>NC_072838.1:15655000-15985000 GCF_027744805.1 Dunckerocampus dactyliophorus | reverse complement strand
ATATTAAATACAAAACACCTGTAAAGTCTTGTCCTGCAAGTTTATTTCTGTGTACTATTAGTGATGCGTTCATTGATTTTTCACAATAGCTTGTCTTCTCTGGTGTTTAATATTTGATGACTGCAACAACTTCATTGATGACACTATAATAGATTATCATTTTAAATAAAAAACAACAGCATTTCTGTGTCGTTTAATGTTTGACGATCACAGTTCAAAATATTATACAAATAAAATGCGTTACATGAGAAATAGCAAATATGTTTTTAAAATATATTAAGCATTTTTGTTGTAGTTGTGCATGTGACTAAATCTACTGACCTTTGACCTTCCTTTATCCTTGATGAAGAAGCTAAATCTACTTTAGGATAAATGTTACAGGTCACATAATTACACGTTTTTTTTTTTTAAATGTCTTATTACCTGATTGAAAGAAAGACTGTTGTATTTTGACACCACTCTGACTGAAATGTATTGAAGCAAGGGACACGCACGCACACACACACACACACACACACACACACACACACACACACACACACACACACACACACACTCATGTCTCTGATGTGGATTGAGGCCGCTGAGCTTCGTCTGTCACTTTTGCGTTTCCACTTCAAGTTCAGGAAATCTAAACTTACCTCTTCTTATCACCCGGCCCCTTTGAAAGGGATAAAAAGAATTAGTGGGGCCAGTAATTAGCCCCCGCCACTCAGCTCCGGCCGTCATCTCGGTGGACCCCACGGTGGCCCTCGGGACCTTTGGGATGCTAACGATGGGAGGCCTGCAGCTTTTTGACCCTGCTGAGGAGGAGGCTCGTCGCTCTTATATGACAACGCGCTGCAACTGCTGACACAAAGTCATGATCAATGCACTTTAACGTGACACCAATGTAGCCCCAAAGACAAAATATAACAATGCAATTCTATTTTAACTCAATATATGAGGGGAACCAAATTTGGTAACTGTTAAGGTGAATCCACCAGGAGGCACTAGAATCAACTATGCAAAATTATACTATTATTAATAGTAATATGTCTATAGAGTGTCAATTATGAATGAATCGTAAGCCCTTATGCTATCTTTGATGCGCTACAGTATGAAATATGTTTCATATCACTTTATGTCCTTTTGAAGCACTGCTGGGTGGATGCAAAATTTTGCAAACCAGCCTGTCCATATTGGAATGGATTGTTGTTGTTTTTTTTTTTAATCTTTCAACGTTACATTGCTTCCTATTGTTTAAAAAATCACAATCAAAGCACGATTGTGATATTAAGATATTTTTTAGTACTTTTTTCCTTTATTTTTAATCATTATAAATGCTTTTTCCCTCAATATATTTGACTGTATTTTTTATATTTCTATGATTACCTTCCTTCACTGATTGGCTGAGAGAAAATCACATGCTACTCGCTCATTTTAGCGCAAGTTTCAGTCCCAGGCCTATAAAAGCTTATGAAGTTTAGAATGAAGCATCTAAATCACTTTTATGATGTAAAGAATGATTATGAAACAGCAAAGAAGGATTTGGGACACCTTTTTCTGCCACTTTGCAGGTGTGTTTTTGCCTGTTTCCTCTGTTATTTCCCCCCCCCACCCCAGCCCTTGCTGTTGCCTGATGTAAATATGAGCAGCTGAAGTCAGCAGACACCAGTGTGTGAGAAAACACAGTTAAATCCCCTCGCTGCAGCCCCCCAGCTGTGTGCACACACACACACACAGATCTGCAGCCACGGTGAGCTCACACTTTGGGCCCATGACGCTGTCCACTGCGGCGGTGCTGGGAAGGCATCAGCAAATATTAGCAGATATTAATCACGACTTTTAGGGCGGGAAGACTTTTTTTATATAATGGCTCACGCGGGGACGGCCTGTGCTGTGTGGTAGCTGCGGGTGAGATGTGAGTGGGTTGAACGGCCGAGCGGGGGAGATCAAAAGGAGCGAGGGCCACTTTCCACTGACAAACAGTAAGTGTTAAAGACAGGAGGATTAATGATAGGTGCAGGCAGCCAGGAACATTATTTACCCACAGTCGCAGGATGTGTGACTTGAGAGCCGCCTCGTCACCCTCTCTCTTCCTCCAGCACCACTTCCTCTCCCTATAAATGCACAATTAAAATGAGATCTTCACGCAGCATAGCGGCACCTTGCAATGAGCTCGCGGGAGGAACCCCCTTTTTGCTTATGTTTGATCACCGCTTATCACCTTCTCACATGTGCTGGCTGATCTTGACCATGGTGAAGGAAAAGAGACGTGATTGACAGGGTAGCCTCTCACCGGGAACCGTCTTTGGTGCCGTGGGTGGTGTTCACAAGTGATTGTATGAGGCAACAGGACTCAGAAGATCAGTTAAAAAATGTGACAAAAAAGGAAAAAAATATATCGTGCTGTTCTTGCAATATATTTTAGGATGGTATTTTTTAAATGCAAGCTTAAAACTGCAAAAATATATTTAATTGGGAAAATAATTTAATAGATTCTAATGACAAGTATATAATATAATATATATATAAATATATTTGTATGATAATATGACGACTAATTAAATATAATAATAATAATGCAAAACGTTGCCATAAAGGTTGAAAGGTCCAATAAATTACACAAAATTTGCAACTAAATGCTAACATAGAATGCAAAAATGTGTTAATTTTATTTGACGTTTAAATGTATTACATTATTTGCATATTTATTCCTACTTAATTTTGTGTTATTTTGTGTGTTTGTGTTTACGTCGCTGCGATCAATTCTGCAACCAAAATGTTACAAATGAGTCAGTTCTGCATGACAAATGTGTCTACTTTTTTCAAAGCAATGTCTTCACTATGCTTTTATTTTGTATACATGCAGCAGGGGTGTCCAAAGTGTGGCCTGGGGAGCATTTGCGGCCCACAGCTATTTTTTTTAATATTATTTAACAAGAAAAAAATGATTTAAGAGAAACAAATTGTAATCTAATGAGAAAAAGTTGCAATTTTACAAGGATAACTGTAATATTATGAGGAGAAATAGTGTCATTTTACTACTGTAAAGTTGAAATATTTGAGAAAAAAAAGTGTTATTTTTGGGAAATTAGGTTGAGGAAAACTTTATAATATGGGGAAAAAAGTCATAATTACAAGAAGAAAGTTGAAATAGTTTGAACATTGGGGAAAAAAAACAGCAGAAATGGGAAAAGCAGCTGTAATTTTATGAGACTAAAGTTGAAAGAAAAAAGTTGTACCGATTGTATAATATTTTTTTTAAATCAAAGTCATAATATTATGAGCAATAATAACATATTTTTGTAGCATAAACTTGAAATGTTATAGAAAAAATGTATTAAGAAAATGTAATATTTTGAGAAACAAAACAAAATAAAGTTGTGAATACTGGAAAATTAGGTCGGGGAAAAGTTCTGAAATGATGGAAATAAAGTCATAATAGTACGAGAAGAAAAGTTACAAAGAAATGTTGAAATATTTGGAAAATCAATAGCAAAAATTGCAGAAAAAGAGCATAGAGTGTAGTTGATACTAATAATAGCTGTTTTTGGCCTATAGCACAGGTTTTTGTCATGAAATATGTACAGTACAACTTCTTAGCATCGCTTTCCAAAGTATCAAAGTGGCCCTTATTGCATCATGTCTTTTTTCAGGATGTGGCCCTCGCTGGAAAAAGCTTAGACATCCCTGACATACAGTCATGGCCAAAAGTATTGACTGGCCAAAGATGCCACAGTTTTCGGCCGTGCCTGTATGGAATACAACCCAGTAGGACTCATTTATACAGCCATTACCAAAAACATCTCTAGTATGCCATGATTTTGGGTCAAAACATATATTCTTACATTGCACGCTTATATTCTTGCTAGCGCATTGAAAGATGTCAAAGTGCTTTAATTATAAGGGAGATTAAATAAAATAACATGTTCTAAAATGTATGTTTGCAGTCCAAGTGGTCATCTGAAGGGAAAAAAGAAGGTTCTTGCTCATTTGCATATGTAAATAATGATGTATGTTCCTTTTATTTTAGGTAACGTTGACGTATTCGCTGAACCGGGATTACATTCGCTAAATTGTGCTTGAAAGTTGTTATGAAAGAACTCTGTGACACCTCATTTTGAGGGTCAGAATATTCGAAACCCCCTCTCAGTATGATGGGCTGCAGTCACTTCCTGTTAGCCTGGTATAGGAAGCGTCACTGCCCGGGAGCCCCAGCAGGCATCTTAGCCTCCTCGGGGTGCCTCCACAGAGGCGGCCAGCGTCTGCCTGCACAGTCTGGCAGCCAGGCGGAGGATTTGGGAGGTTAGAGTTTGGTGGGGGGGGGGGCACTACTGCACCGTAAACCATAGGAGGTAAACAAAGGGGGCCGGGCTGCTTTTACTGCCTTCCCACGCCAGGCAGCAGCTGATTGAAAAGTGTTACCTGGAATATGGTGAGTGACCCCCCCACCCCCACCCCCTCCCTTCTGCAGAAGACAGCCAATCTGAATGCAGGCACATGGTCCCAGGTGTACAAACAGCAAACAGTGGGGGCACATCAAAGGCTCTCATTAAAAGACAATAGATGCACCCCCCCAACACACACTCCACAACACCCCCACCATCATCACCAATGTGGCCATTATACTGCCCCCTTCTGTTCAGTCCCCCAAATGCACATTTATACACAAGAAACTGATTTTATAATCAAATGTTTTGTCATTATATGGACACTCAAGCCAGCAGCAAATAATGCAACTGATCATTTTAAAATAGAACAGAATACTATATAATAATAATAATAATAATAATTATTATTATTATAGACGCGGTGCACTAAAAGTATCATAAGAATAGAAACTGTGCACAAAAGGTTGTAAAAAAAAAAAAAAAGAAACATTTATTTCTTCTTCACTAGAGAATATCGCAGTAGAGCCATGGGATTTCTCCATGACACAATGAATAAATAGTAATAAAGAAATTATTTTAAAAGTTAGAATATATAATTCAATATAATTTAATGGAAATGAAGTCATTTAAATTACATATTTTTGCTAAAATTGTTGCAAAAGGTAATTAGAACTCTCACATAATAGAACAATAATGAACATATTTTTAGAAGATTTTTTTTTACATGTTTAGACATTACAATAATGACAATTGAGTGAATAATTAATCCAATATAGTCAATATATGTCTCATAATAATACTACAATATTTCATTTATAAAATACAGCAAAAAGTAGTTTTTAAAAATATACTATATATATACTATAACTGAGTGACTTTTATACTACAATTTGCACAACAGTGGATTATAAAAGAAATGTGCCAATAACCAACTTTTATGTACTTTACTTATCATTTCTTCTCATTTCTGTTCATCTATGATGCTTTTTAATCAACATTAGCCTTGTGACTCCCCAGCTTATCTTTCTATTTTATATTTCATCATGTTGTGTTTGCCTTTACATTTTTATACATGAAAAGTCAAAACTCAAAACTCATCGGACAAAACTAGCATCCATCGTAGGACATTGAACACGGGAGACATGTGGGAAGGAAAGGGGGCTTCCAAGACCATCGTCCCTCCACCAAGGGCTGGCGCTGCGTGCCGTTATCTGGTCCGAGCAGCCATGGGAAAAGCCTCGTCCGCCTTGTCCGCAGACAAGCAGCAGCAGCCTCCAGCTTTGATGGGGACACCTCTTTGTAGTTTGGCCTGGAGATGGCTTGTTAGTCAGTAAAAGTGAGGGCTAAATGGCTCCCTAACAGGAAGCAGTTTACACGGTGACGCTCAACCTGCCTGTGGCCCTCTATTGTCCCGGGCCCCATGTCCCACTTCATTACCATTTCCATAAGAAAGGAACAGTAATTGCCCCTTTTCTTCTGCTGGCCCTTCATCTTGGAGTGTCTCCTCTTTTACACCGCTTCCCTTTTCTCTTATGCTTTTTTTTTTTTTTTTTTTTTTTTTTTTGCTAAGCACCTTTGGCTGAGAAGTTGATTCAGGATTCAATTCAATTTTTTTTTCGCATTTTCTAACACGTTCTGCTTGATTTTTTTCTAAGGCTTCCAAAGCACAACCATTCAGTTTTCACCATCTTAGTGCTGATGTGTAAACAAAGAATACTTACCTTAACAAGCACGCCAAGCATCTAAACCGTGTGTGTATGTGTGGGTGGGTGTGGGTGTGTGTGTGTGTGTGAGAGAGACCCTCTCGACCTTTCACCCGACCTCTGTTGAGGTTGCCGACTGATTGAGGCCTAAAACGACGAAAACAGTCAACAGATCATTGATAAGCTAGACCAGGGGTGTACAAACTTTTTCCACCGAGGGAGAGCCACATGCTGTAAAATCAAAGGATGTGGGGGGGGCACTTTGATGTTTTTATGTTTTTAAAATGTTGTAAAAAAAATTATTACTTTCTTTCTTTTTTTTCTCCCCACTTTCAGCTTTTCACTGGCCACAGCGAGTCACTGAATGAATGGGTTTGGCTGAGTTTTTACGTCGGATGCCCTTCCTTACACAACCCTGGCCATGAAAGACGTGTTTATTATTATTATTACCTTCTGTTTTTTTATTTAAAAACAAACCTTTGTGTTATTAGTTATTAGTATCAACATGTCAGCTTTCTCACTTTACATTGTGCCCTTTTGCTCTATTTTAGCTGTTTTTTGTGGGGGTTTTTGGCCTAATTTTGAACAGAATAAGACTTTCATTGCATGGTATAACTGCTGTTTTACCATGCACATGACAATAAAACTCTCTTGAATCTTGAATCTTGAATCTCTTGAATCTTGAACCAATAAACATTTTTTGTGACCTCGGCTTGCCATCGCGGTTTAGCCTGGAAAATGTGGCTTGTACTTGCAGGCACAGTAATTGGATTGTGACGTGACTGAACGTTAATATTTCAGAAAATATTTGGTTTATACATTTGTATTTGTGCATTTATTTTATGTGTATATGTTTCTACTATTATTTTATTTTTATGAAAAAAATAAAAATAAAAATTGGTGTTCCTGAGTGCCGTTAGATGGAGCCCGAGCACAACCAGCGGCACCCGTACCACAGTTTGGGAATGGACGAGTGACACTATCCATAGACAGACGATGAATTAGCACAGTGTAAGACGTGTCAACAGTGGCCGGGGTCGCACTCGGGAAGCTACACGGTGACAAATGCACGCAGTGTCGACCATCCCGTCATGAATAGCGTGCAAACATGTTGACTGACACCTTATAGGCGGCTAACGTCGCGCTTCAGGCTTCCCCATGAGATCCATTACAGAAGTTCTGCCTTTGTAACGATAATAATTTGGATTAACACTGTGCAAAGTGCGCCACTTTGACATATTTTCTAATATTTTACCTTTAGCTACACAGGAGGCCGTAAATGACACCTTGGCCCTGCGTGGAAGGAGCTGCAGATAGTGTAACTGTCAAGGCAAAAGGGGAGGGCCGGCGGAAACCCCTCTGTGAGTTGAACTGTTTTAATCATGGCCCCATGTGGACCTAGACAAAAGAGCCTGGTCCGAATCACCGTCTGCTCCTTTGTTGCAGGGGGAGCCAGCGAGGCTGGGAGCACCGAGCCACTGCTCCCAGCACCACAGCAGGCCCCCTGCGTTTATTTACTTTGGAGACTGTTTTATCCCAGGTGACAGTAAAGGTAACAGTTTCCTGGAATGTATGTCATGATAATGCACTTCAAAATAACAGCACACGGATTTATGACTGGAAATGTGTTTCTGCATCTCAAGCGACTATATGCAATTCGTCACTGCATTTCTTGAATTCAGCAGCAGTAGATGTATTATATTCAGGGTCACATATATTGATTTTTATGCATTTTAACGCAGGAAAACATCAGCAATAGTTTGAAATAAAAACAAATGTAAAAAATTAATGAAAGCACCACAGAAAATGTAAACATACACACTGAACTAGAATAATTGGGGGGATACTGAACACAACATTCTATTTCCGGTCACGTGTAGACGTAATCACGATTTCCGGCTTTGAGAAGATGCCTAAATTCACGTTATTAAACCCCCACGCAGGCGTTTTTTTTATTCCGTTTTCCAGACTTTTGCTTAAAAGCATTTATGCAGTGTTTTGGCATTTTCCTGCATTTAAAAATCATGTTTGGACACGCGAGAGATAAACTGTCTCGTTTCCTATTCTGCCGTGAATGGGCAAATCACAGCGTCATGGCACTCTGCTGCCACCCAATGGCCAGTGGTTGAAATTACACTGCATTGGATTCGACGCGCAATCAATGGAAACTCCTTAACCTTCCTTTAAAAGTACTTGAAATGCACCTACAGCAGTTAGTTTGAGCGAGAAATAGACATTTTTATACTCTAGTTTCCTCAAACATTCCAAAAATATACATGTTTGGTGAATTGGAGACTCTAAATTACCCTCAGGTATGAATGCGACTGAGAATGGTTGTTTGTCCATATGTGTCCTGCGATTGGCTGGCGACCAGTCCAGGGTGTACCCCGCCTCTCGCCCGAAGTCATCTGGGATAGGCTCCAGCATTCCCCCGCGACTCTAGTAAGGACAAGCGGCATAGACAATGAATTGATGGATAGTAATTTTTTTTTAATGTTGTATGTAGTATGTGACAAACTGTCTGCACGTTACGCTCATTACATGATGTATTGACGCCCTCTGGTGGCTACAGTGGAAAACATCATGTAGTGCCAGGTGCTTCCTGCATTATCATGTGCATTCTGTTGAAGACAATAGCATCATGAATCCCGTAAAATACGTATTTGATAGCCAAACAAACGAAGACATGTCCATCCATCCATCGTCTGTGCCGCTGGGATAGGCTACATCTGTCCGCTGACTTTGAGCGAGAGACGGGGCACACCCTGGACTGGTTGCCAGTCAGTCGCAGGGCACATACAGACAAACAACCATTCACACCTATGGACAACTTACAGTCGTCAGTTAATGGGGTGAACATTCAAACTCCACAGAGAGGTGCCCAACGGAGATTCAAACTCCCAGATCTCCTGACTGTGTGGCCAACATGCTAACCACTAGGCCACCGTGCGGCGTGTCCATATTTCCCATTTTGCTTTGTTTCCGTCGGTATGCTGAGAATCCAATTAGGGGCACTGCAGTTTTAAATGATTGATATGATGCAATAGTGTGACTCCAGCATGTTTTATTCATGAGGAACTTAGATAAACAATAAAACAGGAGCAAACACAACACTGTTTCACTGCAAATGCATATAAATTCTGGATGATTCATGATGCGAGCAGCAGGCCCCAACAAGGAAGAATCTGGTTTGAAGAAGCTTTTTAGCATATCAGCCTTAATGGAATGTTTCAAATCAACTTTGCATTCATGCGGGAGCTCTTTCCCCGTTTCCTGTTCTTTGATGATTTTTTTTTTCTTCTGATTTGTGTCTTTCCGTCTCGCCAAAGCGTGACAAACAGATGCATTAGCTGCCTAATCGCTGAGATGACCAACGAGATGGCATCCGAGGAAGCCTCCGAGAAATGAAAGGCCTGGGCCAATTTGCATGGAGAGGTAATTGCATCAGCTGTAGTGGGGGTGGGGGGCGGTTTGCTATGCACGACAGCCCAACTGGTTTCTATGACAGTTGGAGAGGAGAAAAAGAAGTGAATTGCACCTTAACTCATGAAGGGTTCAATTCTTGCAGCCTTTGCCATCCACTTCTTTACTTTCCTGCATGATATGTATTATACATTATGTTCAATTCTTTATATTTAAATAATTTCCCACAAATAAATGATATTACTGCATGATATGTATCATAAAAATATATAAATCATGTTTTACTGTGTTTTAGGGGTAAGGCATTTAGTAGACGGGAGGCCTTTTTTTAAAACGAATGCATTATTATGACAATATTCAATCCTTTATATTTAAATAATTTTCCACAAATAAATCACCTTACTGCATGATATGTATTATAAAAA
The DNA here is from genome assembly GCF_027744805.1 of Dunckerocampus dactyliophorus. NCBI lineage: Eukaryota > Metazoa > Chordata > Actinopteri > Syngnathiformes > Syngnathidae > Dunckerocampus > Dunckerocampus dactyliophorus. The sequence goes on along the minus strand of NC_072838.1, from coordinate 15,975,073 downwards.
TATATAAATATATATTTTACTGTGTGTTAGGGTGTTAGGGGTAAGGCGCTTATTAGACGGGAGGTTGTTTTTTTTTTTTTTTACAACTTCATTTTTTTTTAGAACTGATGAAAAAAATACTGCATATTTGTGAATAATGTTCCACCAATAATGATATATTACTATATAATGTGTATTATAATACATATCATTGGCATCTATTGCTACTGTTTTTTACATCATATATTAAAGTCTATTAGGGGTGAGGCAGACCAACTGGCTTCTATGAGAGTTGGAGAGGAGAAAAAGAAGTGAACTGAAGGAGTTTGCACCTTCATTCATGCAGGGTTCAATTCTTGCAGGCTTTCCCTTCCACTTGGCTGTTCCTGCAGACTGATACTTTGTGAAAGAGAAAGGAGGAAATGACCAAATGACTTCATCTGGAAATTCTCCACAACTGTGATGGCAATGGGAGCGACGACCAAGTAAAAAAATACACTTGGCAACCACAAATATTTGCCTTGAATTAAGATGATAATCACTTTTTTAGGAGAGAGATATTCATAATTATTGTGAATGTACGGTAGTACTGCGCTGCAATATAATGACACATACCCAACTTCCTCCAACGCTGGCCTGGGGCGGTCATGCACTCAACCTCAAAGAGTACGAGGCCTTCATTACCGGTAAGGCATTTTTATTTGAAATAATTATATATAATCATTTTATTTCAGAATGAATAATGATACTGAATTAAAAGACTATACATTTATGTGTTTATTTTTTTTTGCTCAACCTGTAAAGCATCTTTGATGTTCCTGAAAAGCAGTATTATTACTATTACTATATCATATCATAACAATATATTTTTAGCTTATAGGGTTACCTCCTTACAAGGTAGAAAGTAAAGGCATTTATGTTATCAATTGTTTATTTATTTATATTAATAGGCTTTTCCTCCAGTTTGTGTCAATTATTCATTTGTTTAAATGGATAATAATTGTATTTCTTGCTTGTTGATTTAAATTAATAAGCACTTGTCAGCTTATCTGCTGTTTTTTTAAAATGAATAATCAATTTATAGCGTGACTTCTGCTTTTTTTTAATTTTATGGCTCATTTTTAAATAGTAATATTATGTTTCTTCTTTTTTCTTACCTTTGCTGTGCACACAAAAGCAACCACAGGCAGTATACATACGTAACTCCTGCTCTTATTTATTTTACAGCCCTGACCTCAAATGAATGCGGGCCAATTCCACCTGCGAGATTGACAATTTTACGCCACCAAATGAGGAAGAAGGTAATGCTCGTGTGCTGCTGCTATAATCATGTAAATGACTATAATTGCATGCGATCTGCCTTTAACGGGCCTGTCAGTGATTACTGGCTGCCTCGGCCAATGCTAAATCAAATGTCAATCATGGAAGCATGCGGGAGTCAATTAAAAGCTATGAAACACAAAGCCAGATGATCACATGACACATGACAAACATCCTTCCAGGGCGCATTGATTTCACGTGGCAACATAGAAAGGAACGCTACGCCTAGCGTTAACTCTTCCAAACGCAAAAACAAAAACCGCAGCAACAGTGACGTTACCCCTTGGTAGTGGCCTGAGGCGTTGTGAGCGCGGCGCTATGAACGAGGGTGTGGTGAAGCTAACCGGCTAGTACCTAGCTGGCGTGGCGTGGCGAGGTGTCACTTTGGCAGTAAAGTAGTTATTTGGCGTAACAATGTTAATAACAATAACAACAATGTCGCTGTAGCTCGGTCACATTATGTAAATGGGGCACTTTTTGGAGGTTTTTTCAGAAGGCTTCATAGGCAGAACAGGTGCATCCCGTTATGTGCTTTCTTACCTGTCTGTTTTTATCTGTTTTTATATCTTTAGAATGCATAGAATAGAGAAAGACGCGTGTTCATGCCTCACGTAAGGATTATGGATAATGGGCAAAATTCCGTAACATGAACACAAGTGTAGAAACGCCTGCTGCGCGGCTTTAGAGGCGTGTTTTGGTTGAATTCTGAATTGTGCGACGTCCGTGCCGTTCTTTCCAGTGTATTTGTTGTTTGGTGTACTTTTTGGCCACACACGGGCGATGGAAACAAGCCATGTTCGCCACATAGACACAAAAATGTGATATTTGCCAGTGACTTACTTAGTTAACAAATAAAGAGGTAATACTTCTTAGAGACTCCGTTAAAGCCTGAAGTCCACTGAGGCAACAGTTTTCCCTTCTATTTGTCCACACTTGTCAGAAGGGGGTGGGGGGGGGGGGTCCATAAATCATCCCACACTTGCTTGATATTTATGTTCTCAGCAATAAATTTAACAAGGGGAGCGGCCCTTCAGGCAATATCCTAAGTGGCACTTCATCCCTCCATCTGCCTCCACTCCACACCTCCTACTTTTAGTGTGAAGCAGCAAAGGAGACGGACAAGGAGAAGACTGGCACAGCTCGTGCTGCACTGCCTAAGGGTGACCACAAGATGGCAATCTCCCCTGCCTCACAGCTCGCACGGCGCCAGTAGTCACGCTTGTTGGGCCTTCAAAGTCCAGAATAGCTTCTCATTTGTTTTGCGGCTGAATCGACACCAAAAATAGCACCTTATCCTCCTGACCCTCCTCGCAGGCGATCCTCTCCTTCGAGGAATCGCATCATGAGGGATGACAGATGAAGAGTGGAAATCAAACAGGCGCGCTTTTGTGCTTCGTTTTGCGGGTTAAAAGAAAGGTAATCAGCGGGACCCTCTGATGGGCGTCTGAGACGCGAGCAGGTGTTCGCATAGGAAGAAGAAGGCGGCAGTTGCTGTCTGATTTAGTGTGAGGCCCATACGTGTGTCTGCAAGACCCCCCCAACCCTAACGCCCACCACACATAACACGTGCTTAGTTGGGCCGCAGCGGCGAGCCCCTGACCCCTGCTCTCAATGGCCATTCAAAACAATGCATATAGATTTAACAAGGATGAAGCATGGAGGATCAAGCTGGAAGGTTAAGAGGGCCTTGTCCCGCAAGGTCAAGGGCACTTGGCAATGAGGTTACTGCTACTGTATATACAACGACAAATTACACGTCAAAGTAACACAAATGTTGTTGCTGTGGCTTGTCTGCCTATGTATGCCCGCAGCATTGAATGCGTGAGCAGCCCAAACAAGGGGATTAGTATGACCTGCTTTTTCAGTTAACACAATAGCTTCTCCTTTGTTTTTATTAATGCATGCAAAAATGAACTTCTTATGATCTCATCGCTAAACTGTAGGTGGTTGCCAGGCTACGGAGAGCACGTGTTTGCTCAAATAACTCACTTTTATGTTTGCAAGCAAGCCTAAAGATCATAAAGTGTCGCTTATTAGGGGTGAGCGTTCATTTGTTGTGAAAAGGTGATGCTAAAGTGTTGGTTTTGGTGTATCTGGACTGAAATGTGCGATTAACAGCACAGTTAATCACTGCAGGCTCATGTCGGAATATCGTTAAGGTGGTCTTTTCTTTTAATGTGAAGCAACCCCACTTTGCCTTTTTACCAAATGTGTGGGCGAACTTATCAGGAGGATAAGGATTCTCAGGCTGTGGTGAAAGTACCACTGGTGGTATGCTGGCGCCATCTAGTGGTGCGGAGTAACAACAGAATTGACAACAAATATTGGAAATAAACAAGTTCATGAAATAATCCTACAAATGGAAATATATTCACCAAAGATCGGCTGAAATTGAATTCAGATAAAATGTTACCGTTTCACACACTCAGTCTAATGACATCCAAAAGCAAGAGCTCTGTCAAAATGTTGCCAATGACAAAAAACAGAACACTTAGTTTTGATGTGGTGGTTAATTAATTGCACTGCAGGCGGGTTAACTTATTTAGCTGCAAAATACTAGCAACAGCTCTCGGCGTGGTGGAGTGCGGCGCAAAATCGAGCATTATTGTCTTAAAATGGCCGAATTATTGATGCAACTCTTGTATTGAATCCTTAGTGTACATTTTGTGACTATCGAAATGCCGCCTACAGTTGCACAGTCACGCCGAATAAGAGGTTTGCAAAGGGTTTTGCAACTGCCACTCATTTGCATTTCCCACTACTAATGAGAACTGAATAATTTACTGTGTATGCAGTTTTCTAGGCATGGATTGATATTTTTTGCACACTCTCCTTCCTATATGAGGCCATTATTTTATGATGTGATTACAGCCGAAGCAATGAGTGCTCTAATACGGAACATGAACTTAAGTGTGGGAGCTGTAGGCCTGCTTGTTTCATAGCTGTGTGTGTGTGTGTGTGTGTGTGTGTGTGTGTGTGTGTGTGTGTGTGTGTGTGTGTGTGTGTGTGCGTGTGTGTGTGTGTGCGTGTGTGTCAAGGCGGGAGTTTACAGGAACAGCAGGCAGGCACAGGCCTTGTCACAGCGCGGAGCAACACAGGAATGTATTGTATGCGCTGGAAAGACAGGACAGCTGGGTCGAAAGTAGTGCAGCAAGTTCCCCAAAGCTGACCTGACGACGTCCAAACGTGTTGTAGCGACTAATTTATCAAGCGACGAACCAATGTGTCGATTTGTTCGTCGACACAAACCGCCAAATGATTTACTGTTGTGAAAAACACAGTCGCATTCACGAGCATATACTAAGTGAGCCGCGGACGGACACTTAAGGTTGCCAGTGAGTGGTTCGGTTCAGAAAGCACACACAGTAAATTGAGGCTGAGGAGGGCTGGAAAACCCGGACTGGATTTTGATTTTAATCTCCATTTTAACCGGGAAAAACACATGAAAATCTACTAAAGTTGTGTTCCACGTTGCCTAAATAGCATTTTGTTGAAGGATATACTCTCAAAATGTCCAACATTTGAAGTACGGTGATGTTTTCGTGCTAAAAGAGCTGCTTGTGTGCCGGCAGGGAGCGGTTGCTGTACTATGACCTCTAGACTCCACAATAGCGCCAGACTGCAGTTGTATTCTGGGGTGTACAACTGGTTTTACTGGAGGCCTGCAGTTAGTGTCAAGGTCAGTTAGCATCATCAAAATATCTTTTATACAAGCAAATGTGTTATTTCTACATATCAGGCTATGTTGCTCTTCATTGCATAGCAAGCGGCATTTTCTAGTGCTGTAACAAGAGTCCATCCTTTACATGTAAACTTCATTTTTTACTGAAATACAAACGTAATTAGTAGCTACACATGTTACTTGCTACTTTCTTTGATGTATTTCCTGTTAGTGTGGGCTGTATTTTTTTGCTCAACTGCAGAGGGTTTCCGGTGTATATTAGGAGCAAGGCGTTAATAGATTAGACCTATTGTATAATTGTATTTAAAAAATGCATACATTTCAATTCCACAAATAATGATATACCAACATATAATATTTTTTTTCAATGAAAACAATATATTTATATAATTTACAGACTTTGTCATTCACTAAAGTTTATTAGGAGTAAGGCATAAACGGGAGGCCTTTCTTTTTTACAAATGCATTTTTATAATAATAATTTTTTTATATTTAAATAATTTTCCACAAATAAATAACGATATTACTGCATGATATGTATTATAAAAATATAATATATAAATCATGTTTTACTGTGTGTTAGCGGTAAGGCATTTAGTAGACGGGGGGCCTTTTTTTTTTTTTTTTTTTTTTTTTACAAATGCAACATTATGATCACGTTCAATTCTTTAAATAAATTAAATATTTAAAATTTATTTATTTAAATAAAATTAAATAATTATCCACAAATAAATGATATTACTGCATGATATGTATTATAAAAATATATAAATATATATTTTACTGTGTGTTGGGGTAAGGCGCTTATTAGACGGGGGGGATTTTTTATTTTTTTATAGCTAATAAAGAAATACTGCGTATTTTTGAATAATATTCCAGCAATAATGATATATTACTATATAATAGATTCTGTATTACTATATAATGTGTATTATAATACATATAATTTGTGCTATTGCTACTGTTTTTTACGTCCTCCATCATTTGCTAAAGTCTATTAGGGGTGGGGCATTTATTAAACCAGAACATATTGATTAGCGTGTTATATGCAGTAATACTATGTTGTTTAAATACACAAGAAAATAACGGCATGTATTTCTGTATAACATACATTATAATAAATATAGTATGTATAAATATCCATCACTCACTGACGATTACGTCACCATTATTCTCTTTATAAATATGAATGTTCATTTGAAAACCTCTGCCCTAACTTCGGCTTTACAGATGCCATGTGTGCTCTCCAGGCAGTGTGTGTTTTGTTTAAGACGTCCCCAGCAACACACGGTGCTGTCAGTCATGGTAAAGCGTTAGGGTAAGAAGCAGGCGGCGTTCATTCAAGTAAGCGATGCACCAGCGATTGAGCGGGGCATGGCATCCATTAGAGTGGAGGCTACTCTTCAAAGGAATTTTTGATATTGCTTTTACTTAGTATTTTGCTGCTGTGGCCTACTTAAATAAATGCATTCAGCGGGGTTTTGTATAACGTCTTTTATTTCCAGACGTCTCCTTCTTTATATCCTGCGCAGCAGCAGAAGCGGTTTGGCCCAAGAAGGCGTCGAAGGCCAGGTCTGTGTGACCACAGACATGTTTTAATCTTCTGTAGATGGCGGCCCTCATCCTGCGCTCATATCTGCCGACTGGAATGCCGCCACCGAGCGCGAACCTTCCCTCGCTCATAACTGCGAGCTCGGAATTGTTTGGGTAAAGAGAGCCAAAATCAACACGCTTGCGTGTCGATTAGCCCCTCGCTATTGCATCCGGGTCCTTTGGCTCTGTTGTGTGTGTCAAATAATCGTTTTTGTCGGCCCAAAGGGAGGCTGTGCACGCTGTAATCAAGCATGTGAGTCATGTCGGTCATTATTAACTTTGCGTGGCAGACTTTCCGATGCACTGGATGATGTTTGGACCCTGCTGGTGTACCTAATGCTGTGTCCGCGAAGTCCTCATTATACAGTTTCTCCACCCAGTCCTTTCTTGACGGTCACATCAGGTTGACACAAAGTGTTGCCACACAGATGGGGGCGTGGGGGTGTGTGTGTGAGGGTGTGTGTGTGTGGGGGGGGGGGATTCACCCCTCCCTTGAAAGCCCAGCTGTCAGTAGTTACATAATAGCAGAGCCTTGTTGGATCCCGCCAGACGGCTTTGTGCGCCTGTCACTGAATGGGATTGTGGGCGAGATTAAGCGGCGGGTGAGAAGCCACAGTTGAGGGGGTTCCTACCTGCTCTCCAGCAGGGAGAGACAGAACAAACACAATCACAAGTCTGCAGAGCGCTTGAATGCGGGCCCCGCCGAGTAACCATATCCCCCTTTTTCACACCGCGGCATTGTGTTGTGTTGTTTGCTTACACGCCTGATGCTTTATGGGCTGGCCCAGCCAGGACCTCCAAGGGAGAAGTTAGCAAAGTGAACATCCAGGAGCAACGCACTAAAAAAAAAAAAAGAAAAGAAATGGAAGACGTATCCTTACTGTATATTCCAGCCCACGTCATGTCACCGCATGGTACTATTTATCATATCGTAGAAATTCAACTGTTTGTTTACAAAAAAATTACAAGCAGGCGATAATTGGAGAGAGGCTGTTATTTCAAAAATGTGAAAACTCAATAAGTATAAAAAGTATACTGTTTGAACACTAATAATGGTTTGGAGTGCGTGAGAAATCAGAAAGGAAAACATCCCGTAGCTCTCTACACAGCAGCAACAGAACCAATGGTGTAATGGCGCTAAGGAGCAAACTGCTTAGCAAGCATTAATACCACCGGTGAGTTCATCGTAAACAGCAGAACGGCACTTCCGACACTTACATTTTTTTTTATTTCGACACATTTTAAAGCATATGCAGAGGTAGATAAACCTGCTGGGTGCTAACCACGCAACAATAGTAATCCATTGCTACTTTGCGCCTCGGATTTCTCGGCTTCACTCTTATCACGATTTTTCAAAAATAGATTAATGAAGAAAATATTTAAAAATATGCATACTAAGCATGATCAAGCATAAAAATGGCTAAATGAACTAGCATAAGGCATACAGAAGACGCATTCAAAGGCGTTCTGATGATATGTAGCACGCTACACTGATCACTGTCATGTTCGGCGAGACACACAAGCACCAGACCTGATCGTCACAACAACAGGCTTTTGTTGCAGGTTTGTGTTATCTCACAACAGAGGCTACTGCTGCGGCCGTCACCCACGCCAAGCTAAAACTCAACTCTGAGCCCCCGACGTGGCTTCCTGTCCGCCCCCCACTCACACAGGAACACATTTGCAGCAACACAAGCAAGCATAATAATTTCTCTTATTATGTCTCCTTGATTGGGTAACAGGAGTGTAAAGGTGACTATAGGGGTGTTATTTCATGTCTACAGGGCTCTAATAATGTTAAAAAGCGTTTTTAGAGGGTTGGAAACGGGTTTTGTACGAAAATATTCTGTTTATAAATAAGGGATCCTTCTTTGCGGAAATTCACACACCAAAACAATAACGGTGTCTTTTCAAAAGGTTACCATTTTTATCCATTTTCAGTTGCCCGAGCCTGACATCATAAAAAGTCATGGTAGATGTGCTAAAAGGTGGTAGGGAGGGGACAGTTTATTGAAGACGCACCCGATTTCCCCAGGGCTTGTGCTGTTAATTCCGTGCATTATCACATGACTGTTTGCCCAAAAGCAGGGGCAGGGGATGCTGCCCATTTTGCCCATTTTTGCTGTCACCCTCAGAGGCTCTGTTCTCCTCCTTCCTACTTCCTGCACTCCAGACCAGCTTTTTCCTCTCTCCCGTTGCTTATAAGAGAGAGCCAAGCCTTACATTAAATCTGTGTTTCTGCATAACCGGCCTTGTATGTGCAGGCGCCCCCTCCCCGGCGCCCGTCCCCAGCACTCTGCCGGGGCCCTTTTTCCTCTTCTTTTTCTCAGCTAGTTGAGCCTCGCTATCAGCACTTTCCACAATTCTTCCACAGCACAACAACAAATAAACGGGAGCGCTGCTGATAGAGGGGCCACCGTGCGGCTGTGCCTTTTAAAAAGGGTGGCTATGGAAACCCCTTCATCACAACCCCCTCCCTCCCTTATGTGTGTGTTTACTGAGCTTGACTAACAGATAAAGTGCCTCCTTAGTGTCTTCACTGCCGCTTTTTTTATTTTTATTACTTTCTCCTAAAATAGGCCTCCCTGGCTATTTAGGACTGTTTTAGCTATTTCTGCACTTCTCCCACTACTTGCACAGTTGCACACATCACCCTCCCTGCACATTTCTCAGAGTTTATTGTCACAGTCTCAGCGAGGATTGTGCTTATCTCACAGGGGACATCTCTCAAAGAAAGCACCGTCACTGGAGCTTGAGCTGAGTGCATTGCAATATAGCATATTTTGTAGGTTGGCTATACGCACATCTATCCTGTCATCTCTTCTTAATGAGTCATTTTGCGTGGGTAATGCTTCCCTAGCAGAATGGCCAACTGCATCGGGGCCCAGCGTCGCCCTACTATCGAGACACGTGCCAAACAAAACCCTTGCTCGCTTGGCGCTATGATGTGGGCATCACTCTTCTGCCAGCCTTCACGGCGTCAAGGCCCGTGCCAAGCTTTTATAAATGCCCTATTTGGCAGGATCTGTGCCCAGCAGTGTCTATGAAGGTTCAAACGCCGTCATCCAACAGCCTAAACGATCCAATGACGCTCTCCAAACGTGCTTTTTTCGTATTCAGAGGCAGCGTTATGTTTTGTCAAGTCCGCTAGAAACAGATGGAGGAAACTGGAAAGTCATGTGCGTGGCCTCGTTTGACTTTATGGACGCGCGCTACAGTCCATTATGCTAGTTAATTAGCATCCTGACGCCTCTGAAAACGTGTCCGCTACGCAGAAAGACTGCAGCGAGTAGCGATGGAACATAGCCCAAATTTTGGGTATCACAGACACCGATACAAATAGTTTGACACTTGTAAACAATATCAAACACCATAATTGCTTATTTTTTTGTAAAATAAATGCTTTTAGTTAAGTTTCTTGCATATCAGTCGTGCAGGCATACAAACTGAAACGATAGCAAGCAGGCAAGTACACCTTGAGAGACAGTTTTTATTAGGGATTATCGTGCCTGTTCACACCTGCAAAGAAAGCCTGTTGCTCCGGCCTTGTGTGTCTCACCAAAGATTGCTGCAACATTACTGACACATTAGTGACCAGTGTAGAACACCACATGTCAACGTCTGATAAGGCCGGGTAGCGCGCTAGTTACTCGCTAGCGAGTCGCCTTTTTGAAAAAGATCCGCGTACATGCTACACGCAGTGTAACGACAAAGTACTGCGGGTTACCCAGCATGCCTTGCGGTGCATTGATATGGGTGTAATTTTGCCTGTTTGTGCAAAGGCATTCATTTCGATGTCTGTGTGGTGCAGCAGTACTCCTGCTAGCTCTTGGTATTCTGTGGCCGACCGGGCGTGGATAAAGTATGTCCAGAAGCGGAGTGACGATGTCAGACGTGTTATTTGTGGCTGCCACAAATAAATTGCGTAAAAACGCTGACGGTTAAATCTGGAGACTGTCGCGCGCCGCTTCACGTCTGGCGTGACAGCTTGTTTATTTCTGTTTATTCCAAAGTTCCGGTTTCCATGCCCTTATTTTGACACACTTCCTGTTTTAGCGCCACTTTTACGTTCCTCCTTGTGCGCACCTGTTGCTAATGTGTGTTTATTTAGTTGAGATTGGTGCGTGCTGTTTGTTTCTTGCTTGCTGTGCATGTGTGTGTTGCGTGCCAGCTGCCGGGTTCCTTCTCTTGCTTTGCAGCCTTCTGATAAGTGAAGACTTTTACCAACACCAACACCGTGCCGTGACAGCGACCCCGAATATAAGACTCGGGAAAAAATACTGTCTTATATTTGGGTGTGCATGGTACTTTGTCGAGTCTATATTGTTTTCTAACGCTAACCTTCACGCATGTACTTTACTACGTACAGACTATGAAAGTGTTTGAATAAGCGCTAATTGGCTACGAAAGGTGGAAGGAAAGGTAGTTCCTGCTATTGAATTGATCATTTGGTATCAATCCGCCCATCATGAGCAGCAAAAGCTCAGCTTGGCTTCAAATGTAAAGGTTTGAAATCCGACCCCCACCAGCTTGCCTGTACACAGCCCTATCATCACATTGTCCCCGCAAGCCCGGAGGCCAGTAATTAAGAGCAGTTTTTGCCCTCCTCGTCGGCCTCTATCTTCCCGGATCCCCCGCTGAGTCGAGATAAAGTTTCGTTTTCACAGTTTGACTCGGGGCGGAGTCTTTTTTTTTTTTTTGGAGCCTCCACGTCCTCCCCTGTACTGGAGGACTCCACCCTGTTGGAGCTATTTCCATCACAAGGACCAAGCCCTGACATGCTTCATAGACACCTGCAGCATTTCCTTGGAGCTTTATTAGCGGACGCGTTCTTTGATAAAGTGGAGTATCTCCAACCTTTCGGTAGCGTGAACAAGGTTGGTAGCCCGATGCAAGGGTCCAGACGTAGCAATACGCCTCATTCATTTATATGCACGTTTCAATCTGATCAAAAATCCAAATCGAATGCAACGGCACATGCCTGTTTTGCTTCTTCTTTGGCTTTTCTGCGTGATGCCACAAATGTGGCAGAGTGGAAGATGCGATGGCAACCACAGAACACCAAGCAAGAACTTATTACGACGTCTAAAAACGCTACAATTGTCCTGGAGGGTCGGACTAGCTCCCAGGTGCCCCCCGCCCCCTCCCGTCTTCATCCAAGTCGCTCGTCACAAAAGTCAAGAAGTCGTTTTTAGTACAGTAAGACTAGTTAACTTATTTTTACACTTGTATGACTGAAGACGGGGGAGAACATGACATCAAATTGCACTTTTAATGTGCTTTTTGCGTGACAGGTCCCATGTTATGCTAAATTGACTTTTTTACGTGATTCTTATCTGTTATTTTCCCACGTCAAATGGGCTGCTGGCTGGAAATAAAAAAATAAAACAGAAATATTCACGCTTTGCAAACGTAATAATGACTGTTGGCTACAATTCAATAAGAAATGAGCCACATTTGAAATATTTTATACACCTAAGTGAGCTAAAATGTTCTATTTTTGTAATTATTATGTGTATTTTTCACAGTAGTTATTATTTATTTGATCTCTTCTGTTGGGTTTACTGTATATAGCTTCAAATGCAATGTTTTCTTAATTTAATTTATTTATGAATGAACAATACATATTAATGAGGGCTTGACAGGTAAATATGTGAGACTGGAGCCAATGGCTAAATTCCATCTGCAGCCCCGGGGGCAGGGTGATGTTAAAATGAAGAGCAAATACATTAAAAACAACAGTACATAAAAAAGCAACATTCAATGAAGTAGATATAAAACATTGCAGACTGTTGCAAAAAATTCAATTAAAAAACACCAACACATTTTACATTTTATTTGTGTCATATTTTATCCAGGAGCCATGCAATCGGCAAAACAATGACGTGGCGTGGAATTTCCTAACAAACACACACACACTCACACACATATAACCTGACAGTAACGTACACACTTTACACTTTATGGGCCACCACGAGTCCGCCATTGATGAATGCACACTTGCACCGAACACCAGCGGCGGCAATCCTAAAGCAAGGTTGACCCCGGTCTCACACACACACACACACACACACACAACTTGGATCCTGTCCAGATGGTTGCCATGCAGCCGTTCAACACATCGTCTGGAGTGTGTAAAGGAAGGAAGTGCCACTTAGCAAAGTGCAATGGCCGTTTGACTCTTTCCCAGACGCTATGTGTATGTGCGTGTGTGTGTGTGTGTGTGTGTCCAGTGACGTTTACAACAGAGTCCTTAAAGGACGCTTAATCCAAACATACGGCTTTGATAGCTAAAGATAATGAAACAGCTGCCTTATACGGTCACATCTTACCTGATATAATGGAATGGAATCACATTTTATGACTTTAGTCAATTGCTCCCCTCGGCTGCCGCTTCCTCCCCTTATCTTACATTTAGAAATCCCTCTCAAGTTGGGGCGAGATCAAAACTGATAGCACAATTCAGGTTATACTGACTGTGTGCTGATAATTGACTTTTGAACATTTCCCACGAAAAAGACTCGTTGAAGTCCACACAGCCACCATCTGTCAATTCCGCTTTTCTCTGATAAAAAGAAAGGGAGACCTCAAATAAAGGCACACGGGCAAGGTTAAGAGCTCTCCAAGCGTACGGCATCCACCTTGCGAGGACGCGTGGAAGAAGTGCTTTGCTCTCTTTTCTGCAGGGATGAAAGGCAGCCATGCTAGGAATCTTGACTCTCTGGGAAAGGAACTCATCACCGCTGAGCCTACGACGTGTGTGTTCCTTCCCTGTAAATCACACTGGGAATCTAGTCGGAAAATAGCTCACGTTTAAGTATTGTACTTCATATCCATAGTATTCTTCTAGCCGGCAGTCTGAGGTCTTATTGACCATGTCGTGCGTGGAAGACAAACACCCAAGGTAACTTCAGGGCAGGGGTGTCCAAAGTGCGGCCCGCGGCTGTGATTTCATCGGCCCGCAGCGCGGTCTAAAAATGTAATATAACAAGGAAACTTAAAAACAACAACAGCAGCAAAAATGGGAAAATCAATCAAAAGTCAAAATATTAAGAGAAGAGTTGTAATCTAGCAAGGAAAAAAAAGGCATCATTTCACAGGAATAAAGTAATACTATGAGGAAAAATGTCATTTTAGTGGCATGAAGTTGAAATATTAAAGAAAAAAAGGTTATTTTTGTTTGTTTTTTTAAAGTCCAAAACAATGAATAAAGTTGTCTTTTTTGGAAACATAGGTTGGGGGAAAATCAATAACATGGGAATAAAGTCAAAATATTAGGAGAACAATTTTCTGATGAGATAAAAGTTGCAATTTTATGAGAGTAAACTTGTAAAATTAGGAAAAATATCATTTTAGTAACAAAGTTGAAATAAAGAAAAAATACATTATTGTTTTAAAAGATATAAAGTTATAATTACGAGATGAAAATTTACAAGAGGAAATGTGAAATTAAATATTTGGAAAATAAAAAAAAACAGCTGTAATTTAACGGGAATAAAGTCAAAATATTAACAAGAAAAGTCATAATCAAATGAAGAACAAAAGTCGCAATTTTACAAGAGTAAACTTGTATTATTATGGAAGAAACGTCATTTTTAGTAGCACATCACCTGTATTACAAAGGTGAAAGGCTACATGTAGCTTCTTAGCATGCATACCTGTACATGTGTTGGTTTACAACGTATCAAAGTGGTCCTTGCATCCTTTCATTTTTCATTACGTGGCCCTTGCTGGAAAAAGTTTGGACACCCCTGCTTTTGGGTGTTTGGCTCAATCATGTGTACCATCAAATATGGTACACACCTTTAGGGGACTGACAAGCACACATGTGTCGAATTTGAGCAAGGTTGGATGAAAAACGTGGCCGCAACCAATCAAAACGTCTCACTGTCCCTAATTCACTGACCGTCCGTCTCACGATGCTAAAACTGTGCGGATGTCTGTGCTTACATGTGTGCCCGCGTGTCTTCTGAAGAATTTTGACCACAGCCCACAGGGAGGACGACAAATGCCATACGTTAGGGTAAGCAGTCTTTTAGTGTTTCCATAGCAACCATAGGAAACAATGCACGCCATTCAAATGCGCGGATGTAAAGATTTGCACTCAATAGGGACAGTTGATAGATTTGTTTTGGGGAGCGGAAAAAAGTGATGGATGAAATGGAGATGTTGGAGCGATGAAGGTACCTGTTAGGGAACAGGCCCTGAGCACATATATCAATACGAGCCGCTGCGGCAGGCTGAGAAGATTGAATTGGACATGAATGAATAGACGAGGGTGATTGGCAAGCAGAGGTACTTTTTTGCCGTCAGGAGACGACTCTACGCAAAGCATTTCTGCGTGTTATTCTTGATAAAGCCGCTGATGGGAGTTCACTCCGCGCGCTCTCAAGAGACCAATCCTCTCATATTGGGAAATTGGATGTATTTCAGGAGCACGGTCATTTTCCTGTCCCTCTAGTTTGGTTTACACGTGTAGCTTTTGTTGTGCCCCCCCCCTGTCTAGTGTTGTTTGAACAACACACTTATTTGTGAACAATTTAACAAACGTCCATGCAACAATGTGACCATATGGACATGCGATTGGCTGGCCAACTGTCCAAGGTGTAGCCCACCTCTCGCCCAAAGTCAGCTTACCTGTGACCCTGATGAGGACAAGCGGTATAGACAATGGATGGCAATGCCATCAACAAAATAGCACGAATACGCCGTTATTCTGTTTTATTGCATACAGTTGTTTGAGCAAAAATGTAAATCATGAAAAAATAACTGAACATAAGCAAGAAATTCTATTGCCTCTCGTTCATGGCCTTTGGTGTCCATGAACTCACTCACTGAGTTTGTACACAAAATATAAATATATACAATATATTTAAACAACACAGCAAAAAAGACACAGATGTTTGTGGAAAATAAACAACAAACACGGCAGTATCGATACGATACCAATACACTGGTATCGATAATCTCAATGTTTGGATCGATCTGCCTCAACGCTACCAAGAGGCGTTATTGTGCACTCTATTATCCACTTTTCACAAATGCACTACTCGTCAAAAGTTTGGAGACACTTTCTCACACAGTAACATGATGAAGTGTCTCCAAACTTTGGACTGGCCGTGCACACTGTGACTATGTCCACCTTAAAGGCGAGGTCACGACCGGTCGTTCCGGGCTCCTATGAGCAGAAACGCACGGAGGGCATGCGTGTGACATTTTCGGGCCGTAGACCGGCCGCAGAGGTTCTTTGTCATGTCAGACAAACTCTGCAGGCCCTTACGTTTTTTTCAGGATATCTTCGTGCGTCATCCGTACGGCCAGCGTGTGTCTTTCGTACGTTTTGCTGGTGTTAGGTTTGGGCAAAATGTCTAAATGCACAGTCAAAAAATCGCACGTCCGGTTGTGACCTAGGCTTAATAGACGCCATGTATCGATCACATACGACAACGTGACGTTCAAGGAGTGGGACACGAACATTAGCAACACTTGCATAGCTATGTGAGCTACAGCTCTAATATTACACTCATTTTTAACAGCAACATCATGCTTGGTTAGCCTATTAGCTGATGTGTAGTTACAGCCAGGCTTTATTTTAAGATGCATAGCGAAGCCTGTTTATTTTGTTTGTAACATCATGAAAACCTGGAACTTCTAAAGCGACAATCGGGGCGCCTCTTCTCTCAAAAGTGGCGCAAACAATCGAGGGAGATGATGGATTTTTCTCACACGTGGTGCTCATAAACAGGCTTTAGGGCGGGGGTGCATATATTTCTATTATGAGCATGACCTTCGTTCTGTGCTTAGTGTTTTCCCATTTTGCGTTGTTATTTTTTTAATTTCCCAAATATTTCAAGTCTTCTTAAATAATGTTTAACATAAAAATGTTAAATAATGTAAATGTTCTTCATGTCATATTGGGACTTTATTTCCATAATATTAGAACTTTTTCCCCAGCATAATTTTCCAAAAATGACAAATTTTGTTTTGTTCCTCATAATATTAGGACTTTTAAAGAAAATGTATTTTTTCTTTAGTATTTCAACTCTATGCTACTAAAATGACATTATTTTCTCTCACAATATTATGACTTTATTGTTGTAAAATTGCGACTTTTCTCCCCCTTAGAATACGACTTTTTGCTCTTAATTTTTGGACTTTATTCTTGTGAAATTACAGCTCTTTCTTTCATTTCTTCGTGTACATTTATTCACGTAATATTTTTACGTTATTCTCGTCACATTAAAACAACCTGATTGTCCAAAAATTACAACTTGATTCATTTTTTTGTTTTTGATAATATTACAACTTAAAAAAAAAGATCTCTTTGCTATTTCAACTTTATTCTACTAAAATGACGTTATTTTTCCTCATAAGATTACGACATTATTCATGTAAAATTCCGACTTTTTCTTTTAATATTTTTACTTTATTCTTGGAAAATTACTGCTGATTTTTCCATATTTTGGGGAATTTTTTTGTAGCTTTCTTGCTAAATTATATTTTCAGAATGCGCTGCGAGCCAATACAAAAAACACTTTGGACACCCCTGCCTTAGGGACACACATTACTGATAGACCATCATTTAAAAGTCACTTTTCCATATTAGGGGGGCTTTTAATTAGAATACATTCCAGTGGAATTGTGTCAGTTGGAAAGTTAAAGGAAAGTTTTGCAACCACCAACTCGGAACTAGCAGCTAATATTAGTGAAATAACAAAATGAGAAGCAGGCCCAACTTGCTGCCTTGGTGACGGGCGAGGGTGATGCATCATGGTCACGGAGGGTGGCTTGGTGGGGACTGAGTAAACACTCTTAAATCATCAACCACCCCCCTCCTGTCACCTCTGCCCCTCCCACGTTACCAAATGTGACACAGTCCAGGCCAAATTGATGCAACAATCTTCACTAGAAATTCAATTGATCAAGCCATGGTTGGCAGACTAACCAAGAATGGCCGCCTCATGTTTAAGCATTCCAAGTCACATCACTTTCAGGAATCATAATGTCTCTATTAATGCTACGCTGGTGGAAAGGTCCTCGTGCTTGCTGTTAAGCTTGTCCGGACTGGCAGAGAACACCATCGCCGTGTAAAACAAGGATTGCATGCATAAATGCATGACACTCTTTTGCTGTGCATAGGAGCTGTTTTTTTTTTTTAAAGCGTCATGTTTTTGTTCTCCCAAAGAGGTTTAACTCGCTTTTAAGTCACAGCCAGGCCCAGCAACAGATAGGTGACTTTCAAGGTGTTGAAGAACCAGGAAAGGCATACAGAGCGTACTGCAGGGGTGTTTTGAGAGGTGCAATGTATGAAAGAGAGGAGTGAGCGCACCCCATAATAATAAACAGCAAGTTTATGCTAAAAGAGAAAGCACCCTACCCCCTCCTCCCTCACAGCCTTGTCTCTTCGCTTTCTGATAAAAACACACACTCCTCCCATAGCCTATATATGCAGCGCCTCCACTCTGCATTCCCTCTATTATACGTAACAAACGCCTTCAAAATTGCTTTTCTGCTTTGCCACACAGACGAACATCACCGGTGTGCAACTTAAAGCTGAAGTAAAATGATGTTTTCACTGTTTTCCCTGAGAGCTCCGCATTGTAGAGAGAAAGGGCTGAGCAGAGCAGAGCGCTGGTGCTTCCCATCCCCCACCTTCACATAGCAAAGTTCTGCTTGCTTTTGCAAGCGCCGATGCTGCCTTCACTGGCTGCACTCGCGGCTCGTAAACGCAAGCTGTCACTGAGTGAGCGTGTCGCCCCGATGTATTCATTCAATTTCATTTGTCGTTTTATTTTGACTTTCGAGCGGTAGCCGTTGAGCCTGGTTTAATGAACATCCAAAATAAAATGTAATATGGTACATGGGGCGGAAAAGAAGAACATGTGCGTGCTTCAGTTGCTTTCAGCATGATGGCGATCTAGCTAGATACCACGTTTTTCCTCATCGTTGCGTCGGGCTGTCGCTGTGTCGAGCGTGAGCAAATGAAAGTTTCTCGTTCATCTCATTTTCTTATACTGCCTGTCATTCTATGCGGCCGTGGAAGCTCCGAGGGTAAGTGAAGGCAGCAACTAGGCTGCTGCTGCCATGAGAGAGCAAGGCAGGCAGGGAGCACGAAGAAAGGGGGTGGGGAGAGAGACAGTAGAAGAAGAAGAGCCACTGTGTGTCTCTTCCTATTAATTGTGTTGGCTGACTTTAGCTTCTATCGCCCGTTCTCCTGCACGGTTGGCATGAAATTCCACTTTATTATGGCAACATGTGAATTTCAAAGGCTTACAGGCTGTTCTTTATGTAGCAATGTGTGTGCTCAACCCCCCCCCCCCATGTCTCTCACTTGCTTGTAATTTCATGCTTCCCTCTACTATACTTCTCTCAGCAGCACACACACAACACCAAATGCTAACATTTATTAAAGGTCATTTTGTTGTAATCTCAACTAGTGAAAAGTTGCAACAGACTATAATGCACACATTAACACTAATAATGCTATAAACTATACATGTTTGTCTACATATAGTATTCACATAGTATTCTCCAGTTTGCATTTGTGTACAACAGGTATGTCTAAAGTGTGACATGAGGTCCCTTTGTGGCCCTCTACATATTATAAAACTAGTCTTGAAACACAACCCGCATCAGACGGACATCGCAAAGGAGTAAAAGAAATGTTTCAATGATCCCGGATGGAATCTCGAGGTCAAAATTCTACGTAAATGTTCAAATATCAAACAAATCATTTTATGCTACCAAAGAGACACTATCAGCTGCAGTCAATTGTGATCACTAAAGAGAATTATATAAGGCTCGGCCTTCCATCCATCCATTTTCTATGTCACTTCTCCTCATTAGGGTCGCGGGGGTATGCTGGAGCCTATCCCAGCTGACTTCGGACGAGAGGCGGGGTACACCCTGGACTGGTCGCCAGCCAATCGCAGGGCACATATAGACAAACAACCAGTCACACTCACATTCGGCCTTGTCAAGTTAAATTCTAAAGCCATTCTGGAACCTTCAGCGGCCATGTATTAAAAGATTTAGGCTGACGATGTGCATATATGTCAGCCTGCGTTTGAAAATTGTAAATAGAAAATCCAAAATCCATTGAAAATTGTGCACCCAGTTCTTCCATCGATCCATTTATTTTCTGCTGGAGACGATTGCAGCTATCAATCAATCATAGGGCACAATTGGTGTGTGTATATATATATATATATATATATGTGTGTGTTACATATTTTTGTGGACTGCTACTGGCCACTTTACTTCGATAAATGTCTCCATTGCGAGACTAATAAAGACGTATTCTATTCTATTCATATAACTGCAGACACACAGTCTGTTGCTCCTAGCATTAACACACAGAAAAGTATTGTGCCTTTTCAATAAGCTTTCTGTACACATGATAGTGATGCATTGCACTCGTTGGTCCCTGTTTTGATCTCGAGAGAAACTATACCCACAAAAAACAGTCTGAAAAAGTTGGGTCGTCTTAAATTTGGAGTCTACAGGTTTATACACACAAACCAAAAGCAACAGTGCGCAGCAACCGCGCGCTTTACAAGTACATTTTAGTTTAGTACAAGTTTTTCATGAAATCTCAGTTGTAAAAAATAACAGTTTGGTTTGGTTAAATAACAGTTTGGTTTGGTTTGGTTTGTTTGGTTTAGTTTATTTGAACATGAAGGTTAAAATGGAATACATCTCATGAATCATTTTTTCACAGTTCCACATTTCCAAAAGGAGTAGGAAGAAGCAAAGCTTATTTAATCCTACCCCCCATCCAAATCTACATCTTGTACAGTACATGTAGTTCACTTCCTGCATTCCATGTCATGTTTTCTGTGATAGATACATACATACATACATACATACATACATACATACATACATACATACATAAATAAATAAATATAAAGTATAACAAGTATAAAAATAACTGGCGTATTCAACCCAGCAGGCAGCAGAATGGTTTGGAATATTTGAGTTTTGTCACATAATAAGTCACGAAAGTCGTTCCAATAATGTCCTTACTGTTTGCATAAGTTTTTATTGTGCAGTGATGACAAAAATATCACTGTGGCCGCTAAAACACAAACAGCACCAAAATACGTATTTTTAAAAACTTGGTTTGTTTTGTTGCCAAAAAAGTGAACAAATTAGAATAAAAAATCACAAAATCATTGAGTGATCTTGAAAAATGGCCAAGTAAACAGTATTGGTATATTGGTATCAGTATCTGTATCGGCGATACTGGCCCTGTGTTTACTTGCTTCACTCAGGAATCCACGTTCACACTGGACCAAACTAACCCTAGCTCCTAGCAGAGCAAACTGACCCTTGTCTGTTTTAACCAGACTAAAAATGACAAGTGTGAACGCACCCTCGATTTTGCAGTCCATTGCCGCTGATTTGCATAAGACTTAAAGTGGGCCACTTTTAAGCTAACATACACGACCTTTTAGAGGCGTCGACATGTTTATGTATGAGTTGAGGTAAAACGAATTAGAACAGAAAAAATGGCTCTTCTTGGGTGTAAACAATGTTAATAGCACAGTTAGTCCTGATCCAGTTTGGAGTGTAGATCCATTTCCGGGTTTTCGTGATTTCCAGGCAGCTCGCTAAGATGGCTGTGTCTCGCGGAGCCTCGTGTTGGTTTGCTCGACTTGTCGCTGGCGTTCTACTTGTGTGATAGAACCCCCTCATTTTTACATTAATTTAACGCAACAAACACACTCTGGCGTCGGCGATATCCACTGACCTGTCTCTCTATTCGCCTTTTCTCCTTCCCCAAACTTTCCCCTCTCCTGTTTTGAGTTGAAACGGAGTCGCGGTGGATTTACCGGATACCGGGTCCGGACGGAGGGCAAAGGGGGGGAATGAACCGGGACAACGGGTACGTTGTGATCAATCAAATTGTATTTATATTCAATGATTACTCGAAGTTTAATTGTGAGTGAGTCGCCTTGCTGAGAGAAAGCGGCTGTAGAAAGAGTGGGGGGAGAGCGAGAGGGATATCATGGCCGCTCAGGTCGCCACTCTCAACACTAGCCCGCCATCCGAACTCAAAAAGCCGGATCGGGACTCGCAGGAGGAGTCGGTGGTACCGGGGGAGAAGCAGCATGAGAACAAGGACGCGGGAGGAGGATCTCCCGGCCAAAAGGAGCTGCAGGACGGGACCGATGCTGGGAACGCTGGGGGAGGAGGGGATCCTGACATGAAGAACGGCAACGGGAATCTGCCCAGGGTAAATAATAATAGCAGTAATCAGAATGATTCCGGTGGGCCTGAAGGGAATAACCATCCCGGCATGGGACACCACCACACGGGCCCCTTCCCACCACCACCATACGGCTACAACCAGCACTACAGCCGGGCCCCTTTTCATCAACATGGCGGACAACAAAGCCCTGGCATGGCAGCTGCATCGGGGCCGGGCATGATGGACCCTTACCCCGCTAACTCCCACGAACATGGCTACCCCAACCACTACAACAACTACTTCCAGAATAGGACTTCATATCAGGGTCAAGGATACGGGGCCATGAATTCCCCGCGTAACAACCAGCCTCCGGCGGCTGGGGGCCAGCCAGGCAAGCAGCAACAACCAGCAGGAGGAATGGCTACCTCCTATAACAATCAGAGGTATAACATGGGAAACCAACAACCTACGTCCACGCCAACTTTAAATCAGCTTCTGACGTCCCCCAGCTCTGCCAGGAGCTACCCTAACTACCCCCAAGGAGACTACAACAACCAGGAAGGGGGCACCAAGGCAGCAGGGGACATGGTGAGCAGTCAGTATAGTGGGGTTCATCCGGGTTGGCAACAAAGGACCCACCACCCGCCTCCAATGAGCCCGGGGAACACCGGACAGCCTTCGAATAGAAACCAGGTAACCCTCACTTCTCACACAGACTCTCGGACTGCCTAAAGTCACTCAGTAGCTCGGAAATACACGCTAAGCTAGCATCTTGTATTGGACCAGCCATTGTCTATGTAGCAAGAGCTCTAAAATGGCTGCCTTTCTCTTCCACACACCACCACCTCCCTGCAATAGTGTTTAGATCCAGCTTGGGGCTGTTTTTGCTGCTTAAAAACAACTTTTGGCCCGTGTGTGGTGGTCGTCTTCGGGCAAGAGTTTGACCAAGTACAGTGAGAGTTTGCAGGAGAAAGTGTCTTAAAGATCTGGAGGGGATATTTCTTTCCCTCTCAACCTCCATGATAGATTCAAGCCAGGTCGCCCGGGTTAAGCTAAACAATACGACGTACATTGTTGCTATATGTTGTCATACATGCTATGAAACTGTCAAGTGTTAAAAACAGCACCTAAATGACAGCCATCGACGTGCGAAAGCTATTTGCATATTCATTAAGAGAGCACTGTGCATGCTATGTGCTACCATGCTGCTGCATAGTCAACAAAATGTGCAAATGGCAAACAACTGCATCCCCTTAACTTGGATCAAAAGTGTGATTCTGAGCGATTTGTCTTGAAGAAGGGGTTTCAGTCAGTGTGGTTGTTTTTTTCCCCACCCTCGATTTGTGTTGTAAACAGAGCCCCGCTGGCTGGAGTTTGCTAAGTGCAGATTGCCTTTTGCTTTGGGATTTGAATTATGGAGGTAAAATCCTGCTGTCAGAGCCACTAGACAGTTGGTCTTAGGTTGACATGCGAGCTGAGATCTGATTGGCTGCCCGTCCCTCCGCTCTCGGCCATTTATAATTGAATCTAATGGAAAGGCTGCAGCCTCCCCACACTGTTGTATACTCCTCCACCGTGTCAAGGAAAAATAGTGCTGCTTTTTCCTCCTCTTTTCCCACCATGCTGTTGCATTATTGACACTCATCCAGCTGTAAAAATGAATCTGAACATAATCATACAATGTTTTGTTGCAGTTGTTTGATTGATAGAAGACTAACATTAAAATATTTGACATTTCCCACAAAAACAGATACAACCCCTAAACATTTGGATTTAGATTTATGGGCGCATCCATGAGGATTTTTCATCATTTCACACTGAATGATTATTTTTAATGTTTGTGTTTTTAAGAAGGTGCTGAAGCAAATTAGGATTGTTTGGCCTTGCTGAGTGCAGTTTTTGTCGCAAATATCCTTATAAACTCATAAAATAGAAGACGGTGGGACTTCTAAGGTCCAGTCCAATCCATTCTGACACTCTGTTTTATTTAGATTTAGACAGGAAATAAAGAAATGGGGAAAGTCAGTTCCAGGGTCAAATTGTCACCATCATGCCACATTTTATTAACTGTACAAGCTTGTTTTATGCAACATTTTAGCATAGACTTATCCGAATGCAATTATAGTATGTTTACATGTTGCAGTTGTTTGTTAGCAGAATGGCATCAAAATACTTGACCATAAAAACCCTTATACAACCAGTTAGTGTTTGGATTTAGATTTTTCATAATTTCACATTGAATAATGTATGGCTTGTTTATAATATGTGGTTATTTGATGTGTACAGTTTGGTGCTGATACAAATTTGATTGCTCGGCCTTCGTGGCGGCCTGCACCCTGCTGACTGCCATTCTTGTAGCAAACACCCACATATACTCGTAAGATGGCATACAATAGGACTTCTAAGGTTGAACGCAATTCATTCCTTATTTAGATGTGGACAGGAAATAAGGAAGTCAGCTCCAGTGTCAAACTGTCACAATCATACAACCTTTTTATTTACTGTGCAAGCTTGTTTTACATATCATTTTAGCTTACGAATATGTCTTGTAATTGTTCGGCCTGCAAAAAAAATAGTTCCAGCGTCAAACTGTCGCCATCATACAATCAGTGACTGTACAGGTAATGTTTTACGTTGTATTTTAGCAAGCTTTATGGTCATAGGAATGTAAAAATAAGGTCATCCGTAATAATTAAGGCAAAAAATGATAAAAAGGTAATGCAAAGTTTAATTGCCATCACTTTTTTGTATCATTAACTGTCCTGCAAGGTGTAACAAAACATCAGTCGCTGGTAATGTTAACACAAAGAAACAATAAAACACTAATGTTGATAACAAATTATAGAGTAAACATTCTCACATTCTTCTCTGAACACCCCTTGTTGTTTCTGCTCCTTCCGTTGGAATAGCAGTCACAAAAAAGCCAAAGAAAAAGCAAAACCATGTTCTTCCTTGCGCGCTTTATGAATTGAAATTTTCCAATGTCTTATATATACAGTATATAAAGTAAGGGTGTGATTGGTAGGCTTTTGTGACTAAAGTGAAGAAACTCAACAAAATGCTGTCTGCTGGGTTGAATACATTGGTTAGTTTTTCATAACGTACTATTTTTACCAGCTGACATTTCGGGGAAAACTTCTAAAAGATGCTTTTAAAGAGTGCATTTGCCGTGCGCCAAGCATGCCACATTGAATGCCCTATGGAGCAAGGATACAAACAAGCAATCAAATTACAGCAAAAAGCATGCAGAAATGATTAGAATGTATATAATACGCCGGGTGGGCGGCACACGGCAACGCCCTTTTGGTTTGCATGTAAGCACAAATATTAGATGACCCATCTTTTTCAGACACTTTCTAATGTCTATTTGTTATTGCTTTATGTTCCTGGTGACTGTTGGCAACATTTGGAATTACGCTTGAGAAATTTAAGATGGATTTTTGTTTGATACACAAATCTGTGTGCAGAAGTAAACAAATCAGTCTTTCTCTTAAATGAATTTGAAATTTTGACAGAGGTTTTCTACGATCAGTTAATGTATGATGATGGCGTGTTTGATGGTTTTGTGAAACGTTAATTTTTTGTGTGGCTGACTCTGGGACATCTTAAGTTGTCCTGGCACTAGCACGTCAGACCGGCTGCTTGCAGATGTGTTTACAAACAGCTAAGGTGTCAGCCAAGTGTCACAGCAAGGTTTTTTCCCCCCCCCTGCAGGTTTACAATAGTGTAATCTACCTGCCCATGTAGACGGCATGTGAACAACGCTTACCCGCACACCTTTCCTGGAGTAATACCAGTGTGTTTGTTCACTCTACAGTTACAGTATGTTATTTACACAGGCAGAAGACCCAATACAGAAAAGAAAACAGAGACAAATATGTATAATATGTATGCTCTAATACGTATGGCCTACAAGGTCACTGAATGGTTTGATTTGAGTCATTGCCTCCAACACCAAATGAAGGAATATCAGCCATCTGTTTGTCTTGCTTATGCAGGTCCACAAGGAGTATCTTTAGTACTCCCCGAGTACAAGACTGCTTTTAGTGCTGTTCCCAATATGGATTAAAAGTTTGTTGATAATTGTTTGAGGCCTCGGCTTCATTGATCATCATATTGAAATGATCATCATTTGGTCCAGACCAAAAATAATAGTACAGTCGTTCCTCGTTTATAGCGGTTAATTGGTTCCAGACTTGACTGCGATAAATTAATTTCCACGATATAGGATTCAATGTTGATAAAAGGAATATTTTTGTTGTTAGAGCATAGAAAACCTGTTTAAGACTTTCTAAATACAGTTTTAACATTATTAGAGCCTTGTAGACATGAAATAACACACTTGTAGTCACCATTACACTCGTATTATTCATTGTACATCCATTTTCTATGTCGCTTTCTATGCCCAACCTGGACTGGTCGCCAGTCAGTCGCAGGGAACATATAGACAAACAACCATTCCAACCAATTAACCTGACATGCATATTTTTTGAATGTGGGAGCAAATCGGAGTACCTGGCGAAAACCCATGCACACGCGGAAAGAACTTGCAAACTCTACACAGAGATGCCCAAACGGAGATTTGAACCCAGATCTCCCCGAGCTCCTGGCTGTGTGGCCAACATGGTAACCACAAGGCCACCGTGCGGCCCCCATTATTCATCATTTACACTGGATTGCCAAGCTACAAGGACTCTAGACGGACGCTAACTAGTAAGCTAGCGAGCTAACCAGTCAACAGTTCAAATGTATTTCTTCTAAACCTGAAGGGGTTCAAACAGAGTGGGGAAGGAGGACAAAGTAAGAACCTAGAAACTTACCACTTTCACACGAAATGGGAGGAGAACCTTTTTTTCGCTCTGCATCCATGGCTGTCTGCATCGAGTGCAAGGTAGGGTATTGGAATAAGGATGGATCTCATCTACGTAATATTACTGCTGCCTAGTGGCCAGGCTACTACATATCACTTGCATTTAAATGTTTTGACTAATAATAGACCATACAGTAGGCTACCACAAAACAGCAATCATTTGTTTATTTATTTATGGAAAAACCGTGATAAAGCAAGGGAGCGATAATTGGACTGCGATATTGCCAGGGAGGATTGTAAATTTTTTCCCCAAAAAGTTGCTGGGTGCATATTTTGGTGTATTTGAAATATCGATATATTGAGCTGTCGCGATGTTTAAAGCTATGTGGTTTAACGATACACTCTCGCCGAGTAACTTTTTAAAATTATTATTATTAAAATACAGCCGCTATAAACGTCTTCCACCGTTCCTCAGTGGGTCACCATTTTACTCGTCATCCAGGAGGAGCTCCTTGCGAGAGCGGTAGAAAGTTGGGCGGAAGTCACAGAAGAAGAAAAACAATGCCGCGTTATGGCGGATGACGTTAAGCAGCGTGGACCCACTTTAACTTTTGTAGCATGGATGTGACAACGCTGGATTTTGCACAACGTAAGGAGTGTTTCACGAAAATATGACGCACGGGCGGCACGGCCAAGCCATCACACTCGCGGAGAAAACTGTGCCTAGTAAGAGAAATGTTGATTTTTCTATTCAAATGCTAAATGTTGTCTTTCAATCAAGAGATGTGTGTTTAGTTTACGTTGTTTATTTTCAATATAGTCGTGCTGCTCAACCTGATCTGGGTCATTCTGTCTCTTTCCAGTGATTACATCACTACTTATGCTTCTACTTAATAGATTTGATCTACTTGAGAGGCATGAGATGTTGTTTTCTGAATGAGTTTAAAATAGTGCCACTGTTTGGCAGACAACTAAAATAAAAATCCTGTTTACGGATATGTTGCACCAAAACAGTCTCATTGTTTTTTGCACCATTGCTTGTTCTATTCTGGTTAAAATATGCAGCAAAATAGCCCCTATTTTTTAAAATACCAAATGTATAAAAAACAAGCCTATCCCAGCTGAAATCTGCAAAATATAAACTATGAAATTCATTTTTTGGAGTTTAGTTCCTCTCTATCACCATATTGAGATTATCACAAATCGTATCGTAGGTGCCCTGAGATTCCCAGCCCTAGTTGACACTGGTACTTTTGCCATCGGACCAAATTAAGGACGTGTATGGGCAACTTTCATCACTTATTACTTGATAGTCCAAAACAAAATGCTTTCTGCTGGGTTGAACAGCTTGGCTATTTTATTATTCTGACAGGGCTGCCCACACTTTATTAGCCTGTGAGCTACTTTTAAAATGACCAAGTCCCAACAATCTACCTCCTACTATAAACAAATATTATGTGTATTTATTTACATTATACACTTATATCAGGGGCGCACGCACTTTTTCAGCATGTAAGTTACAAGTGAAAACGACCTACCTATAAAACATAAAAACATAACGTGTGTTTATATAAAATTGAATATTTCACATTCACAGTTTCAAAGTTTACAGGCAATCAAAATGGTTGTCATTCAATAATTCACAATTCAGTTCAATATGGCAATAAAGATATTTACACATAATTCCCCAATAGTTCTGTACATAACATTAGTAGTATGTCAGTCAAAATAGCTACGTAGCGTTCATAATACACACAGTTCATGTTGTACGTCCTGTTCGCATTTGCTATCAATCATTACAGATATCCAAGAAATGAAAGTGATTATACAAAAGACAATGCAGCTGAAGTCAAGGCAACATTACAGAGGTTTCAGCAATGGCCACCTTTTCCATTTAGCAAAGACATTTTGGAACATGTAGCATGCGATTAACATTAAAAATCTGTTTTTCCACTGTCAAAGGATGCATACATGAAAATACTAGCAAAATAGTTTGTGGATTTTCATCATACTGTACAACTTGTGGAATATTCTGGAGGTTTAGAGTACTTTTTTAGTTGCGTTCTGAAGGGACTCCCATTCATTGTTGGTGTTTGGCCATGTTGTTTTCTCTTGTGTGCGTGTGTGCGTGTGCGTGTGTGTGTTTCTGTTTGGTTGATAGCCTGAAGCTCTGCCGTAGATCAGTAGGTCAAATCGAAGATGATGCAGGCATAAGAAATTGGCATGCTTGCCATTTTGGGGCTTTTAGAACCTTAGCATGTGGGCAGTGTTGTGGTGTTTAGAATAAACCTTTATTTACATATGTTGTAAACACAAAGTACTTCATGTTGACTGCACTGTGAAGAAGCAACTGAGGTTTTACAGGGGCTCATTGCTTTTTTGGATGCTAACTTTTTTTTTTTTTATAGATGTGGAAGAATGTCTAAAAAGGCGTTGAAGCGCTGTTAGTGAAAATAACATGGGTTATTTTAAAAGTAGCGATGTGCGACTGCAGACCTGTGTGACACTGATGAAGGTCATGGTTGCAACAGAAACAAATTTTAATCTGTACAATAATTCTCTGGAAACATCCCTCTGCTTTATATCAAGGGGGGGGGGGGGGGTGTCAGGGGCCATTTCAAGTCCTCCGAGTGCCATACTACATTTCTGAGCACACATGATGCAACGATTATACAGTCTGGTGGTATAAAGAGTGCATGTCAGAAATAAATATTCATTATTGTTACAATCATTTGTGGATGGCTTTTGGGTCACTTTTTAAAAGTTAAAATAACTAAATAATTCATAATTCATTCTTTTTTTTTTAAGCACAAATAAAACTTTTTACTTGTGATCAAGCAATACCTTTTTGTTTTTTCCCCTTTTAAAGGTCCCATATTGTAGTATTTTTCAACTATTTCATATGTTTTGGAAGTTTGTTGACCAAAATCTAGCCTTGGTGCTAGAATTTGTAGTTTCATTTGTAAAAGTGCTGTAGTGCGCTTTTTTTCCTTTCATGACGATATGAAAACACTGAACTTTAGAAAGCGGCCGCTGGAGGGTCCCTTCACTTAAAAGTGGCACAAACAGGCGAGGCAGATGATAGATTTTTCTCTTGTTTGGTGCTCATAAACAAGCTCTAGGGACACGTTACATCATCAAAAAGTCAAATTTTTCATAAATTTTTCATGTTTTAAATATCATTATGCAAGAACGACGACATGGACAAAGATGTTCCTGCACCACCACGTGCACATTACGGTCAGTGTGAGCTCTGCAAACTTGTTCATTGTTAGCGTGGTTGGTTGTACTTTTGCGGAGTTTATGAAATCCCTAAATTCATCCGTGAGCTCATCATTCCTTGCATAGCGAATACACTAAAGGTGATTGAATTGGCTGCTATGTCAGGTGTTCTCCCTATTAAAGATGTCTTCCTCCTTCGAAGGATCACATCCCCGAATTGAGTTTGTATTAAATCCCAAATCCTAATGGAAACGCACCAAAGCAAGGTGTTATTTATTGAGTTGACTGCTGCTAATGGATCCGTCTAGATGGGAGGCACCCGCTGCAAATTGCAAAGTAGCTTGCAAATCAAACTCGTGTAATGAAGGCGGGAGATATTAATCACATCAAATGTCTTGCCTGGCTGTGGCGTGTCATTCAGTAGCAACACATACAAATACTTGTTTGGTGCATCACAGCTATGATCGGTGGTAGCTTGACTCAGAAGAATTCACCAGCAACAACTGCTGCTGCAGTGTGGCATTGAGATTTGCAGAGATTGTCTGTGATGTGATGGGACCTCGCCAGTAATATATGATAGTGGCACATTTTGTAAAAGAAGTCAGTAGCATGACTCCAAAATACAGTGGTCCCCTGCTATATCGCAGTTTGAATATGGCTCCCTCACTATATCACGGTTTTTCAAAAAATAATGAATAAATGAGCGCTGTTTTGTGGTTGACTATGGCTTATTATTAGTAAAAGAGAGTATATCTTGAAAGACAAGTTATGCAGTCATGGAAAAAAATCTTAGACCACCCTTGTTTCTTCGGTTTATTGATCCATTTTTAATGCCTGTTTAATTTAAGAGCTGATAACTAGCAACTTTCATGGTTTTCTTGGTAACCAAAATAAATTTTTTACGCGAATAGCTGTAGCATTGTACTGCCAAAACAATGTTACTCTTATGAGCTATTTTTGTCGTCATAGTTATATTTGTCCAAACAAAGGTACCTTAAGTTGTATCGGGCATTAAAATGAACAAGGAACTGAGGAAACATGAGTGGTTTAATCATTTTTTCCATGATTGTATGTAGTATTCTGGTCACTTGGCATCAGTAATGTTATGAGCCTTACCTTTCACACTGCATGGAGACTGGCTACTGAGCCAGCAGTGGCATGGCTGAGACGGACATGCCTGAGATCGAGTGGGGGGGGAAGGTTCTCTCCTCATTGAGTGTGGAAGTGGTAAGTTTTTGGCTTCTATGCCCCTTTTCCCGCTTTGTTTGAAACACTAAGTTTAGAATAAGTAAATTGGAGAGGCTAACTGGCTAGCGTGTTAGCTTGCTATGCTAGTGGTGGCTGTCTGATATGTCCCTGCAGTCATACCGTAGCCTGTACAATGTGATGTAATTTAAAGAATAATATGAGTGTAAAAGTGACTGTCGGGGTGTTATTTCATGTCTACAGTGCTCTAATAATGTTAAAACTCATATTTAGAAAGTAATAAAGGATTTCCATGCTCTGAATACAAAAATATTGTGTTAATTCGTGGAAGTTCATGTATCGCGGTCAGGTTTGAAACCAATTAATTGCACTAAACGAGGGTCAACAGTAATTCAAAAAGTCAAAACCTGCAGCATTCTCGCTCAAATAAAGACATGTCATATAATGAATGCGATCGCTCCTCCTGCCGGGCATGCAATTGTAAACATGTGACATTTAAGGAAATGTATCCTTAAATGCTGCCCATTGTGATTTAGGCACGATATACTAAATACAATTAATCTGACCGTATTGTGGGCGAGGCACCTCCCTAATATTGTGGCAGGTGAAACGGTGTAACGGGATTTTGTAAACACGAGTTTCAATTTGAGCAATATATGCGGATCAAATACAATACTGCCAGTTATGGATGCTGGATGCTGTACAAAAGAGGAACATGCTACGTTCAAGAGGGGAAGTTTACTCTTGGCTCTTTTGCCCTGCACTGCTGACTAATGATTCTCCACAGGCCACATGGACAGCATGCTGCCTTCCGGCACTGTGTGTGTATGTATGTATGCGTACGTGTGCGCGTCTGTGTGTGTGTGTGTGTATGAGATGTGGTTGTGTGTGTATACGAGGGAGAAACGGTGTCAGTGATACCCAGGGGGAGGGGTTGTTTTGTGAATGATCCTCGTCTGCCCCTGACAGCTGTGTGTTTGTGTTACGCTGCACTTATTTGGTGGTTGTGTGTGTGTGTGTAAGCTGCCGCCACAGGAACCTTTCTGACCCGCTCTTGCTTCTTGCGTCACCAGTCGTTCATCTTCCGTAAGTGACGCCTTGCTTCCCATCCCATCCCACTGTAGGCCTTAAAGTCACCAAGCAGCACACTGTATGAAACTGGACACTATCCAAACAACCGCCTCCTAATCTTGTGCAAAATGACCCAATCTGTGTTGTTATGACACATTTAAGCGCACTAAAAGTGAGATAAACAATCTCTACTTAAGGACAAATGTCAAAGCGGGTCTCAATGCACCGGCAAGGGCGGGGATGTAAAGATAATTCATTCCCTTTGACACTTGCCTTCTTAAAGGCTCCAGATTAGCATAGTAATATCCTTTTCTGAGCTGGTGTGAGGCTGGAGACTTCATTGAGGTGACGTATGGTGCCTGATTGAAGTGGTTAACCTTTTAAATGGCAGCGGTTATTGATACCAGAAGGAAGAAAGTGATGCTTCCTCGTAGCGATCATATGCTTAATAGCTTGAAACAAAAAAAGGAATATTTTTTCTCTCAATGGCTTGTGCTGTCTAACCCCTTAAGCCCCGGCCATGTTTCTCAAAAGTGACATAACTGAAGTTATTTCACTGACTCAACAAGGTCTACATGGATGAGCTTGTATCACAACAAGATGGGAGACTTTAGATTGTTCTTTTAGATGGTAAAGTGTACATATTGATGCTACTGGGTAGTACTCATTTTCGTTCTGAATTTCGACTTCAAAGGTTTTAGTCGTGAATGTACAGGTACTTAAGAGGTGGTATGTGTTTGTATGATTACTGTTTTTATTTCTTCATTGTACACATTTTAAAAACCAATTCAATGAGATACTTAGCCTATAATTGTACCCGATGAGGTTGTGCTTCCAAAATGTGTGAAAAAGAGATAATACACCTTGGGATGGGGGCTAAGCCAATCCAGTATTCGTATCGGGTTCCCATGCCAGCGTAATTGACGTTACAGAGATTTCCCATGCCGCCTGTGGAGGTTTCCGATCCATGACCCATGTCTGTGCTTTAATGTTATCACCAGCAAACGTAGCTAGTCAAATATCAGCAAATGTAGTCAAAAGAGTATCAGCGAATGTGGCTGTCTCCACACATGCACTGCAGCGCCGCGAGCACTCTGCCTGATTTGTTCGTAGCCACACAAAACAGTCTGACGTCACGCCCAACACCACACAAAACCTGCCTGTAGAGAGGAGTTTATTCTCATATAAAATCCTATAAAATCAAAAACAATCAGTCAACAATAATGTGTTGTCCGACTGGCTGAGAAGCCATGAATGCGTCAGGCTGAGCACTTGTGTGTAAGCAAACAGAGCTCTGGTATAGGAATAATATTGGAATCGCAAGATATGCAAATTTACAAAAAGTAAATACAAGCGCAAACATTGTAATCCTCCCCACAAGGAAATAAAAAAAAAAAGAAGCTAGGACTAGTAAATTAGCAATTTGTTATTGAGCGCGGTATGCCTGGTACATGAATTATTGACATACCAATATTAAACTTGAGAAGAAGTAATGGTAAGAATATTTGCATAGTGAGGGTGTAAAATAATCCATGTTGCAAGGTCATTGTGTGTCTGTGGGCAGTGCAGTGTGTCAAGGTGAGATTCCAACCATTGGGCTGTGTAGTGGCTGTGTGATGCTTTCATTAATGGTTCATGACACCAATTTTTTGGAAAAAAACAACAAAATGAAAGTACTCACTTAGTAAAACATTTTTGCCATACTGCTGTCATAAACGACTCTGAAGTACGAGTGAAACAAAGTGGTGATTTTGACACATCCCCCAGCGAGTTTTCTGAACCGACACCATCTTGGCTGTGACGTCATAACCAGAACATGATCCAGGAACCAAATTCAAACAAATGCAGCCATGAAATCACAGCAAAGCCAAGAAAGTAACATTTCACAACAATAACACAATAACAACATTCACTAATAGTGTTGTGATAACTATGATATGACACAAAAAATGGCCACAAGTATGTTTTTTTTTTTACTGCCAGTAAGTGGCATTGATAACTCTATGCACACTGCAAAATAAAAGACCAGTAAACCTTAATCGCTGCTTATTTAGCCCTGGAATGAGCCCCCATACTATTATTTTAAAATTCCTAGTAAAATATTATGGATTTACTTCCTAGAACTGACAGATTGACTGTAAGATAGGCTAGACAGGCGAGTGACAACAAGCCATATTTTGCTGACAATTCAGGTCGAGAACACTTAGGAGTGACACCGGCAACTAGGCAAACAAGGGCAGCCATGAACGCACACGAAGAAAGTGACATATTCACATCAATAATAACATTCACTAATATTGTATTGTGTGGCATATGATATGTTTTACTTGCAGTGATAGCTACTGACAGCTATCAGCTTGGTCTTTGCACACTGAACAGAGCTGAAGACGATAATGTTTTTTAGCAAGCAATTTGGCATGAAAACACAGATTTTAAAATTCGTGGTGATGCTGCAATAAAACACGACCTTTTGGGTTTATTGTTGCATGCTACAACAGATACCACACTAGCCGCCTAGCTAGTGCGTCAGAACAAGCCAGATAGGGATTAGCACTGCCTTAGCTGCCAAGAGCACAAGGCGAAATATAGTTTGACTTACTGCCACCTTGGCATGCTTTTCCAGGGTCAAACGTCTTGTGGGTTTTGACTTTTTATTTACGAAGTTTGCCGCGGCATCTGACGAGGCAAATGGTGTCTTTTAGAAATGTGAACAAGATTACTCAGTCTCCTCGAGTGTTCCAGCAAAAGCTTTCAACACACAGAGCGGGCATAATATAAATATGTAACAAACAACAGAAATTCACAGAGAAGTGCGTTGTAGTGGAGCAGAAGTTCCGTATGGGACTGTCTGGATGTGCCGATAGAGCATAGAAAACTTGTTTGTTACTTTATAAATATGGGTTTTAACAATAGTCCCCTCTATACATGAAACAACACCCCAATAGTCACTTTCACGCACCTATTATACATCACATTGTGCAGTCTAAGGCATAAGAGATGGCTGCCAAGCTACCAAGCTAACTACGTAGTTAGCCTCTCCAAATTACGTGTTCTAAGCTTAAAGTGTTTCAAATGCAGTGGGGATGAAGGACAAAGAAGCCAAAAATTTACCACTTCCACACTGAATGAGAGGAGAACCTTTTTTTCCCCACTCAATCTCAGCCATGGCTTGTCCGTCTCAGCCATGACATGCCTGCTTGGCTCTGCTGGCTCAGTAGCCACTGAGTGGGAAAGGTAACCTAATCTTAACGTTGTGTCTCATAGCATTACTGATGCCTACTGATAGAATACTACATATAACTTGGCTTTCAATATTTTTACTAATAAGCCATAGTCAACCACAAAACAGTGATCATTTTATTAACTTTTTTTTTTTTTTAACGGCGATATAGGGAGGGATGACTGTACGTACTATCGACCCGTCAAAAAAACTTCAGGAACATTTCCAGATTTGCAGAGCCTTCATTGAGGCATTCATTCATTCATCAGTGGAACTGTGTGTTGTTGGGACAGTTTTTTATATAAAAGACACACACCAGCTATTCTCAGCATCCAGCATTTATGAACCGATCTCGGCCTGAACGCCTCACAACGTCTCATGGGAATCATCTCAGGAAAATATGAGTTTGGCCTGAAATGTTGACAGGCTGCAGTCCGGGCAATCGTTCACTCCCCTTCAAAATCACACCGAGCTGCCAGGTAACAGTCAACTTATGACTGAAACTGTGAAGAAACTTCTCAGACGGCTTTAAATACAAATTTTTGGTTTTGTGTTTTTCAAACTTATGCTATTTTAGCAAATGTGAGTAAATCTCAGGGTTCCAACAATACAGGAGGCTGAAACTTGGACTATTTAGCCTACTGATAACACACTGTTTTTGTGTCTATGGCTTTAACGCTAATGTGCTGTGTTTGCTTACGCCTGTTTCTGACAGTGTGGCTTGAAGAAGAGCTGTTTTGCACTTTATCCACCTTTCACATATACACTGGAACGCTGCACTTTTCCAACGCAATATATGCCGAATATCACATACGACAAAGTAACATTAAGGAGTGGGACAAGAGGACACAAACATGGGCATCACAGGCGTAGCTATGCAAGATACAGTGCTAACATTACAGTCACATTTTAACAGGCTATCATGATAGTTGAGCGTATTCGCTGAAGAAAGGCAAACTTTTTCAAACTTACAGCACTCGTGGCTGTTTATGTGA
The DNA here is from genome assembly GCF_027744805.1 of Dunckerocampus dactyliophorus. NCBI lineage: Eukaryota > Metazoa > Chordata > Actinopteri > Syngnathiformes > Syngnathidae > Dunckerocampus > Dunckerocampus dactyliophorus. The sequence goes on along the minus strand of NC_072838.1, from coordinate 15,938,779 downwards.
AGATGTGTAGCGAAGCCCCTCCCCTTGTTTTTTTTACAGCATGCATTTGAGATGTTAAAGTAGTTTTTCTACAAACCAAAGAGTGCAGGTTGTTGCCCTCCTTCTACCCAGAGCCTCTTTTAAAATTCCTGGGAACAGCTGGATGAACATCTGGGTGATGCGATGCCTCGGCTCGGCGTGGAAATTTAGCACCAGAAGGCACAGACTGTCACCTCTTCTGCCCACCCCAGGCCCGCCTTTGCTTTTTATTCTGTGTCATTTAGTGGTCAGCACCCCCAAGGCTGATGCATTGAGATGCCATACTAATTACTTAATTGAAAACATGGCCTCTTTGGTTGTTTTGTTGCCCCTTACCCCTGTTTACGCTAAGTCACATTTATGGGTCTTTTACTGATCTCTTTTCCCATTAGTGTCTGTTAACCTTCCTCTTAAGGTTATTTTTAACTTAAAGCACTTGAAATGTTTTGTGCTCAGTAAGAGATCATCTATGGCTCATACTTTGCTTTGTGTTTGTTTCATTTCATGATGAATTATTAGAACAGAAATGCTCTTAATGTGTAGTTGTCTTGGAAAAATAATTGGACCGTTAATGAGTAATAAACAGTTGAATTTGAAGATGTTTATTACCAGACAATGCCTTTTACAAATAGTTTATTTATGGAGGTCTATGATTAGTTGCATATCCACATTGGGAAATTATTTTTTTGTTGGGGCCTCACTGGAAGCCATTCTTTGGTTCCTGGAATTGTTTTTTCCTGACATTTTCAACTGAGAAAACGTGACTGTGTTAATGATGAAAATATTGAGGTTTAATGGTAATCAGTTCTGGCTGCAGCCCTAATAAGAAGCACAGACACATGAGGCGTCAGCCAGCCTTTGGTTGCTGAGGTTAGCCGGTACAATAGAATAAGCTCCTTCTCAGTTTAAGCACTGTGCCTCAATGTATGTGGTGAAAGTTTTCTTAAACCTTTACTTCTGTTGGCTAAAAGAGTGTGCTTCTCCCACTGTGACTGTGGATAACATCATCAGTGTGATGTAAGCCTTTAAAACCAACGTGCACACATCCACGGGGCTTGCCCTTTGAAAAAAAAACACAATTGCGGCCATAAAATTGACCCCTGTGGTCGAGGGATAGGATATCCTGTCCCTCTTTGTGACATGTGATGTGCGCCACCATACGAGCGTGGCCTTACGACGGTCGTGTGTTTGGGCTGGTGTGTTGCGTGCTGAGGGGCTTTAAAGCAGAACAATGGTGTGTGTGCCGTGGCGGATTAAATTAGCAGCAGTTGTTTATCGTCTGCCCCCGCCTCACTGCCCTAACCCCCCACACCCCCACTTCGTTCCATCTGCTTCACTCGTCCCCAGTGCTGCTCCAGAGGGCCCCAGCCCTCTACTATAGCACTTTACAAATCCCACGTCACACACACACACTTTTGAATAGTTGCGATATCCACCAGCAGGCCAGTCATGACACAGTACATCAGCGCAACCTCTTCTGCCAAGAGTACTCGGGCTTTCCTCTATGCAGATTAGCCATGTGCTAATTGCGGTTATTTATTTATGGAAGACCAAAAAGGAGGGGAGGAGTTACCTCTCAAATTTGATGAGATGACTGAGCAGACAGAAAGAGAGCGAGTGCAGTGAGTGTTCTTCCTTATCCCCCAGGTTTGTAGTTTTGAAGGGGAAAGGGGAGACAATTTTCACAAATGTACACGCACGCAGGGTAGCCGAGTTATAGAATGACTGTAAAGCGATAGCTCCTCGACATTAATAGATGATGACCATCACATTTTATTAAAGAAATCAATAGACTCAAAAAATAATCCATAAGTCAACACTTGTGGCACGCTTGCTCAAAGACATGTCATATAATTAATGCAAATGCTTTTCATGCCCTGCGAGATACGTCCAGAGGAGGACTGTAAACACGCAACCATATAGAGACAGAAATGACATGCCATCATGTAATTATGGTAAATAAAATATGCCATTTATAATGGTAAGGGAAACATTGGTGTGTGTGTGTGTGTGTGTGTGTGTGTGTGTGTGTGTATAGTTGCCATCCAGTATTTGTGTCAGCTTATTTGTGCATCTGATATTTTTTGCTTATCTTTTTTGGTGATTATTGTGCAACCAGTGTTGTTGCGTTAACAAGTGGTAACAGTGTACAGATAAAGGGCAGACTGGAACTGAAACCTAATGCGTCTTTGACCATATAAACAGCAGCATTACCTCATGGTGCAAGCAGTGGAAAAGTGGCTCAGAGGCAGAAGAGCATCAGTACTTAATGGTTATGTACACCAAAAAGAAGCCATTGATTTATGTGTTTTAACTACAAATACAGGATGGCCTTATTTAAAGCTCTCAGAGATCTTTGGAGAGAGTACGTAATGCTGTGTCAAATGGGAACGACTTAAGTAACATCAGAAAAAAACAACTGGTAAACAGATCAATGAAGGCCTGAACAGTGAACTGGCTGCGCTGTTATCTCCAGGCCTGCAGCACAGACGTCTTAACGTGATCGAACGCTGTAGAGCAGCAAAACGCACGTCCTCTTGAGGTGCTTTACAATTAAAGATGAGTCCGAGATTTTTTGACAGCTGAAACAAACAATCGAGATGAGATTATAAAATTACACAAAGTTGAACGTTTTGTTTTGGAGGACAAGCAGACCTGTCCAATATTTGAGTCAAATTGCACACCTTCTCACGCCTATTTTCTACTGCATGCTACCTGCTCGCCTCTTGTTACTATTGACACTTCATTGGCAAAAAACAGGTACTGACAAACGATTGTTGGTCGCTCACCATGTAAACATTTGAGGATACACTGCTTGAAGATGACCAATATAAACACACGCTAACATCAGCTTACCCGCGTGATGTGCCCTAACTCTAGGTACTGCAGTGTTATACTCCATAGTCTTCACTTAGCTGCAGCATTCCATTATTGTGGTACCCTCACTCTCATGGATAAAATTTGTCTCCATACTGTGGTCAGCGGCCACATACTGAGAAGTAAATAAGCTCAATCTTCCATTGTTTTTCTTGTGACGTGTTTAGGTTCTGTTTGGAAATGGAAAAACCGACTGGTCTGTTCTGTGGAATAGTGGCATTCAATACCCACATTAAAACTTATGCAATATTCTCTGAAAAATTAAGGAAATGTCCTATCTCGAAATGTTACGGATCATCACCTGATCCACCAGGCACACACACTCACATTTTGAGTGTCTGTTCAATAAGACATCTTGAGTGGCGGTTTAGTGTCAGCAATGACTCTCCATTTGGCTCCGGGAGCTGGAAAACGCTGATTATAGTTGAGCTGTACTTTCCAGCTCTCTCTTTCTGCTGAGCTGTCAAGCTTCTTAAAGGAAGTGGACATCTCATCATCCCACCATGGTTTTAGCAGGATTCACCAGCCATCTTCAGCCTGAGCTGTGTCCATCATCACCCAATGTCAGTCAGTCAGGGTTAGGGCGGGTGGAGATGTGTGTACTTCCATGCAGCCAGGGGTTAAAAGTGCATTAGAGGTCACAGGAGAGTGTCTACCAGGTCTGTTACTTCTGACCCCCACAGCGCATTCGGTAATGACCCAAAGGACACACAGGCACACAACATAACACACACACACACACACACACACACACACACATGCTCCTGAACCTGGAGGCTCAGGAGAGTGTGGCCCTGGGGGAGGCTGCAGGGAAAACCCGAAGTGGAATAGGTTATCTCGCTTGACCACTCGTGCAGCCTGTTGCTTTCTGCACACAACACCGCTATTTCCTCCAAATATTGGGACCACTTCCCCCAACCCCAACCAAACCTTCCAGACCACCTCCTTGTTACTGCGGCACTGTCATTCATTGAGTGCCAAAGCCTGCTGCTTTATTAAAGACCAGGAAGCGCAAGGCCTGGCCCAGGTTCAAACAGCAGTGCAGCTGGGACCTGTTACATTTTCGGCAGACTGCCCTCTCTGTCTGGCTGGCTATAAATAGCCCTGGTGGTTGTCTCCCTTAACCAAGGAAAAGAGGTTTTGGGAGGGGGGGGGAGGAAAAACACACACACACAGATTAATAACCGTGGGAAGCAATGAAAGCTTTGTGTCTGCTGCCCGAGGTCAGCGGGGCAGGAGTTGTTGCTTCTTCAAAGCCTCCATTGTGGTTCTGATTCTGTTGCGCTACATTGGATGAGAACACAGAGGGGCTGCCAGCGGCATGATGAGGTGACAGATGAGCACCAAACGGTCACTTGATGTGGATTTTTTGGGCAATGCTCAGTGGAAATCCAGATTTCATTTTATTGACCATTACATTTGTGACACATGGAGGGATTCCCGCTACATCATCTGCTTTTATGACCTTGGACCTAGCTGTTGACAGCCAGTTCTACTACTACTACTACTACTACTACTACTACTACTACTACTACTACAACATTACAACCCCTCCCTTCTTCCCTCCTAGCCGTATGTTTGGACCATGTGGATCTTCCAGGGTCCAGACGCCATCCTGACGTGGCTCCAGCTGAGCGGCGGGCCCACGTCCAGCCACCGCAGACACTTCCAGTACTCATGCATAACTCCATAGAACTCCTCCCTGACTTTGCAGCTGTAACAGAATCCACCCACTGGCACAATGATCCCGGGCGGGAAACCGCTCCTGGCAGTTTTAGTAGGCTCGTTCATTCATTCGTGGCCAATGTTTTTATGTTTAATTTGAAAGTAAATCCACTCTTTTTTTTTTTTTTTTTTGTCTTCCTCTCTGGCTTTTCATTACGTCCTTGCTTAATGCTCTTTAAATGAAATGCAAGTTTGCGATTTGCAAATCCTACTAAACAATTAATGTTATAGTTACAATCCAATTACGTGCATATGCACAGCTCACTGATATTCTTTGCGTGTTTCCTCTAGCCTGCGAGCCCAATGGACCAGGTGGGGAAGATGCGTGGCCAACCCTATGGAGCACCCAACCCTTATTCTCAACAGCAACAAGGGCCGCCCTCGGGCGCCGGATCCCAGCAAGCGGGGTCCTATCCAGGGCAGGGTTATGGGCCTCCAGGCCCCCAAAGATATCCTGTGGGGATGCAGGGTCGTACACCAGGTGCGATGGGCGGCATGCAGTATGGACAGCAGGTCAGTATTTTTTTTACAAATTGATTTGGTTGCTTTTCATGGGAAAGCCTCACTGGAACTGAAGTGTGGTGTTCAAAGGTCATAATGATTGTGTGATATCTCTGTCCTAGCTTTTCATACCAAATTAACTTTTTTCTGGGTGTGCAGCTTATGAGCATGGTTATCTCTTCTGGAAACATTTGCCCTCACTAAATTCAGTCAGTACTTCATGTCAAGAGGATGTTTAATGTCAGAAGGAAACCATTAAAATACTATTTTGTTACTGCCTCAGCTTGTAGTGATGGGCAAGCTCAAGAGCTTAACAGTTGAAAACGATGCGAAGCCATTAGGAAAGGCATGGCGAGCCTGTTGTAACTCATTTTTGTACCTGGAGCCTTCAAAAGAAAAATGCTACCAACAAGAACAAGCGCGACAAAAGCACTCCATCAATATTTCACACCGTGCTTTGTTTTGATGTTTAAAACGACAACTGGGGAAATCCATATTGTACATGGCGGCACAGTGGGCACTGCTTTCTTACAGTGTTGTACAATTGGAAACAGCAAAGTTTGTGGCATGCACCTGCAGAATAAGACAAGGCAGTGAAATGCATGCACAGATCCTGCTGAGTGAAGGCTTTTTTATGCCTATTGTGTCACGCTTGCCTGTGCGGTATCTGACTGTAGACTCCACAAGTGCCCTCCAGACAGGAAAAGTGTTTTCCATGCTTGTTAGGCAGATACAATACAGCTGCACTAACTTTGGTTTTATTTTATTAGATTTTTTTAGCACCTGACCTCATGGTTTTTCTTTTAGTGTTACCTCACAAGGTCAGCGCTCCCTCTTTTGAGACTTCTTCTCATACTTAAAGCCTTTCTGTGAACAGGAAAAGCTTCCTATTGAAGCTCAACCAGAAAACAGTTTCTATTTGCATCACTGTGATTGAAATACTTGTAATATTATGCACATTGTGAGGAATACTCTTTTTCACAATCAGAACTATTGCATTTTAGTCTTGTGACAAAAATGAAGAGCTGCTGTTGAATTAAAAAAAAAATCAATTTGTATATTTTTTTAATATACAGTAGATCCTGCAACTGATGTATTTAAGTAGTGAATATAGCAAGTAGCAAGTGTTTGTACTGCAGAAAGTGCTTCATGTTCACACAGTTGAGGTGTGCTGAGTAATTTTGGACCTCAACATGAACTATCGCTGAACTGATTCACCTGCCTGCATCTGTAGATGTCAGCCTATGGACAACAGGGGCCAGGAGGCTACGGCCAGCAGAGTCAGGGCTACTATGGTCAACACGGTCCCCCGCCTCACCAGGGCCAGCAGCAGACACCATACCCTGGGCAACCCCAGGGCAGCTCTGGACCTTCCTTCCCCCAGCAGGGGCACCCGTCACAGCCCCCAGGCCAACCCGGGCAACCTGGGGCCCCTTACTCACAATCCCAAGGTCCCCATGGTGCTCCTCCTGGGCAGGCACCCTATGTACCTCCCCAGCAACAGCAGACCCAACAGCAGCAGGGTTCTGGTTCTCAGAACCAGCAAGGACCTCAAACCCAAGCTGGCTACCAACAAGCTCCCGCATCGGGCCAGCAAGCGCCTCAGCAAACTCCACCGCAGCAACAAGGGCCCCCACAACAACAACCACCACCACAACAACAAACACAACAGCAGCAGCAACCAGGAAACCAGCCTCCTCAATCACAACAACCAAGTCATGCCCAGCAGAGTCAGCCATCACCATACTCACAGACCCCTCCACTGCCTCAGCAGCAGCAACCACAGCAGCAACAGTCGCCATATCAGAGGTTCCCACCCCCTCCCCAGGTATCCACACAGCTGCTCTGCAATCCATCAAGCCTGTGCACTAAGAAATAACGTATTGACCCAAATATAGGACTGTATTTTTCCCCTAGAAAACAGCCTGAACTAGACGGATCCTCTTATATTCAGCATGGAGAGGTTTATACATGTACATTGTACAGGTTTATACATTGCCACCATCAGTCTATCTCACTATCATTTTTGTTTGCATACTTAATTTTGTGTCGCGTTCACATTTGCGCTCGGGTGAACTTCATTTGGACACACCTCTCAGGTGGTCTCGGTCTGCTTGTTTGGTGCACACTGGCTTGACACTTGACCAAACCAAGTCAAGAAACGCACCAGAGTTTTTAGTTTTAATTGAACCAAACATGACAATTGTGAACGCAACTTGGAAACAAGACTAGGAGTTGAGATGCTAAATGTAAGATACTGGTGATGAGTCAAGCAGAGTCATCAACCAAATGCTTGGCAGCTAAGGGATATGATTTAACTAAGATTGATAACATGATTAAAAATGGTCTTTGATTTTGCCTTAAAAACTTGAAAATGGATCTTGAAGTCTTGGTTGTCTTATATTGGGGTCAATTCAGTAATAGCAGAAGGAGCCAAGCATTTAAGACAAGGGGCTTGATTTGATTTTTTTTTTTTCTTCCCTTGGACCAGGAACTTTCCCAGGATTCCTTTAGCTCCCAGTCCAGTGCGCCCCCTTCCAATCAGCCCTTGCCTTCCAACAAGAGCAGTCAAGAAGATAGCATGCAGGGCCGGCCATCCAGTTTACCGGTGAGTCCTTTTGCATCTTCGTTTTTAATTTGTGTGTTTTAGGACCGTTTTAGTAGGGAGTCTGGGCGTCTGAAAGCCTTCTAGCGAAGATAACTTCCCCAAACTCCACATTATAGCTTGGTTGTAGCACGTTGCCGTTTTCTTGGCAGTGTTTATAGGCCAATCTCTGGAGCTAACCTCATTCCGGGCCCCGAGAAAGGAGAGTGAGTAATGAGATCATTAATGAGAGACAATGAAAGTGAGAGAGCAATGTCAGAGCGGCGAGTTGAAGATGCAGGATGGAGCAAGCAAACAACTTGAAATGGTGTGTGAGCGATCTCGTCTGTGTGGGAGCTGTAGAGAGCGAGGGAGGAATGATAAGAAATTCTGTCTATGCCAATAGGGGATGCCCTCAGGACGTGTTACCCTCCTGTTTATTTTCTCTCTCTCTTTATTTATTTATACATCTCTGTGGGCTCTAACCATTGGCTGAACCGGCCACGCTAGGGCTATTTTTACTCTTTCTTTTTCCTCCTCCTCCCTCCCTGCAGACTTATTGGGGATTCCCTATCTGTGCTCGCTGATTGGCTGTGAGACATTAATCTGCTTCTGTCGGTGTGTTGTAGCACATGACACTGTGTACCGATTAGAGCATGTTAAAAAGTTCAAGCCTGACAACTTGTATCAAAATTCAAGTGGTAAGAGGACATGTCTGGAACAAAGATAATGGGTATAGAAACGTAATCAAATGTGCTATGTATAATGTAAATACTAGAATCTAATGTAATGTTTTACTGCGTGGAAAAGATTTAACCTTTACCTTCACTTGATCCTTAAAAACAGTAGTGCGCTTCTGACTGCACTGAACGCCATAAGAGTCTCAGGAAAAAAGCTTCAATATCAAACAATATCAAATTAAAAGCGCAAAATGAATACAGACAGACTCACCACCAGAGAGAAGATTGCATCGTTTGATGTGTGGGTGACAAGCAGTGTGCTAGCATGAATTATTTGACACCCATCAAATACGAACACTAGCACTCAACACAGACATAATGTCATCAAAACTCACCATGATGCATTCATGCACAGCATAACCATTTGGCAACTATGAAAAATATATGTCTGTTTGTGACAGCACCGGAGAAAGTTACTTTGGCTTGGTCTCGAAGCACATAACAATGGTGCGTTCAAGGACTGACGAACAAAATGGGATAAACGCTCGGGGAAACTTAATGAAACAAACTGACAAAAACATACAACAGTTCTGGGCTTTCTCACAGTATACAGTATTGTTTTTCCAATTAAATAATAGCTCTTACTTCCAAAATTGATATACATTTGCACTAGGTTCTTAAAAAAAGGGTAGTGCTTCTGTGATATAGTAAGATTGACTTGCACATTTGTAGTCCATGCTGTTTGACCAGCCTGTGCCCTTGATTCCTAAAAACACCAGATCGCTCATTTTATATAGAGATTTTTTGATGAGTGTTCTTGCAGTTAAGTCCTTGAAAACAGCGGCGCTTTCGGTCATATAGCGTGGCATGCACAAGTTTGGGCACCCCCCCTTTTAGCTCAAATTTTTTCACTAGATTCCTAAAAACAGCATAGTGCTCCTGTCATATAAGATCTTTGACTAGCACTTTTGGAGTACATGCCTTTTAGCCCTATATTCCTAAAACACCAAAGCGTGGTGTTATATAGCGCATCTTTGGCTAGTGTTTTTTCAGTTAGTCTTTAAAAACAACAGAGCGCACCTGACAAGTGTTAAGATAGGGCTTCTTGCGACTTAATTTCTAACTTAGTTACTTCATTCCTCATGACCGTTTAGTGAAGTAATACGTTTTTAAGATATGGCAGAGCATTTCATTGATGCTATACACAAAGTAAGAATAATAGTGAAGGGAAAAATGTTAAAAATGAAATTGTGGCCCCCTTAACAATCTAGTTAAATAGCTGTGGGCTAGATGAATAATAACATTGAATATACCTATAAAAGGTTCTAATGAATATAAAAGTAGCGTTGATTTTATGATGTGATTTGTTCTACTTTATTACTATCTTCACACAGCCCTAAGTCGATTTGGGAAGCTAGCATCATTTATTTAGCCAGGTTACACTGAAACATTTCCTCATCCCAAATCTGTCTGAGCCAGGTGCAAAGACTCTGACGTGTGCAGGAGGCTCAGTGCCTGCTGGAAGGTGTAGTGAGAGAAGCAGCTGTGGATTAGAGTTTGGGAGGTAGGGGGTAGTTTGATAGGAGAAAAAAAAAAGCAGAACTTGCTGAGCAAGTCAAACTGGTTTCTGGTTTGTTTTCACCTTGGCTCCAGGACGCGCGCAGGTGACTGTTGAGCATTAACCGCTTTGTCGGCTGCTCCTCAACTTGTGTCCAAGGAAATGTCCTTGCACTTATAAATCTTATCAATTCAGTTTACATTCATTGGTCTTCTAACAGTCTATGTTGTGCTGTGGCAGATAAGAAGATCCAGTTGGATTCAATGACATGTAGAATGAGGGTTGTACCTTGTCTCATTTACAGTGCCTTAAAAGTCTTGGAAATTGCGTCTGCTGCATTACCCCACTCATGGCTTTCACTCTCCCTGGAAGTGACACTTCCTCTCCTTGTCAAGCCACGGGAATGGGGGCATATCGAACCCTCCCCTCCACCTTGCCCTCTTTTTATTTTAATCTCCTCCTTGTCCTCTCGTATAGGTCTTTTGTACACTCTTTCTCCACTGTTGGCTTAATCCCGCTAAAGGCCGCCCACTGGCTGTGCTGCTACTCTTTTTGATGTTTCCTGAATGTGTTTCAGACTCGAGAGGAAGGTCACATGTTGGTCACGCACTTTGAGTTTGTTTTACTTCGCTCCCCCCACTGACGGTTTCTTCCGCCTCTCACCAAAATAAGAGCTGTTGGTCCAGGGTTAAGGCCGAGGCTAAGAGGGGAACGTTTTTAACATAGAAGTGATTAAAATATGTATTGTTTGACCTTTTCCATTACAAAATAATCTGTAAAAATGCTTATTACATAGTGCAGGGGTCGGCAACCTTTACTGGAGCCACGAGGTTTAGTCCTTTTTAATTTCATCCGTTTCAAAAGCAGAATACAACAAACAGAAGTGCAATTTGTAAGGCTTTTTTGAATCCTTGCTGCATTAAATTGTGTAAAGTGAAAATAAAATGTAGCTACTGTAATGTTTTTTTTTAAGTAGTTGCAGCTGTGCAGTTGCATAAAAGTAAACATAAATTTAGGAACATTTCTTGACAGGTCTGAAATAAATGTTTTTTTTTCTGAAAAATAACATCCTTTTAATTGCTAGTGATTTCGTCTGTTTAATATGACTTGTTTCTGACGCCCGAGGCTGATCTTCCCTATGTTGGGGCAGTGTCAGATATGACTTAGTGCTTCACACAGGACTGTAGGCTCTCATTTGTGACAGATATTGATGAATTATTAATTTTTTTTAATGTATTCATGATTAGCTTACCGTGAGGATTGCACGCTCAAGAAGCCGCCTACAGGTAAAGGCCAAGCGCCATAGACGTGGTTGTGATGCATACTTTAATTAGTCAATTATTGACTAATTATAAACATTTAAAAAAATGTATGTTAATGTTTCACTTTGAACGCCAAAATATAAACCAAAGTGAAATAATATATAGATAATAATTACATTAATAAATAACCTTTTTTAAAATTATTATTTCACGACCAAACGTAGCCATAGCAAGGAGACTGAAGAGCTGCAGGTTGCCTACCTCTGGTGTTAAAGACAGAGTTTTGCTTGAAAGGACAAGCCATCGCCAACTACTGGCCTGGCATGCATATCACAAGCAGTGAATAGGGATAATGTACATACATCAGTGTAAAACCTACTGCAGCCGAGGGCCACATCCAGAAAAATTAGGATGCAAAAAAAGGATGCATGGTCCACTTTTATATTAACTTTTCTGTAATGAAACACACTAAAACCACTCCAGCATTGCTGAAGATATGCTAAGACGTGAAAATATATTTCACAAATTATTATTGTTGGTGAGATATCTTGTTGAAACATTCAAGATTTCAACTTCTTCCACCCTCCATGAGTCATTTTTAATTATATGTATAGAATATCCCCAGGGACCAATCAAAATGGGGCTGCAGGCACCCCTGATGTACAGTATATGAAGCTTTTCACTCAAACCACCTTAAGAGAGCAGCTCAGATCCCTTATCCACTGCCTTTGCAATGCTCTGAGACCACCTGCATGTAAAAACCACAGCCCTCTCACCAAATCACCTCTAACAAGGCAAGACTCCTGATTTTTGGATCCTCCTGTCCCGCTCTATTCCACTCTCTCCTCCTACAAAGCCCTCATTCCCCGCTCAGCCCAGCCCAGCTCTGCTCTCCTGCGGCAGCTAAGCTTGTTTTTGCGACATAGCTGTGGAGCAATCAGCCTGACAAGGCCGGCCCACTTCCCTCCCCCCGCCTCCCCTTCTTTCTCCAACCAGCCCAACCCCCCCATCACTGCCTCCCCCCAATATTGCACTTTAGTATTTTGCTGCTTTATTGTCCTTTATTTTTCTCTTTTTCAGCGTTATGCCTCTCTAGCCCTGCTCTCTAAATTCTTGCTTTCTCCTTCCCTTGCCTGCGCTCTCCACCCTCCTCCTCCTCCACCTCCTCGCTGGCTCCCTCCTCAGTAAATCAGCTTTCATAACGCTGTGCAGCACAGCCTTGTTTTGCGAGGCTCTGATGCTGACTTATTCAGAGTCTGGGGCTGGTTTCCTGTTGCTATTCTGGGGGCCTTGCTTCCTGTGTGGACTTGTGTTATTCAGATTCCAGGGTGCCTCTCACTCTCTCTCACTCCATCCCCCTCCCTCCCTTGCATTCCCTCCCTCCCTCAATGTGTGATTTTTAATTAATGTAGTCGAGAAAATTCAATGTGCTGACAAAGTGTGTTGTTTTGCATTTTTGCTTGGGTGAACTGGTTTCTCGGCAAGCGCTCTTTTTTTTTTTTTTTTTTTTTTTTTTTTTGCTCTTGTGAGCCTGCACACGGAACACTCTCCCCGCTCCCTTTTGGCTCTCACTCTCACACACTCTCCCATGCCCCTCCCCTCTGCCTCCATTTGTGCTGGGCTGAGCTAGTTTTGCAGCACAAAGACTGTGGCTGACTGCAGCACTGTCTGTCCTCTCTGCGTTCTCCCTCTCTCACTGGATGGATGAGAGCATCACTACAATGGAATTAGCCCTCACTCCACCAAATAATTTCACCCTATCTCCCCTGCTAGATATTAGTTTTTTTTTTTACAGCGCCCTCTAGACCCCTCCAACCCCACATCTCCCTGAGGCCCCTCCATCCCTCTGAAGGCCAGGGTTCCTCAGATGCCTGCCTCACTTCGGCATCTGTGCACTGCTCTGGGACTCCCTGCTACCATTGTGATCACCACAAAAGGCCCCTAACGCTGACACACACACACACACACACACACACACACACACACACACACACACACCATCTCGACATTATTCACAGCAATCAGAGCCCCCTCCCACACACACACACACACACACACACACACACACACACACTCCCCTCCTCCCCTTCACCACCGCTTTCCATCAGGCAACACACAGACTGCTGCTGGTGCAGTGTTTGCGTGTGCTGAATCCCACCTTTATTGTTCCCCTCCCACAGAGAACCTCAATTAGGCTAATGTGGAGAATTTAAAAAGTAACTCCCCTACCTTTTGATTGCGTTTTTGACTACTTTTGGATGCGCTCTTCCTAACTTTTGCTTATTCATGTTTTTTTTCCCCCGCCCATGTGGCTGCCGGTGATGAAGTAGCAAGGTAATGGTGACCCCTGGGGAGCAACAGTAGCTCTTGTGTGGATGCAACCTACATCTACTTATGTGTCACATCTTAAATATGTAAAATAAGGAACCATTTTACATTTTTGGCTTTTTATGTGATTATCATAAGGCTTGTATGGTGCTCCTCTATGTTGTCCCTTCTGCCTGCTCTGGATGTGAAACCGTGTAATGGCTGCTGCTGCATCATGAGACTGGGGCCTGCCTTGCTTCTCTTCCTTTCACCACCACTTCTTCACTCCATAGTGGAATGGGAGTGCCCCCTTATGGTTGAGCTTAGCCCTGCAAACCTTGAGCCAGGGCTGAATCCGCCTCTCCTAAAGTCTTCTCTGGACTTTGGAGAAGCCTCAGCAAGTTCGGCGGGCCCCCAGATGCAAATGGGACACCCGGCTAGGCGGCACAGGTGTCAGGAAGTCCTGCCCATCCCCCGCTTAGTCACAGTGTTAATCCCGTGTTTGAGGTGATGATGAGTTGATTTGTGGAAGAGACTTTTCCCATGTTACTTGCTTGGACGTCTAAAGTCCTCATTTGTTGCACATGTGCAAGGAGTTCAATGTTCAGTCATATGTCCACCTTGCGTGAGCGTGTCTCCCAGGTGTCCTTGTTCCCCTGTTGTGATTAAGTAAGCATCGGCTCTGATGCGTCTCCTCTTACAATGACTGGCTTCTTCTTTTGTAGTAGCTTGACTGAGCAGTGACCCTGGCGAGCACACAGGGAGGCCCAAGAGCGAGCGGCAGACAGGGAGATGGCAGCTACGAAGGGGTGGGGGAGGGGGGTGCTGCGTCTGTGGTAATGTGTCAAGCACGTGGATCACGGTAACCATGGTAACCGTGGAGATGCAGCTCTACCCCCGCCCCCAATACAGCTAGCACATGTACAGTTGCCTTTTTAATTTATTAATTTATTTTTTGCATGAAAAAGCTTTTGGCTGCCAATGCCTGACAGACGAGAAGAGCAGGTCATAGACATGGTGTTGAACTTGTGACCAGGTCGTGCATCCTGCTTAGCACTAGGGCTACTTCCTTGACTGAGTTGCACACACCAGATAGCTTCCATTATCTCAAGGCTGCTACTCTGTTTTTTTCCCTCAGCCTCTTAGGAGGAAAAAAAAAAAGAGAGAAACCGACTGGCTTGGCAGACTAATGGCTGTGGTCGGGCTTGACTGGCTCAGTGAAGTAATCTGCAAATGGAATACATTAAGATGACGACGGCTAGGACGAGCGCATGACTCAGGAGATGTGGAGAACATGGGAATTGGTTCATACAACAATAATTGCATTTCCCAACAAATTCTTTTTGTTGTTGTTTTTTTTTAAATAATAATTCCTCATTAAATTTCATACAAATGGAATTTCCGGTCCACTCTCAAGCCATCAGACGTTACGAAGCACTCTTGCTTTTGTGGTGTAGTCTATTCTGGAGGTCCATGTTAGGCAGAGCTGGGGAAAACACAAAATGGCTGCCAGAGAGAGAAGCTTCAAGCTCTGCTTAAAGTGCTGCAGATTTCTCCTTTCTGCAGCGCTGTTTTATGTTGTTTTCGTCATGGTTAAACTGCCAATAAGCATTTCTTTGTCTTTGTGTACATTTTAATAATTGCTACAACGCCACCAGATTCATGAGAACTCTCCACCTTTGCTGCAAGGCTACCTCACTGTCCCGCAACTTGTCCTTCGCGCTCTCACCCTCGTTGCTCTCCATCATTTCCCCTCCACTGTAATTATGAGTGTGTTGAATAGCAGGGCATCAGTATCACCATCAAAGCACCCCCACCGCTCCCTCCTCTACTCTCTCTGTGTCCAGGCCTGTGCAGTCAGCAGAACAGGCCGGTGTGTGCTCTATCGAGCCGGGAGGGGAAAAAAATCAATGGCTGCAGAGTGGGAGCGGGAAGGAGCTTTGTGTGTTGCGGTGTGGGTTTTTGTGACTATGCCTCCACTTATTTGGGCTCTGGGGCCAGATCTGCCACATACCAGATGCTTACTTAATTTTTAAGCGGTATATTTGTTTTTAATGGGGGGCAGGACGACGACTTGTAGTAGTAATGTGCTGAATTTTAAATAGGCAATGGAGCCTATGTCATTCTATACTTCACATCTTTGTCCAGAATTTAATGGTTGGATGAAAATAAAATGGATCGTGCAGCGGTAGGCACTTATAACACACAGACAGGCAATTTTAAAACAAGAAACATGTCTGCTGGGCTCCATGTAAGCTTGTAAAGATAATGCGCATGTCACTGTACATTTCATATGTCACTATATTGATGAACAGAAGCGTTGTAGTGCACGACAAGTCCATTGTGGTTGCTTTTTCAGGCTTCTGATAAGCCGAAATGCACAAGACAGTAAATGTGTTGTTTATGTGGACAGCCTTTTTTTTTTTTTTTTTTTAACTCCGCTGGTGTGGATGGGGATAATTTTTTTATATATGTTTTTGTGTGGACATTGCCATTCGTTTAGTTGCCTTCTTATAAAAAAGACAACTTATTGAGATCACTTATTGAGATGGAAATTAGTTGCTTTTCCATGGTGAAATTAGCATGACTATTCAAGCGCATTTGTTGTCCTCAAAGACATCACCTGCTGTTCCAGTCAACAGGCAGACATCATTCGTCAAGCTTGTTTGTTGTTGACTTAAAAATAAATAAGATCCTATGCTTTTCCGGGGTGAAATTGGCTTAGTATTTAGTTGTTATCCTCTACAAGCATACAGGGCACTTTGTTTTCCCTCTGTGAAATTGTAAACATGTGAATGGGACATGATTACTCAAGCTTAGCTTGTTGAGTTGGAGATTTCCTTTTCCTGAGTGAAATTGGCATGACTAGTCGACCTTATTTGTTGTTCCCCTCCAAAAGCATGTTATTGTTTGCTTTTCCTTTGGCAAAATGCCGGGTGTCAGAGGTTCTAGTCAGACTTGCTTGTTGACTGAGATCCCTTTTCTTGCGGAAATTTGTACGTAACGTTTCATAAAGGCATGAGAAGTAGAGCTCTGTGGTTGTTGGCTTTTCCTTTTGTGCAATTGTCAACAAATGAAACAGACATGACCAATCGAGCTTGTGTACTGTTGACTCCTATTCTGTGCAACTTGCCCACTTCCACCTTCCTTGCTTGTCTTTCTTGTCATGTGACTGAAGCGTGTCAGCCGTTTACAATGACTCCCGGCTGAGTTGACCCCTCGTGCCCTCAGAGAGACACCTCTAGGCATTGACCCCTGACCCTTTTTTGCCCTGCAGTCTGGGGCCAAGCAAAGGGAGATTGATGTTGGCGTGTTTTTGTAACAATGGCATGACTCTTTTGAGCGTGGCGGCTACCGGGGTGGTCATTGTGTTGGCCAGCAGACAGAGCCTTCTCTTCTGTCAGATGACCAGTCTTGTGATGTCTCAGCAGAGGTGGGGGTGGTTAAATGTCACCTAATGACATTGGGAGCTGGAAAAGGATCCCGCCATGGTTGTTTAAGGAACATGACGCTGTTTGATCCTTGCTCCCCTGCTTGCATCCTGACCTTTATTTTATGAGCATTAATGGGTTAGTTAATGTAGAAAAGCCATCCCTGCTGTGCATCACATGCTTCTCCTGTGCAGGTCAAAGAGGCCTGGGTGAGTGCAGTCACCGAAAGAGAAGGCGGTCTGGAAGAGGGAGGGAGGTCTTTATTGTGAATCAGCGTTTATTGTGAATCCTTCTGTGGTTCCTCCATCAGGTCACATCCCAAAAATAGCAACGGGCGCTGTTTCAAGTGCAAAACCGCCGGCTTCAAGGCTGCAGCCAGCCTGCGAGTGTGAGATTTCTATGGGAATTGTTGGCCACCTTCCAACCAATGCTTTTTCCCTCCCCGCCCCTCCTCCTCCTCCCTCTCTCTCTCTCTACTCCCTCCCCTCTTCCTCTGACGTGACTGGCAGATGAGCTTGCATTTCTGAGGAAGCACATGGGCTCCATGTGAGTGGCCAGTGTGTAAACATTCACCTTCCCACAAACATAATCGTTGTGGGCTGCCTTCCTGCCGGGCCGGCTGCCTTTGTGCTTGGGCCAGGAAAGGCTCGATAGCATCACCACATGGTACCAGACTGTTCCCAGCAACTGCCCCTTCAGCTCTTTTCCTCTCTGACCTTCTTGAACTGAACTGCTTGTTGCAGTGGAAAACCTTATATTTGAATACGATGCATAACTTTAAAAAAAAGAAAATGGCCGCCTTTGTGTTTCTTCCAGGATCTGTCGGGCTCCATCGACGACCTTCCCACCGGCACCGAAGGAGCCCTGAGCCCCGGTGTCAGCACCTCAGGCGTGTCCAGCAGTCAGGGGGAGCAGAGCAACCCTGCCCAGTCGCCTTTCTCGCCGCACACCTCGCCCCACCTGCCAGGCATACGCGGGCCCTCGCCGTCACCTGTGGGTTCCCCTGCCAGCGTCACCCCCTCCCGCACTGGCCCGCTGTCACCCGCTGCTGTGCCAGGTAAAGTTACATGATACTTGAGGGTTGATGTCATTTTATTTGCTTCAATATGACATTGTTTGACTGCTAAAATAGGTCTTCAAAATGTGTCAAATGATTTGGGTAAGCAAGAACCAAAAAAAAAAAACAAATGGAAGCAATTTTCACCTGACAAGGCATAATAAAACAAAAACAAAACAACCCAACCACTCTAATTCCAAATGCATTTCCACTGAAGAGCTGACAGCATCAGATGCCGCATGAAAGCAGGAGATTTGGAGTCCAAACAGAAAACTGGCACACTCCAAAAAAAAAAAAAAAAAGGGAAAAAAAAACACGAGATCTCATTTGTAATTCATGAAGTGACTTGCCAGATGGGAACATTAAGTCTCTATCTACTATCACAATGCTTGTAAACCAGCCAAACAGCAGAGATGCCGCTGCCTGCGACAGGATTGTGTTTTCATTTCACTTGTGCTCCATTTGATGTGACTCATTGGATTGAATTTGCTTGTCCTTACAGGTAATCAGATGCCTCCCCGGCCGCCCAGCGTCCAGTCAGACAGCATCATGCACTCTTCCATGAACCAGTCGGCCATGGGCCAAGACAGGGGTGAGTAGAAAGCAAGGAGTAAATGTCCATACAGAATTGTATGCATTTGTTTGTGTAAGATGACACTTCTATGCTTGCACACAAATGTTATGTACATTTTAATTGAGCCATAAATTAAACTAATAGCGTTGCACTCGCCTTCCAGTGTACATGCGTAACCCACAGATGCCTCCTTATGGCTCCCCTGGACAACCTGGCTCTGCCTTATCTCCACGCCAGTCTTCGGGGGGTCAGATGCATGGTGGAATGGGACCCTATCCTCAGAACAATTCCATGGGAAACTATGGGCCTCAGGGGGGACAGTATGGCCCTCAAGGTGAGGCAAGGCCATGGGGTACTCCTGCCTTCACACTCACATAAAACAATAAAGACAAGGTAGCATATTATGGACTGGAAACCCTAAAGGTACGACTGACCTTACTCTTCTCGATTTATGCAGATAACCCAGACTTCCATTTTCCTTTCACTTTTATATACGTATCAAATTATCACTTCACTTTGAAGTCTGTGCACTTTGAAGAAGTTTTCCCAATGAGTCATAGCAACAGACCGGCAGGGCCAGATAAAGGCCGCTTCATCAGACTGCCTGTCATAACAGGCAGCACGGAGGTAAATTTAGAACTGGACCACAGAGAGATGCTTGACTAGAAGGCTGTCCACTTACGTAGATGGCAAACTTTGAACACAGTAGGTGGTCATGTGAAGTAGCTCGATGTTAGCAACACATTAAGCGTTTCCATGTTGTATACTTCCAGGTTATCCCAGGCCGCCCGGCTACTCAGGGATGCCCAATGCCAACTACCCTAGCGGGCCTGGCATGGGTGGCTCCATGAATCCCATGCCCAGCCAGGGCAGCGGGGCACCCTATGGAAACATGCCTCCCGGCAGAGTGGGCCCGGGCCAGATGGGTTCAAGGCCCTACGGCCCTGGGATGGGCTCAAACATGGCCAACATGCCTCCCCAAGTGGTGTCCGGGATGTGTCCACCTCCAGGCATGAACCGTAAAGACGGCGGCCCCTCCATGCACCATGGACCTACAAACTCGATACACAACAGGTGGGCGAAACACAACACGGCAAAATGACCCCTTGCATTAGAGCTGTTGCATGTAAAGCTCCAATCTTTCAGCGTAATAAGACTTGTATAGTTGTGTGTTTTATTGCTTGCAATGCTTTCCTGTGTGACCATGAAAAATGATCCGCTTTTCCCACGTGCTGTGTTTAGTTTGAGCGTGCTGTAGAGTGCATGGCAGAAGACCAAGCACTTATCTGAGCGAGCGAGAGAGATTGAGAGAGAGAGGGAGAGGGAGGGAGAGAGCAGGCGAGAACGGATCAGTGAAACACTTCTTTCCCAAGCGAGGATGCCAGATCAGCCTCCAGACATTCAGTCATCATGAGTTTGGCAATTGCTAGAATCACTTCTTGATGTAAAATGATTTTTTTTTTGTCCACAAAAACACAATGCTAGAACAAAAGCACAGAGTTGTTAGAGAACTGAATAGAAATCAATTCAAAACAATTATTATAAAAGCATCATTTATTTATTTATTTGTATTATTTACTTGCATTAATGTCTCTTCTGTTGTTGCTTAATTTCTTGGTATTTATGTATATGTGTTTATGTTTCTTATGTTCTTATTCTTTCTTGTGTTTTTCTTTCTTTTCCTTGGGAGAATGAACAGAATAAGATTTTCATTGCATGGTATAACTGCTGTTTTACCATGCACATGACAATAAAACTCTCTTGAATCTTGAATCTTGAATCATTTACATGAATTTGTGAGCTAACAGCGTATCTTTTACAGGCCACCTGGTTACCCCATGTCTCAAGGCATGATGGGTTCAGCTTCTCCATACGGCCCTGGCATGAACAGCATGCATGGTATGATCAACCAGGGAGGACCAGGTCCTTACCCAATGGGTGGAAACATGGGCAACAACACCCCCGGTGAGTGCAACATAGCCGTACACTCAGAGTACACTACTCCTGTTTGACACGACAACGTGAGCTTCTACTCCTCAACAAAAAAAAAAAAAATCAAAAAATGCAATGTGTTGCTTGTGATACAATATTTGTGATATAATATACACCACATGGCGGCACTTATTCATTCTGATTGACTTGAAATTTCTCACAGGCACCCTATAAAACACTCATGTAACTTCAAAATCACCACCAAATTTTAGTGGACTGACAAGCGCGTCTGTAAATTTTTAGGATGGAAAAACATAGTCACCATCACGCAAACGTCCTTGCAAGGGATGGGCGCGACTTCGCGACTTAGTAACTAATTGTCCATAAGTCATTGTCCATTTCTGAAATGATTATAAAACTTTGAGGATATCTGTTTTACCCGTATGCCATTCTGTGTTTCCAGGCATTTTGACCACAAGTGATAGGACACTCCACAAATGTCATGTGAAAAAATTCAGACAACCCATGTATATTTTATTTTAATGTCTTCTTTCTATTACTCCTCAATCCTAGGAATGGCTCCAAATTCAGAGTTTGGGATGGACAAAATTAATCCAGCCCAGAAAATGAACAATAAAGTGGACGGGACTCCTAAGACCGATTCGAAAAAGGTAGACATTAACCTCCGCACAACATAATTGTCTTTTTTTGTCGTGTTTTAGCGCAACACCTTTGATCTCTTGTTTTACAGAAGTCAAGTTCTTCCACCATTACAAATGAGAAGATCACTCGTCTGTACGAGCTTGGCCCAGAACCGGAGAGGAAGATGTGGGTGGACAGGTACCTGGCCTTTGCCGAAGAGAAGGCTATGGGCATGAACAACCTCCCCGCTGTGGGACGCAAGCCTCTCGATCTGTTCCGACTCTACGTATCCGTCAAAGAGATCGGAGGGCTCACCCAGGTTAGCCAGCATTCCGCCTGATTTATTGTTATGTAGGGAGAAGCTTTGCCTGAGACGCGTGTTTGCTCCGGTCGCCCACCAGGTGAACAAGAACAAGAAATGGAGGGAGCTCGCCACCAACCTCAACGTGGGCACGTCGAGCAGTGCAGCCAGTTCCCTCAAGAAACAGTACATTCAGTGTTTGTATGCCTTTGAGTGCAAGATAGAGCGCGGCGAGGACCCGCCCCCGGACTTCTTTAATACGGACACCAAAAAGAACCAGCCCAAGATCCAGCCTCCCAGCCCTGGTAGGTGCTATTGTATTGAATGAATGTTGAGCCAAGGAGAGTTTCTTGTGGGAATTTGTACTTGGCATTTGCACAGGACATGACGACAGACTTGTCCTTTCAGTCTCCGCCACCCCTTGAGTCTTGTATGCTAAATCTTTCAATGAACTCTGAGTAAGACGCTGCTTGTGTGTGTCAATACAGGGGTGTGCAGTTGGGGTGGGGGAGCCACATGCTTCTGAGAGCCGCCCTGGCTGTCATGCAGGGGTGCAGGAAGTCAGTGTTGCTGTGTCACAGGATACATCAGGTTGCTTGTCAGCTGGCACAGACGTTGTAGTTACTATGAAGGAAGAGCGGGGGGGGGGGGGGGGGCTGATGTTTGGAGCGTGATTGGTGCCTGGCCCAGGGCTACAAAAGCAACACTCCCTGGAGATTAGTACTGAGCCAGAAATGATGAATGAAGGAGGGGTGGGGGGAGACGCTTGTGTGTGTAAAAGTCACACAATTTCTCCGACTCTGCCTCCCCTTCGCCTTTTTTCCTTTCCTCCCTTGTAGAAGGGAAATCCCTGCCCGGGGGGAGGGGTGGTGCTTAATGTGTGTGTATGTGTGAGAGCGAGAGAGGCGCGAGGGTGACGTGAGAAATTGTGAATAAGTGTGACCTGGCACTGACCCCACCGTGTGTGTGTGCGTGTGTGCGTGTGCCGATTTAATGAATGGGGAAACCGTGAGTCATCAGACTTGAGTCCTGAGCTGGATGGAGCATGACACTGTGTCTCTCTCTCTCTCACACACACACATGCACACACAAACACCATCTATCACTCAGCATCATGCACACAACACAGTTTTGACACTGCCATTTGTCAGCGGCAGAGTTCAGGTTGTTGTTTCCTGGTCACTTCCAAGAGGCTGGTGCGAGACTGGTGCTCCTATGGCATGCCGTGATGAGCTGGAGGATTGAAGAGCTTTCCTGGCGGTGCACTTTACTTTAAAGCCAGGCACCTTGACACTCTAACTGTGTGCAGCGTTCAGGAATTACTTAAAGGAATTGACAAAACCACCTCCTGAAAGGAAAGCTCCCCAGTAGTGATCAACAATCTTATCCTGCCTTGCTTGCAAACCAGCAACTCACACCTACAGTATGTCATAGAAACATAGTCAGGTTTAATTCAATTCAACATGCTTAACAGAATTACATTACAGAACATAATGTTTACTTTTGCACAACTCAACATGTCCATATAATGGACAAATAACAGTGGTCTACAGAATTTTTGAAACAAAGAGGAAAATATCTCCCCCATGAGGCAAGATTTCACCAGGACATAAAAGTGATGGAAAAAATGTATCGGGGAAGATTGAATGTCAGTATGATAGCAGACTACTGTTGCTTGATACGTGAATCTTGGGATGCTGAACACTCCCGTCAATATAAAAGAAGGTAGGTGCTACCATAAAATTATGTTCTAAGTAATTTTATTTCCTCCTCCTGTGCTTAATTTATGCCGTATCCATCACTTAGTACCTGCTTTTGTCTTGACAGCTTCACATGAATTAATGCATTTTGGCGTGCAACAGTAAAGGAAATATCACATTTCCAAAAAAATGTGACCCGTTCCGACAAAGCCAATGTCGTTTTTGAAATCAGTGCCCTGAAATTAGCTAAAAAACATGGTTTTCATTCTTATTTCTGCAACTTCATAAAATTTTGTGGACCTGTGTAATAGATCCGTTTATCCTTGTTTTCTTGTGCAGCTGGTTCCGGATCGCTCCAAGGCCCCCAGACTCCTCAGTCCACTAGTAGTTCTATGGCAGAAGGGGGGGAACTAAAGCCTCCCACCCCAGCTTCCACCCCTCACACACAGATGCCTCCGATGCCTGGCTCCAGGTACAAGTTAGACACTATTGTATCACATTTAGTCACTCTGTATTCTTTTATTCTTTCAACTGTGAACTATGAACTACAATTTGCATTCTTTAGGAGTAGCGTAAATCTGCAAGACCCCTTTGCCGACGGCGGAGATCCAGCATTCCCCCGAAGGAACACCATGACTCCCAACTCACAGAACTACCAGCCCGGAATGGGCGGGCCTGAGATAATGGGTCGGATGGGTCCCTATGAGTCCAGCAAAGACCCCTTTGGTGGCATGAGGAAAGGTGAGTGACCACTGGAGCACGTACCACTGTAAGGGCTGGGGAAAGTGAAAACTAAGCATCTGTATTTTGTTTTATATAAGCTGGAGAACAGTTCATGCCTCCTGGTCCTAACAGTGGGATGGGAGAACAGTACAACAGAGGTCCACCAGGACCAATGGGAAATATGCCAATGGGCCAGAGGCAACAGTATCCTTATGGATATGACCGCAGGTAATTGTTCAAATTCATCAGAGGGGAAAAGATGCCCAACAGGTTAAAGTATGGGATATTTTATATTAAATGCACTCATTTATTTAAAATTGTGCAGACAAGAGTCAAGCATGGGCCCCGATGGCAACATGGGACCTGGAGCCGCTCAGCCTAACATGATGCCTTCTGGAGCAGACACAGGGATGTACTCACCTAGCCGACCCCCTCCTCAGCAACGGTAGTTGGCATTTAATTTATAAAACACACAATTTATATTTTTATTCTTTGGATTTATGTGCAATTAATTCAACTTGTGCACTTCTGTGATATTCTCTAGACATGACTCCTATCCTAATCAGTACCCTGGCCAAGGAGCGCCCCCTGGTGGCCCGTATCCAAATCAACAACCAGGAATGTATCCACAGCAGCAACCGGTAAGGACAAAATTGAAGTTACTGTGTTAGCAGTTGAATAAATTTGTGCTAATTGAATGTTGCTTTTTACAGAACTACAAGCGTCCTGTTGATGGCGTGTACGGCCCCCCTGCCAAGCGGCATGAGGGGGAAATGTACAATGTCCCTTACACTGGTCAGCAGCAACCGGGACCCCAATCTTCTGGACCCCAGGGCCAACAGGACATGTATAATCAGTATAATGCTTACCCTGGAGGCGAGCGTAGACCACCAGGTCCACAGAACCAGTTTCCCTTTCCCTTCGTTAGGGACCGTGGACCATCATCTGGTGGTCCAAATTCCCAGATGATGGCGAGCCCCATGCCTTCAGGTCCCGATGGCTCCCAGGGCCCCATGTGGCAGGGCCGCAATGAAATGGGCTACCCCAACTATCCCAACCGTCAGGGACCTCCCGTGCCCGGCCAGGCCCCCGGCTACCACAGCATGAATCGCTCAGAGGAGATGATGTCGTCAGACCAACGGATGAACCACGATGGGCAGTGGCCCGGTCACGTCAACCAGCGGCAACCACCTTTCGGCCCCGGTGGTTCCGGCCCACCCATGACAAGACCTCTTCCATCTACTTACCAGACGTCGCAGAACCATATTCCTCAAGTGTCGAGTCCGGCGCCCATGCCAAGGCCCATGGAGAGCAGGACCTCACCCAGCAAGTCACCTTACATGCATCCAGGCATCAAAGTGCAGAAAGCTGGACCTCCAGTGCCCGCCTCCCACATCGGACAGGCCCCGGTGCAGCAGCCTATGATGCGACGAGATGCGGGTTTTCCTCCTGGATCTGTGGAGTGCTCCCAGCCACACCTCAAGCCCCGAAGACGGTTAACTATGAAGGACATAGGTAAAGAATGGTTACTGTTTAAATACACCTCAAAGGTCCCACAATTATTGGGCAAAACGGAGCCTTCAAGCTGGAATTTAGAAGTTCGAAAGTGCTTTGAGTGACCCCTTTTTGGAACATGCCATCTTGTGTCTAACTAAAGCTAAAGAGCTGTGTTTGTGTATGTACCTTCAAGAAGCACACTTTCTACATGGTCTAATGCTGCACTTGTCCAATGTAATAGATGTCATATAATACATACAACAAGGAGTGGGACAGGAACACATTAGAGGACGTTAGCAACACTAGCATAGCTACGTATGCGAGTTACACTGTTAACATTACAGCCACATTTTAACAGCAACATAACGCTACATTAGCTTATTTGCAGAAGAAAAACAAAATGATCACTCATCTCCCAGGTCTGTAGCTCACTGACGGATAGCTTGCAGAGATCCAGGCTTTATTAGCTTGCGTTTTCAAATTGACTCATATGTTCTGTGGTGCGTTCACAGGCACTCCTGAAGCGTGGCGGGTGATGATGTCACTAAAGTCAGGTTTATTAGCAGAGAGCACCTGGGCCTTGGACACCATCAACATCTTACTCTATGATGACAACAGTATTTCCACTTTTAACTTATGCCAGGTAAGTTCCACCAGCAGGATCAATTGGATTATTTTGCATGTGTGACCTATTTTGCTGACGTCCTTTTTATTTTCAGCTTCCTGGATTTCTCGAGCTGGTGGTGGAGTACTTCAGAAGGTGCCTGATTGAGATCTTCGGCATCCTGAAGGAGTACGAGGTGGGAGACCCTGGCCAGCGCACCCTCATCGACCCCAACGCCGCTGAAGACTCGGATGATGAAATTCCAATGCCTGAGGGAGAGGACATGGACACGGATGAAGATTACGATGATGAGGAGGAAATGGAGGACACAAAGGCCAACACCCCATCAGTTCAGGTGAAAGAGGAGGACGATTGCTCCCAGAGAGACAAGTCTTCAGACGACGAGGCAGAAGAGAAAGAGAAGGAGTTGTCTGTCAAACAACTCGTTACCTCTACCTCAGGGTCTTCCCAGGACCTCAACTCGGAGAAGCCCAAGCAGGCGAGCAAGTTCGATAAACTCCCCATCAAGGTCGTGCGGAAGAAGAATCCCTTCCAGGTGAACCACCAGTCCAAGCTGGGCCAGCGGCAGAACTTTGACAGTGGACTGATACACTGGAGCGTCGGTGGGGGCGACATCACGGAACACATCCAGACCCACTTTGAGAGCCGCGTCAGCCACCTCAAGGAGCGGAAGCAGACACCCTCGGCGAGAAGCAAGAAGACGTCAGAGACAACAAAAGAAACGTCTGACAAGTCTAACGGTGAGAACAAACCAGGACCGCCATCCTCTGACCCTCAGAAGACCCCGCCAATTCCTCTTCCCATCGGTGCTCCAGTCACCGCCACCATTGACGACGTACTGTCCGCACGGCCAGGATCGGTCACAGAAGAGGTGGTCCGTGGTGGTGCAGAGGAGCAGAAAGAGAATGGCAAGTACCTCTTCAGTATCAACCCTGACCTCCAGAGCCGCCGCAACATTAAGATCTTGGAGGACGAGCCTCACAGTAAGGACGAGACGCCACTCAGCACGCTGTCCGACTGGCAGGACTCGCTCGCTCGCCGCTGTATCTGCGTCTCCAACATCATACGCAGCCTCTCGTTTGTCCCCGGCAACGACCTGGAGATGTCCAAACACCCTGGTCTCCTGCTGCTGCTGGGCCGACTGGTGCTGCTCCACCACAGGCACCCGGAGCGCAAACAGGCACCCGTCACCTACGAGAAAGAGGAAGAGGAGGATGAGGGCGTGAGCTGCGAGAGAGACGAGTGGTGGTGGGACTGCCTGGAGGTGCTGAGGGAGAACTGCTTAGTGACTTTGGCCAACATCTCCGGCCAGCTAGACCTTTCCATCTACTCGGAGAGTATATGCCTGCCTCTGCTAGACGGACTGCTCCACTGGGCCGTCTGCCCCTCGGCGGAAGCCTTGGACCCTTTCCCCACACTGGGACCTCACGGCTCGCTCTCCCCACAGAGACTGGTCCTCGAGACCCTCAGCAAGCTAAGCATCCAGGACAACAACGTGGACCTCATTCTGGCAACGCCGCCCTTCAGCCGCCTGGAGAAGCTCTACGGCTCGCTGGTGCGTCTGGTGGGCGAGCGCAAGGTGGCCGTGTGCCGCGAAATGGCCGTCGTCCTGCTGGCCAACCTGGCCCATGGCGACAGCCTGGCGGCACGGGCCATTGCCGTGCAGAAAAGCAGCGTGGGCAACCTGCTGGGCTTCCTGGAGGACAGCCTGGCCGCCACCCAGTACCAGCAGAGCCAGAGCTCCCTGCTGCAGATGCAGGCTCATTTCGAGCCCACCAGTGTGGACATGATGCGGCGGGCAGCACGGGCCCTGCACGCCCTCGCCAAGGTGGAGGAGAACCACTCGGAGTTCACCTTGTACGAGTCGCGGCTACTAGACATCTCCGTGTCTCCGCTCATGAACTCCATGGTGTCCCAAGTCATTTGTGACGTACTCTTTCGCATCGGCCAGTCATGACAGCCGTGGGGGCGTTTTCCACTCTGCCCTATTTCCGTTCCACCCGGCCCCCACTTTTTTTGTGTGTCTGTTGCGTGTGAGTGAAAACAGCTAAACTGACTGTCTTTTTTTTTTTTTTTTTTTTTTATTTATGCAAAATCACCTCGGATTCCACTGTCTTTCTACCCCCTGCTTGTCACGAAAGGAAGGATTATCATGAAGTAGCTGTGGATTTTATGCTTAAAGATACTGGAAGAGATGAATTGATCAGGACCTGTGCTTAGCCTGAAAGGACTTGTTTTTTAATTAAAATGAAAAAAAAATCCAGAAAAAAAACCTGTAACCAAAGTTGCTGTCTCGTTTACAGTGAGTTTTGGGGATACATGTGCTTGCTTTCTCCCATGAGGGGGCGTGAGGGGGAACCCTGCGGAGGCAGACGGCAGAGCGGGAAGACTGCTGTAACTTGGGATGTCGTGCGCTCGGCCCCCCACAGGAACCACATTCGGGGCTGTGAGCGGACATCTGTGGTCGGAGGCCTGTGCAGTAGATTGTAGGACTTCTTTTCTGTACTGTACACCTTAAAACAAACTGTAAACATACTGTAATAATACTGTTTCACACTGAGATACGCTGGCTTGGCAGCAAACTGTAGTTTTTCAAACAGTTTTAGTTGATGTTGAGAGAGACGACGACGGCTTTCCCCCCAAAGTACGGTGAACCTACAACACCCCGACCTCTTCTTCTTTGTCCCTTGATTGTATGACTTGACCCTTCTATTAGGACTGGTCCTCAGCTCTAGATATATGCAGTCCAGGCTGCAGTGTATATATGATGTTGTACATTAATTACACTTCTCTCTCTTTCTCAAATTCTGTCGCTTCACCGTTTTTAAAAAAAAAAAAAAAATCTTTGACAGTTACCACTTTGGCGAGAGTTTAGCAGCAGCTCACTCTCCCAGCAAACACAAGACACACACAAACTGTCTGGTGCGGGTGTAGAGAATATAACAAATCATGTCTGCGGTTCCTTCATGAATAACAACTAGACCTTGATGAAGAAAAAGTTTTT
Source organism: Dunckerocampus dactyliophorus (assembly GCF_027744805.1). NCBI lineage: Eukaryota > Metazoa > Chordata > Actinopteri > Syngnathiformes > Syngnathidae > Dunckerocampus > Dunckerocampus dactyliophorus. The sequence goes on along the minus strand of NC_072838.1, from coordinate 15,909,781 downwards.
ATTTTTTTTGTTTTTTTTTTTTCCAGTGATGCGGATTCTGCATATTTGTATTTCAGATGATGTAGCTAAAAACTTGATGTAAATTCCTCTTCTTTTCCCCCCCTTTTTTTTGGCTCAATGAATATCATTTATTCAGTATCAAATCTTTATACTATATGTTCCACGTGTTAAGAATAAATGTACATTAAATCTTCGTAAGATCTTTGCTGTGCATTTATTTAGTTGACAATTGTATGCAGACATAGTTGTATGCTCAGTTGTAGCAGTGTGCAATAGTGATATGCGATACCACAAATTTCCTTTCCGATGAGTAAAATTCAGGCTGGTATCGGCCATACCGATCCAATACTTTGTACAACTACATCTAATGTGTCTGGAAAATGTTTCAAAAGTAGTGTATTTCAAAGCTTAACGTAGTTCATAGCATAAAGAATACATCAAAAAAATATTTAGGCTTAATGAGTTAGCGGCATGATTTACAATGTATCCAAGGTACTACACAACATAAAACAGTCCAAAATCATGTGAAAATGGTGTATTAAAGACAAACGAATAAAACCAATAAAATAAGCTAAGAGCTACTACTAGAATGAAAATTAATTCACAATCAATTCAAACTGTTACTTCACACTGTTGTGAAATACTGTAAATTACCTCAAAAGACTGAAGTATTGATATTTTGATTTATCAGTTTTTGAGTTTAAAGAGCTGTTGTCGATTTCAGTATCAATCTGCACATCTCAAGTGTGCAGTTGATTAAATGCACAGCCATGTTAGTGCAGTAGTTCTCAAACACCGTAGTACCGCCATGACTGTTTAGCTTCAAACGTGGCATGTATGTGCAAATCTAATTTTAATTTCATTTCAGTGAAACTAATACAATTTGTATGATTTCATACATTTCCCATATTTAAAACAAATTGTCCCTACTTCCCACTAGATGGCGCATGCGTACCACCAGTGGTACTTGTACCACGGTTTGCGAAGCCGGGGGCTTAAGCGCACACAGGTAAGCATATAAGTAGATGCAAAAAGTACAGTCATTTTCAAGCCTGCAATTACATTGCTAAAATCCCCATAATTACCTTAGTACTTGCCGATTACAGCCCTTAATGGTAAAAGACCTTAATAGCCTAGTTTAATTAAAACATCCGGGTGCTTTGTAACGTTACACTCGGTTGCGTCCGACGTGATCGCCGCCATATTGGCGTTCCAGAAAAGCTAGCCGATGATAGCTTGTCATTTTTTGTCCCTTTTTGGAAATGTTTTACAGAGCAAAAAGGGTTTCAGAATATCTTAGCGTATACGCTACTGTATATGTTCTAGGTAGGTGGGCATTTACACACTCCCATTTGGTTTGTGTACAAGCCTACAAATTGAACGAGCAAGATTTGAATGTTTCTGCGAATTAGTTCCTACATTGCCGCCAATGTACCTTTAGTCATTTACAACATCCACAAGTGTAAACTTCAGTTAAACTGTTCATTTGGGACGTGCAGATCGATACTGAAATCTGTACCTCCGATATCAGATCGTTAGGCTCTAAAATAGATACTGAAACACTTTGACGTACTTGACCTCAACTGACGAAGTTTTCTCCAAAACCCTTGACGTAAACTCATACCAAGTGCAAATGAAGCATCCAAAGTAAATTGGAGCATTTGTGCATATTTCAGTTGTGCCCTGCTGTCAAAATATACCAAAAATGCTTTTTTGCAAGCTTTTCATAAATTTGAACAGAACTGATACTATATACTGATACTGTATTTTAATATGCAAAATTTTAGAAAATCACATTTTTGCTTACTGTCACGATTTTGTCCCGTTTGTATAGTAGCTTTGCTGAATTGTAAACCCACTCTGCGATTTGAAATACTTTCACATGTGCTACACATTAGTACAAACTATCCATCACCAATACCAGCCTGAATTTTACTCGCTATCATGGTATTGCACATCAGTGTTAAATGTTCAAACAGGACATCCCTCTGTTAAAAGCAGTCCCACTGCGCCCACTATCACAATAGCTTCTTCAGGCAATTCGAATAAGATTACCAGTTAAGATTGAAGTATTTGAAAATTCCAAAATATGTAAAAAAAAAGTTCAGGACTTGCATTAAAGCTCATGAAAACCTTATTTTAACACACCCTTTAGCCACAAGATTGCACTAGAACTACAACACCACACTGAGCAGATAGTTTAGCAAATAAATATTTATTTCCAATCAACTTTAAACCACACTTGTCACTCCTGTTGGAAAGAAAATAAAATTAGAAATGCAATTGATAAATTTCTTGGGGTGTGGGCACAATTAAGTCTTACCATCTCTGACATGATTTGACCCTTGCGGGCAGGCAGTCTGTAAGAGAGTTTCTTCTGCAGGGAAGCTTTTTGGGTCTTCTCATTCAACACCTGGGTCTCAGGAGTTTTCAGCCGCTTGATTGGGTGCCCACCAAAGCGCTGAGGGATGCGGAGCACATCGGTGGGCGCGGACTGCTGGGAGTTCCGTCTGTAGCCGAGTGGGACGTAGTGCTTGTGGGAAGACTGGCTATAGCTTGGGAATACTTTGCCCTGCTGAGAGCTTCCTGCGGAATTAGAGGTGGATGCAACACCTGTGGCTGACGTCTGCATGTTAGAAACGTACTCTCGTGAGCCGTAACCTGACACAAAGAGGCTGCTTTGCTGCTTGCGAGCCACAGGCTGGTAGCGCTTTTCTTGCTGCGGCTTTGCCGCAGGACTTTGAGCTGTAACGTATTTTTTGGGCAGAAGGCTCATGCGGCGTGTACCCTGCTGAGGGGCCCAACTCTTCTTGTTGGCCTGTTGGCTCTCGTGCTGCTTTAAAGTGCCAGCGCTTGCAATGGAAGCAGAGGGGTCCAGCTCTGGGGACTTTTTGGGCACCAGGGGAGCACTTTGTCTGGACACAGGGCGGACACGCACCACCTTGACTGAACCGTATCCATTTTGGGCAGACTCTTGGGCTAGTTTTTCATAGACATTCATGGCCAGTCCTTTGTTGCGGTTGCTGCTTTGGGCTGAGGCTGGACCACTCAAAGCTTGTCTGAATTCATTCTGGGGATTGCTGCCACCAAGTCTTGGTGTTAGGCGTTGTTGCAAGTAGCCAACATATGCGTTGTCTCTTTGTCTCTCAGCTGCAACAGAATCTACAGCTAGTAAAAAGCAACACAGTAAAGGCTTGCCGTTTTCTTAACCGTACTGTCCACTAAACATAAAACCAGCCTAAAATGGCTGCCAGTTCCAGGTCACTTTTAGTTACATGCAGCTATGACATTAAAACTTGCTTACCTTTTTGAGGGGTCCACAAACAGCGTACATGCTCTGCTTGAACTAAACAAATCAGCAAGAACCTGCACACAAGTAGTTAACAGTTACAAATACAAAAGCATAAAACGCAACACATTTAGCTTGAAAAACAACTTACCCCAAATGAATCCCACAAGCCATGTTCTTGTGTATGTCAGAGCCCCCCAGTAGCCGCACTTAACACTACTCGCTCCACAGTCATATGCCCAAGACAAGTGGCTTATGTGGCGTCCTGCAGCCAATTACAGCCTAGCAAAGCTGATTGCCTACAGGTGTGTGCCCCAAAAGAAAATCACCAATATATTTACTATATGTAAATAGCATTTTATTATTATTACATTCCAACATTATTTACCCCCTAAGAAGCTCGGAAAGTGTGTTGCACCACATAATAATATTTTAATCAATAAACTACACTAAACTAAACTAAACCCTCGCATTAATGACACTACAGGTCCCATGATGCATTGCGGGACCCCGTGAGTTGCCACGTGACGCAGGTTGTTCCCCAGAGCTCCTCCGTTGACACATTCCACTCGTTAACTCTCGTCTTTGAATCAGGTTTAAACGCTAGTTTTATTTTGAAAAACTCATTTGAGCTATAGCTCCAGTTTAAACACGTTATAATGTCTATTTTTTTGTCGCTAATTCGCTAGCTCATATGGCTAGTACCTAAGGAGTTGCCACTATAGAATATGGCGACCTTTGGGGGCCAAAACGTATTTGACATCTCGCTGCTTTCAGAAGCATAAGACAACACAATAGTCAAAAGTGACGTAATGGAATGGTTTTAAAAGCAGCACGGTTTTGACTCGGAGTAGTCGTTTCTTCGAGACTGAAACACAAGTTATCAGGTTTATTTGTGTTAATTTTTCGCTATGTAGCTGAAGTGGCGTCAGTAATACCCGAGGGTCAAAATATGTGACATTCGCCTGATTATCCAGCATATTTCTAAGGCACTACAGTAGCCTAATTAGACTTAATAGGTTGATTTTAATAGTAGTGCTGTAATGACTTTTGAGTAGTGAAGGAGCACAGCGACAGTTCCCATGCAATGACCACATGAGTGTGGTGGCTTACATCAAAGACACAATTTCCTGTCAGAGGAAATAGCACTGAGGACTCTTTTTTTTCCCCTCGCTCTCCTTTTTAAGTCCCTCTATTCGGAATTCTTTCCATGTGACATGGAAGTGAAAGGCCTGCTCCCAACTGTGTCCTGTTGTCGCCTCATAGTACACAGAATCAGCTCTCGCTATGGCGTATTGTATGATTTTATTTTATTTTTTTACAGTGATGCAAGAAAGCCCTTGTTGCAGTACAATGACAATGTCAACACATTCTGCAGACAACGTCCCCTCTCCAGAAGCCTCCATCCACCCTTTTGGCCCCACAAACTGTTCCCCTCCTGCTCGACCAATCAGACACTTGGAATCCCCGCCGGGACAAGCTGGAGACCCTTCCCGCTTTGGCATCTGGTCCAGCACTTGGAATAATGAAGGTAATAATAATAATAATAATGAGCTTCACGGTGTCATGGTGAGAGGTCAAACAACCAGGGAGTTGGCACTTTTTGTTCTGGGTGTTCTGTGATGTCTGTTCCCTCCTGCTCCAAGCACCAGTCATGTATTGATGGCCGTTTGTCGCCACAAAATGTAATGCTGTTTCAGTTAGTTAGCTACTAATCTTGTAGGACGATGTAAATGCTATTTACCCAGCTACCAACTGTGCCTCACACTTTTAAAGTTGAGTTTTGGTTTAGCAAGACTTGTTAGCTATCTAATTAGTTAGTTAATTTGTTAGTTAGCGATCAGGATTACCCAAAATGTATTTAACCACTTCCAGTGCATCAGTATAGTCACTAGTGATGCACAGGCTTCAGGGTTTAAAATAAATAAACAAATAAAATAAAATAAAAAAATAACTTGAGTTAATTATGAATTTATTTAAATTATTAATTCATTTCAATTGTAATTTTTTAAATTAATAAAATAATTAAATTGGTATCGTCGATACCAGCCCAAATTTTACTCGGTGTCGAATTGGAAACGAAATCAGTGGTATCGCACATCATTAGTAGTCACGTCAAACAAATTTAGCTAATGAGCTAGCTTAAACAACATTGAATTTAACTGAGTTTAAGTGAGGTCACACTTCCTAGCTCCCTAGTTAGTTATGCCTGGATTATGCTCCCTCGTCGAGGCGCCAGCGAGGTGATTTCGGATGCATATTAGCAAGAAAATTGACTGTTGCAACACATCGATTAGTTCCTGCTCCAACAGCACTCTGCGTCTCTATTTAATTGCCATTGTTTGAACTTAACAAGGTAATAGTCGACAAGCGCCATGTGTGCTTACTGAGTTGACTCTCCTGAAAACATCGCCCCTTGTGGTTTGGCAGAGAATTGCACAAATTGACAAAGCGTTATAAAAGGATCGAGACGGAGGGTACGGCGTAGTGACTACGCAGGAGCATAATCCATGCTTAGGTTAGTTGGCTATCAGGCATTTGCTGACATTTTCATTCAGAACAGAAATGTATAGAATAGTTGAAGAGGAACCTTTGAACGTATCGTTCCCCACTTTCCTGCAATGCATCATCACGTGCTGTATTTGTTTCTCACTTTAGTCAACAGTTTGGCCTTGGTGGAGGTCCACTGTAGTGCTAGAATAACTTGCTTGGCTGAAACATGCTAGAATCGATCCAACAAAGACCTGCTTTGTGTTTTTGAACCAGTGATATAATAAATTCACCTAGCAGCATGCTAGTTGCAAACCCATTTTTGGCCCAAATTGAAAAAGGTTAGATGGTGGAAGCAAAAGGTCGTGGACCAGTAGCGTAACTAGATGAAAACCAGCAGTAATAACTTATGTCCCCACAAATGAATCACTTTGACCCTACCGAAGACAGATATAATCCCAGGCGTCTTTAAATGACTGCGTCTCGCGGATGGACTATTGTATTTGGCCGACTCCCTGCTCAATTCCAGCCCGAGCTATCGACGCGTGAAGCAGATGATGAAGTATTCCACGAGTGGCGAGTATCTTGTCCCTTCTTTAAAATGGGTCAAGGCCATTTATAATCAACCAGCAGAAGAAGAGAAAGAGAGAGAGACATTAATGGATCATAGAGTTATTATCCTCCGCTGTTTTGAATAAATAGAAGGGCTTCATTATGCCTGGTGCTCCTCTAAACAGTTTGTCTTTATCCTCCACGTTCCAGCTGTTAGCTAGTTAGCCTAGCTTGCCAGTCTGGGCAAAGCAGTAAGCTGCATGCTTTATCGCAAACTATAAGTCACATTGATCAAGAGTGCAGCAGAACAATGGATAAGATCCCAATGGAACCACTCTGGTGGGTCGCTCACCCCCTTTCCACCTTGTGGTTGGAAATGATGGATAGGCAACACTACCGTAATGAACTCATTTAGCTCTATGAAGTAGTTGTTGGAATTTGATGCTGTGTGGTACATAGTGGCCGTCTACAACCAATACCTTCATTTATTCATGTACTTATTTAGCTTTAATGAGAAAAATACTTACTATTGCATTGCAGTTTGGTATAAAATAATTTTTGTTCTATAATTTCATTATATTACTCCTTAATTGGCTTTTATTAAATTGTGCAAGAGTACCTCAAATGTACCAAAACTAATTCATAATGGATTAGATTTTATATAGCCACTTTTCAAGGCACCCAAAGCTCTTCACAATGAAGTGAACCCATTATTTGTTCACTCTTCAGTCACACACTGGTGGTGGTACCATACATCCGTAGCCACAGCTGCCCTGGGGTGGTCCGACGGAAACCAGTGTGGGCAGCATCATGCCCAGGGAGGATGGAACCGCCAACCTTGGATGACCTGCTCTACCTCCTTTTGTGGTCATACGTTCAAAATGAAATTGAAGAGATTCCGTAATCATTTCTTAATTTTTTTAAAAACAAGATATTTATTTTTTCATTTTGTTGCCCCTGAATCAACTCTGAATAAATTGCACATAAAATACCTAAAAGTGCTAACACTACATGTTTATTATTTACATTTCAAAAATGTACTGTATTAATTATTCGTAATTTCACATTTGTAAAAATAATTACGTTCTTATTTTATTATGTTGCGCCTTGATTGAGTCTAATTAAATTGTGTAAAGAGTACCTATGAAGGACCACAAGTATTTATTTATTTATAAATGTATTTATTTAGCTAGTAGTTAAATATATTAATGAATCAATATATTAAAAATAGAAAAAAAAATAATCTTCATCGTCATTATTTAATTATATTACTCCTATTATTTATTTGACTCACAGAAAATCATGACGACATCCTAAATTGTTTTTGTTATTTTATTTTATTCTACTACTCCTTAATTGACTTATTTAATCAGTACATGTATGATTTTTGCAAATATTATAATTATTCTATCACCACTTTATTGGTTCCCATTCAATTGTGCAAGCGTACCTAATGTTGTGGCCACATGTATGTGTTACAGACCTATAGGAAACAGCTGCATTTGTCATCTGTGCTGGCGGCAGACGCTTGATGTCACTTTTGTCGTCACGCCGCGACTGTTGTGGTCGCTTTCTTTAAAAAAAAGTCTTTTAAACATGTTCGATTCCTGGCAAATGTGGCCGTTGACTTTCAAGCCACATTCCCTAACATGGCCATCAAAGCCTTGTCCTGGTGCCAAGACGTTCCCAGAGACGAGGAGGCGCATGAAATATAAAAAGGCCTGACGGTCCAACGTGGCTGAAACCACATGCAACAACGTGGAAAGACTTGCTTGTGGGAATACACGGGCAAAGATGTAATCTTTTAATCAGACATGCTGCTCTAATTGGGGCCATTCTTCTGCTGTTAACGAGCTTCTGCAGAAGAAGACGAAACAGGAAGTGTTTGTCGCTCTCTGGCCATGGCCTCCCCGCCGAGCAAACACAGCGTACATTTCAACAAGGCAACGCCGCTTTTAATGAGTGAAACAGAAGTAATGACACGCCGGGGCCGCTTTGTTATTTGACACCAATAACCCAGCCCCCCCCCCAGCACCACCATCCAGCTTGTGGCATGTTGCGTAACAGCAAATTAAAACTCCCCCCCGGGATTGGGTCCCACCGCCAATGATTAAGAATGATGACACTTAAACAAAAGCGGCTGTAGAGTGCTCAACTTTGTCATCATGAGGGAATCCTATTACTCGCCGGCCGGCATAATGGCCGCCTGTGAAAGCAGACAGAGTATCACAAGGCGTCTTTTCTCGAGGGGAGGGTTTGGTGTTTGGAAAAAAACAAAGCTTTTTTCTCGTGCTATCTGAGCCGAAGCTTTGTGTCCAGCCTCAATTGTTTTCTCCTCAGTGAGTTAATGTGGAGCTGCTGCACTGCGGACACCGTAGCTGGCCACGGCCATGATGGTTACCTCCCCCAAGGACTTTTGTTTGTTAGTTTGCAAGATGATGCAAAAAGTCCTTTTGTCTAAGGAAAAACTATGTACGTTATTACTGCATATTTGCTGAGTGTAGTAAAATAAGCCTTTGTTTGTAACGTGTACAACTTTTTCAGTGAATAACATGATCCTTAAGAGACATTTACATGAAAACAATTGAAGACCCTGTAATATGCATGCCAGGCCAGCAGGGGGCGATGCCGCTTTGTAAAGAAACACTGTTAGCCTTACATAATTAAAGACTTGGGATGAATAAAGACTGCAATGAATGTACAGTTTGCGATAGAATTAAGTCCAACCGTTTTCATATGCATCCGGTTTTTGGCAAAAGATTTTGCCTTCATACGCTGTTGCAGTTTTTGTACGATGTTGCACGTAACCAACTAGCCCATTTGCCCTGTATGGTGTCGTTCAGTGAAATTAAGTGCTCGAGCAAAGCGCCCTACGCGTTGCTGACTCACAGTCTGTGCATTTTTTTATTGAGTGTGACTGATAAAAAACCCGCCATGGAGCCGGGGAAAGTTGCGAGTGCCAGCAATTTGATGAAGAAGGAGAGAAACCCGATTGAGTTTGATCTCGCCAGGATGTACAGTATGGGAAGTCCGCATTGACAATAAGTTCCATCCATTCGTCATTTCTAATTAGTTTAGCATTGTTTTCTGCACGTAAAACCATAATTCTACTCTGTGAAATATAGTTTTTGTTCATACTTTTGAGTGTCTGGAACAGATGAATGGGATTTACAGTAATCCCTCGTTTATCACGGTAGGTGGTTCCAAAACCGACCGTGATAAGTGAATAAGTGATAAGTAACAAGTGAAAGGAGGAGTTCTTATTTATAAATCAAATACTTTTTGTAGTTAGCACGTAGAAAACCTGCTACAACCTTCTAAATACGTTTTTTAACATTATTGGAGCCCTCTAGACATGAAATAACACCCTTATATTCACCCTTACACTTGTAATACTTAATATAGTAGACATAATAAGGGTAAATAAGCCATAAGTAAGACTCATGCGTGCGTGTGTTACCATAAATGTGTTCCCCAATGGGTTCAGAGTTGAGTTTCAGCTTTGAGTGGGTAACGGCCGCAAAAGTAGCCAGTGTTTTTTTTAGGGATTATCATCCCTGTTGTGAGATCATTCAAACCTGCAATAAAAGCCTGCTGTTTCGGGGATCAATTCTGATCCTTGTGTGTCTCTCACCAAACATTTCCGTAACACGACCGACACCTGGTGACTAGTGTAGAATACTAGATTTTATCAACGTGTTTGGGTTGTGTCTTTTGAATACCTTACATTGGTGTTTCAACACGAGCCACAGTTTTACTTTGATCGTGAAGTTATTGGAGATGTCAACATGGGCCAAAAATGGAGTCTGTTTCTTCAGTTTTGAAAAAGATACGATTTCCCAAAGATGCAAGCATCATTAAAAATGTGTTCCATTAACCGGTGAAATAGCGCCTTAGCCTGGGGGAATACATAGCAGTAGTCTACCATCATGCATTTTTAACGACGTGACACTAAATAAGCACAGAGACCACCACCGCTTTGTGTAGTTTTATTGTGTTATTGCACATGCAGTAAAATACCTCCGAGCGTCTTGAAAGGAGGAGGATGCTTCTTTGGCTTTAAACAATGGGGGGCTGTTGTGGCTGACACCCCCGCCTCCCCACCACCATCCTAAATAGTTAAAAACACAGCAGTTTGGGGCAATAAACTCATCTGTTTGCAGCATGAAAAGGCCAAAAAGGAATGATTGACTTTTTGAGATTGAGCCAGAAAAGATATGGCATGACGCGTGTTCAGTGCTGTCAAAGAAAAGCCCCTCCTCATCCCGCTGAATGAAGCAATGTGGCTGGTGTTCCTGAATCATCTGTATCTTATCATTGAAAGAAAGTGGGTGGGGGGGTCTTCTTAAACAGAAAAACATGGAGCGGCCGACTGAGTGGGCTCTGATTTCTTTGAAGAAGTGGGGCTGCTTTTAGTGGCCTCAACCTGCGACTGCTTCTCATCATTTTGACAATAAAACTCAAGGCACTGAAACAAAGCAACATTTCATGAAAAAAAAAAGGAAGAGGACGGGGGGCGTGCACTGCTAGGATATTCCTGCTTAGCCTGTGCCGAATTATGTTCCTTCCTGATCCGAGAAGGAGAGGAGAGGCTATCACAGTCACTCAGATGGAATTCCAAGTGCTTTGCTGTAAATTAGGACCTGATTACGATGTTTTCTTGCCAGTCTACACAAGCTAAATCCCGATTAGGGGTGGCATACACTCAGCGGGCACCAAATTAGGTACAGCTGCGCAATTTAATGATATTAATGTAATGTAATGATTTACATTGCTTTAAATATCAATGTAATGATATTTAAAGCATAAACATGCCGTTTTTATTACTGTAAATGCTGCACTTAATTTTATTAATCGTGTGGTCTACAAAAGCAACCGCCAAGGTCTCTAATTAGCTCCGATTAAAAAATAAATAAATAAAAAATTGGCATCAACACCTGTGGCTGTAGTCAACCCCCTGATGTATTTTTTTGTAACACCACAAGGTGGCAGCAGCTGCTTTATCTATCTAAGCATGTGCTCAGCTGTTGGTGTGAAACCCTTGCGTATTACGCTTGCCGTATTGTTTACAATGGACCCATTGGCGCTGTTAATGCGATATTTTCTCCTTACCGCTATTACAACATTGGTTCTGTTGCTACTGTGTCGTGCAATATACAGTCGTACCTTGCTACATCACAGTTCGAACATCGCTCCCTCACTCTATTTGTTTTTTTAAAAAATGTATTTTTAATGAATTATCGCTATTTTGTGGTTGACTATGGCTTATTTCTAGTCAAAAAATATTGCCAGACAAGTCATATGTAGTATTCTGCTCACTAGGCGTCAGTAATGTTACATTGATGAGACATTACCTTACATTACATTACCTCAACACTGCATGGAGTCACCCATGGGATGTCCGACATGACACACTGGAAACAAGTTCTCCTCTCATTTCGTGTGGAAGTGGTAAGTTTTTGGCTTCTTACGTTGTCCTTCTTCCCCACTCTGTTTGAAAACCCTTTCTTAAGGTTACAATAAATACATTGGAGGCTAGCTAGCTAGTGCAGTAACAAGCTATGCTTAAAGCGGTGGCCGTCTCATGTCCCTTTTTAAGGTTTAAAAAATAAAGTTGTTGCATATCATGACTTTTTGAAATAACAACCTTTTACCCAATTATCATGAGATGTTTTCCATTGTGACCTGCATGCCATCCATCCATTTTCTATGTCGCTTCTCCTCTTTAGGGTTGCGGGAGCCTATCCCAGCCGACAGGCGTGGTACACCCTGGACTGGCCGCCAGCCAATGGCAGGGCACATATAGACAAACAACCATTCACACTCACATTCATACCTATGGACAATTTAGAGTCACCAATTAACCTAACATTCATGTTTTTGGAATGTGGGAGAATGTGGGAGGAAACCGGAGTACCAGGAGAAAACCCACGCACGGGGAGAACACGCAAACGGAGACCACCTTGCAGCCTACCCTGGGTGTAATTAGAGCATTTGGAGAATGTTATACAATTATTTAAAAACTATTTAATATCATTTTCCTACATAGATAACTTTATTGTTTTATAAAATTAACCAGACAGCATTGCCGATGTCATGTTGCTCTGAATCAACAGTGCCTCTGGTGGTTGTAGCCAAGTAGTGCACTCCATGTTGTTTATTGTTTAGAAAAGCATAATTGTTGCTACAGCTCTTGAAGTGGATGCAATTAGATTATGCAGGTGTACCTAATGGATACAGCTGATGGCATTATTCCATGTATGACATGAGGCACTTGCTCTTGCTCTTGTGTGGAAGACAGGAAACAGCGAACTCCCCTCATAAAGTCGTACATTAAGCATATTAGTTATGTAACAGAGGAAGTGGAGCAGAGCAGTCTTTCGCCAAGCAAGGCAACAATGCTGTATTATTATTATTATTATTATTATTATTATTAACGCAATTGTATGTATATATTTACAGACAAATCTGTACATTTTTTACACTTTTCCACTGCCTTGCTTAAATGTTCAGGTCTTACATGTCGGCGCTGGAGGACACTTGGGACAACCTGGGGTCCGAATCGATCTCGAAGCGGTAATGGTAACCTTCCCACACCTCCCTGCAGGCGTCACGCATGTCATAGATGCGCTTCTTGATGCCCTTGCGGTTCAGATAGAGCACAAAGAGGAAAATGAGGCCCACGAAGCCCAGCACGATCCCCAGGAAGACGTAGGATGTTTGCAGGGCCAGGTCTGCCCCTGCTCCCCTTTGGCGGCACCCCAGAGTCCCAGACACACCCACAGAGAGCATGGAGGTGTTCCTCATGGCGACAGGGAAGGCGCACACCAGCTCACTAACATCTCTAATGCGTCCTTGCGAGCGGTTGAGCCACTGGACAAAAGGTTCTATCCCGCATGTACATGTGAAGGGGTTCTCCCTGAGTAGGAGCTCTGCCTCGGAAAGTGAGTCCAGCTCCCGCAAGCCCTCCTCGGGCACATTCTTGAGCGAGTTGAGGGTCAAGTCCAGTTCCTGCAGCTCCTCCAGACCGGCCAGCGTGGCGTTGTGGATGGCCACCAGGGAGTTGTTGGAGAGCAGCAGGCGCCGCAGGCCACTCAAGTGGGAGAAGATGCGCGAGGGCAGGTAGATGAGGCTGTTGTGGGACAGGTCCAGGCCGCGCAACGTGACCAGCGAGCTCCAACGCAGCGCCGTGGCCAGGTCGATCACCGAGGAGTGGTTGTAGAGGGCTCGGCTCAGGTTGAGCTCGCGTAGGGATTTGTTGACCACCGTGAAGGCTTCTGGGTGGATGACCGCCAGCTGGTTGTTGCTCAGATCCAGAGAGCGCAGACTTTGGAGACCAGCGAAGGTGTGCGACTCCACCTCGGAGATCCTGAAGTGAAGGTAGATCTTGTTGATATTGTCAGCAAATGTGCATTCTGGATCAGATTCAGCTCCAGTGTTTACATTGCAAATAAATGTGCAATCTGGAATAGATCTGCAATTTAAATGGCTGCCAAATCAAAGTAAATATTGGTATAAATTGTCAATAAAATGTCATTTAAATTGCAACTAAATCTGCAATATGCCACCTGGATTAAATCCGTATGAAGCCTTTATACAGCAAATTGTAACATGCCTCCTAGTCAAGCAATCAATGAAAGATGTAGTCTAACTCAACACTGAGGGGTCAGTTACCTCAATATGAGCGTGTTTTGATCATGTAAGGACCCATACATTTAACAGTTCGTATTTGCTTTCTTCATTTGAAAAAGTTCATTTAAATGGAACACGTGGAGAAGTGGACGTCCACACCTGTCAAACAGGAGGGCTTAAATTGCAATCATATATAAAGTGTGCTGTCGTGAATGGAGTTGTTCCATATCCAGTGCAGGCATGGGGGTCTTTTTTAAGTGGTCAAGACAAAGCCTGTTTAAAACTGCATGCAAACAAACCATATATAAATTACCTGTTGTTACAAAGAGAAAGGTTGGTCACATTATCCAGGCCTTTAAAGGACTCTGGACCGATTCGCATGATCTGGTTCCCTGTTATGAAGAGGTTCCGAGTATATCCGGGGATCCCGACCGGGACGTTCCGCAGGTCTTTGGCCACACACTTCACCGTGTGCGCCGCCTCGGAGCACTCGCAGCCCGGAGGACAGGAGGCTCCGTTTGCTGCGTAAACGGAGCCCAGGAGCGCGCAGAAAAGCAGACTGTGACTTAAGTCCTGCATGTTTGGTTACAGGATGATGAAGAAGAAGAAGAAGAGGAGGGATAAAGTGGAGAAGAATCAGCTCTTGCTGCAACACATCTCCACCGGCTGCTGTCCCGAGTGGCCGTGCGCCTCAGCCGCGCGTCCTCGCACAAAGTGTGGAGCCTCCGAACACTTCCATGTGAACAACCACCAGTCACGAGTGGGGGGGTCGCTTAGATCACAGAGGAGGTGTGTGTGTGTGTGTGTTGTGGGAGGAGGGGTGAGCTTTGGGATCCGTTGCAAAAAGAAAAGAGGGCGTCTCTTTGCAAACAATCAAGTTAAAAAGACCGTCGCCTACGTCTCAGATATTAGGGGCGGAGCTTAACGTTGTGGGCAGGCTCCAGTGGAACGTCTATGACCATGCGAGGGTCAATTTCAAATGTTACACTAGTTCTAATACAAACTTTACCCTTAACACAACAAATGACATCATCCGTTATCTGCCATATAACTGATTATGCTATAATTTGAGTTGCTGTTTTAAATGTTAATTGCTGAATCAGAGAAAGCTGAACTAGCCACGCAACATGAAATCTGGATCAGGGCTGCAATTTCGAATGTGTGTGAAATCTGAAATTGCTGCCAAATGCAATCTGGATTAGATCTGGATTACATTTCTAAACCGCAGCCAAATGAGCAATCTAGATAAGCGATTGAAATCAAGATACACAATTTAAATAGCTCCCTAATGTGTTATCGGGATTTGTTTTTCATGTTTATACATTAAACACATACAATCTGTATCTGATCTGAATTGAAATTGCTCCTAAATGTATCAATCTAGAGTTTGCAGTTTAAAATGCAATTTGGATCAGAGCCATAGATTACTTAATTAAAAAATATAAGTTGTTAAGACAAAAGATGAGGGGTTTCATGAGACGAGATGATACACAAGATTGTGTCTACGAGGGCGAGATTTTCACATTACTTTTAAGAAAAGTACAATGAAAAAACACATGACAATATAATGCAACCTACTAATATACTTTCTCCAGTGTTACAGTCTTCTGGACCCTGTGTGTATGCTAGCGGCCTTGCCTCCACCACCGAGACAAAGAGACTGTATGCCTGACAAAAGGGCTCACTCCATTCATGCTGTTGTTCTATCGAACAAACGCGCCAAGATGCTGAAGGCAATTCACAGAGAGAAACTTTTTTCTGCCTGATAGGAGGCGAGAGATGAGGAAAACAGACACGCATGTGCATGGCAATCTATTAAGGTCGGCAAAATTAACAAGTTAATTTTCATTTATTGTGTGATCAATTCATTCATTATGGTCCCGGGTTTTTCTGAACGACAAATCTTGTCAAATTGTAATCTCATGAGGTCTTGTGACAGCCCTACAAAACATATAAAAATACAATCTGACAATGTAGAAAATGGAACATAAACAAGGAATTCAGGAATTGATTTTTTTCACGAGGTTATGGTTGAGCGCCCAGGATGACCACATCCTGTCACATCAGCCGTTTTCATCCTGCTAATTCCCTTTGACACTGCAAGCTTTTTGATGTGGATTTAAAATGCATTGCGGGACTTTTGCTTCACACTCATTGGATCTTTGCCACCTACCCAGGTGGTCAGCAGCACTGTCGGGTGGGGGTTGGGGTAGAGCAGGGGTCAGACATGCAAGGGGCCTCCTTTCATGTGCAGAATAATGGCCCCCTGAGTGAGACTTTGGAGGGGGAGGCTTTAAGTATCAAAGCAGTGAGGGGGTTTATTTTCCTTAATGTGTATTCTGACTATTTATAATAAATGTTACAAGCGATCTTAATGATGTAAATGTGTAAAAAATGAAGAGAAAAACTCATGCTGTAGAACAATAGACATCTTTATTTGTATATATGTTCATAAATACATTCTTGTTCAGAGTACCTCTGCATGGAGCTATGGTGTGCAGCATGTGACATGCTCTCGGGATTCGAGGGAAAAGTTTGGAACTCTCCCGACTAGACCTAAGTATATATTGATAGTGGCGCTCATAATAGCATCCCCACTGTCTTTTGTCAGCGGACCACAGGTCTCCGCATTCCACAACCTGGCTCCTGGTTACAAGGCACAGCAGCGGGCAGCTTCTAAAAACCTCTTAAAATGATTTCCACCAGTACTGCTACGTAATTAAGAAGACCGGCGCACAGTTTGAGTTTATGCTCAATGTTACATGTGTTGTTTTAGGAGCAGCAAAAGCTAAATGAATAGAAGTTTCATTCCTAAATATTTTGTTTTTTATTGAAGTGCATTGTCTCCCGACATTTACAAAGTAGAACCACTGAACGTTTCATCGTGTTTCTGGTTGTTAAAACGTAGCTACAGTTTATAAAAGAGAACTGTGTTGTAACTGCTGCAAAGACTATAAAGGATTGAGGTTTGAATAAATGGGCGTCCACACGGAACCCCTGGAGAAAATAGTATAAAAGGCTCACAAAATAGCTCCTGCTTTATGAATCCAGGCAGAGCTGCAGTTCACTTAATGCCCTGTCTATTTACCGGACACTTCATTAGGTATCGCACTCTCTTGTAATACAGTGTGAGAGAGTCGGGGGGGGGAGAAGAATAACATGACCAGATTTGGGTGAAATTCCAAGTTTTTCCACCTTAGAGCAAACACGCTCTTAGCCTTGACTCTGGATTATTATTGCAGCATTGCACATCACAGCACTGCCAAACGGCGCTGACATTGCATACTGACTTTGAAGTCGCTGCTGCAGAGGTGGAAAACAGCAGGAGTGACACTAGTCAGGCATGGCGTGGAGTGTGTGTGTGTGTGTGTGTGTGTGTGTGTGTGTGTGTGTGTGTGGATGGAGGGGGTATTCAGCGGGGGTTGACGTGCGTGAAAACCTGAGCCATCCTGGCTACCTGCTGTTTCCGAAGAGGGACGGGGGGGCTTAAAGCCTTTTCTATTTGATTGTTAACAATGAGGGGATTTGTGATGTGTGTGTGATGTGTGTGTGTGTGTGTGTGTGTGTGTGTGTGACAGCCATGGCAACTGATGTGGAGTGCAGGCGGGCTTTGTGGGGAATTTAGCTTGTGAGTGCTGTCATTGCAAAAAAAAAAAAAAAAAGACAACAAAACAACACTGAACAAAATGTTACAATCATCAGCTTGTACAGTATTTCCTCAAATAGCGGTGGCCTTCGTTCAAAAAGGCGCCAGGTGGGTTGTCCCCTTCAATAAATAAACGCCGCACTTCAAATGGTGACAATAGCAAAACTATGACTGATGGGCCCATTAGACATCATTACTGCAACAGCAGATGTGGCATCTGTAAAGTTGACATTTGTCAAAATAAAGGCCTTACCTTCAATAAGACATCTGCAGCTGAGTAATTAAATGCCTCTGGCCTTCCATTATAGGAAGTACAACTCATAGCTCGCCCACACATTTGGCACATTCGTTTTTATCTGAAATAATTGTGTCGGTTTTCACAGGCTCGTATGCTTCCATGTGACACAATCATGGCACTGATCTGCAGTTAAATGGCAAGAAGACATTCACCCTGAGGCCACGTGTCAGGCACGATGATGAAGTGAAAGCAGTGTGAGTGATACGGTAAGAAAATGCGCACCAAGAAAACGGGTGTCGCCCTGTAGAAGCACAAAGATATTGAAATGGATAAAGGCATGTTCTTTTGATTTAGCCAGTAGAAAAATGAGCAAACAGGAAGTAATAAATGATGAGTGGATACATTTACCCAAGAGATGCTCAGCCAAGGCATACGTCCATTGTGTGTTTCTGTGGTGCTGGCAGTGGTGGTGGTGTGTTAAGTCAGGGGAGGGCAACGTATTGCCGTTCTTTCCCCCCTGCAATTAATGCCTTATTTTTTAGTTTCAGCAGATTTATTTCATTAAATTTACTTTGTGATGTATCACAAAAAAGAAAACAGGTATTTAGAAATTAAAGTGAACTACTTTGGTCTCTTCTTGGCACACTAGGGGTGTAACGATTCATTTTAATAATGATTCGATTCGTATCACAATTCACGGTTGCTGACGAGATTCAAGAACGATTTTGGTTCATTTAGAACGATACGATCTGAAACGATTCAGTAACTTTAAATCGATTCAGTAACTTTTTAGGCAAAAACTGTGAAATAAATACCTGGATCCTGGACAGTGAAGGTTTCCTAGATTCCCGTTGTTTTTTTATAAGGGAATCGGGTATAAATTATTAAAAATGCGTACTTAAGAATAAATTGTCAATCACTACAAAAATGTATTAAAAATGCAATACAAAATCGTGCTGAACAGAGGGTGGTATAGCTCGCCATGATGAATTATTTACTTTAAATAGCGCGATCCAAACCTGCACTTTGCACCCTCAGGTGAGGGACATTATGCAAATTCCTCAGCAAAAGAATGTGGTACGGTATCTTCGATTATGGGTTGAAACTTTCTCACCTGTACGGGTCGATGGCAGCAGGGGCTTTTTTTGTGTGTGTTGATTATCCTCCTGATCATAGCAGCCATTTGAAAGAACAGTAATGTGCAAGTAATGTGGCCTCCTTTTGCTGCTGACAGGGTCGGGATGGGTCCTCCATCTTGATGACGCACTTAACGGAGACACTGAACAGGATACCGTGGTGTGGTGGGTTTAGAGCAAACAGATACTTTGCATGTGAAGTGATGACGTGCAGCAGTGCAAGGAAACGTGCTCATGCAAAAGAAGAATACATGATAAACGCGAGTGTAAATGTGTGACAAAACAAACAAACGCTCAACAAAAATGACGACTTTCCAGCTTTTCCTCTCTTCTCCGTCCTCCCCGGCACAACCAAGTGAGCACCCTTTATTGCTTCCATGTACACGCCGCGCTGCAGGATGACGTCACTAAGCGTCACTGCTACTCGACCGTAAACTACCACACGTACAAAACGTCCTTACTTTGCATATAGTCCCCATAAATGTCACTTAAAAGGAGTTTCGAATAAAGACAGAGGAGTTAAATATGAATACTAAATGAAGAGAATTAACCGACCAAAAGAGGAAAAGGCGAATCGACTGTATTTCACAGGTCCACTACACCACTCATGACCACCACATACCCGGAAGACGATGACGTCACAGACTGAATTTCTTTTTCGTCTTTATCATTAAAAGTACACATCCATATAACACATGCCGTACTTAAATCCAATGCGTTATGTCGTAGTATCGATTCAATCGATTAACTTTTTCAAACGATGTTAGATCGATATATGCCGTCCAGAATGGAAACTTGCTAAACACACATCGATGTAGTTGGATCGTACAAATATAAATCGATGCATCCATGTAGTGAATGAATCGTTACGCCCCTAAGCCATACATTTTGGCTTCCTTTTTTTCAATGATGAATAAATGTAATGTATATATTATACTTTATGCTACAGCCTGGCCCATTTGTCACTTTTTTGTCACAAAAAAAAAGAGCCCAAAAGTTTGCCCACCTCTGCTCTAAAGGAAAGCGCTAGATATAAATACCTCGTGGAGCCATGCTAATTGACAGACGTGTTGGATGTTCTGGCTTTCCCGCTTTAACAATTGTCTCTTACAGGTTGAAAAAGTCTTGTAGCCAAGGCATCGCACCAGCATTGTTCCCGACGTCTTAAGGGAGCGTCCCAGGTCACCGGAGGTTGACGGCGAGGACCACCGTCACGATGATGCCCAGCAGTATGAGGAACGGCAGCCAAGTTTTCAGGAAGCCCGCGCAGCTGCACCAGGTAAACAAGCACATTATTACAAGCTGTAGTACGACATACTGCCCATTTTTCCCCATTGTGTAGCTTTATAAGCTCTACGTACGATGCGTTGCGATGTCCCTCACCTGACATGTTTCCCGTGGACAAGCACCAGGAGGCAAAGCTTGACCATGTTCCATGAGGTGCTGTTGTCATACCGCATCAGATTTAGAGCCATAGCGACGTGCGAGTGGCAGTTGTCGCAGCACAGGTTGTGCTGGAAACACAACACACAAAACAGTGTCAATTGTGTTTTCTCTTCAAAACAACAAAAAGAGCTTACCATCCTGTGCTTGTACTCCTCTGAAGCGTCATGCACGGCAATATCCCAGGCATGAGAGCCACTTGCGTAGACTTTGCTAACGTCAAGCATCCAGTACCTTGAATGAGAAACAATCAGGGACACTTACAGTAAGTCATACTTATCAGAATCACAATATCACATTTACTTACTTTGTGGGTTTCCCGAAAGCCATGTTGTCCTCCTGCAAAACAACCAGAAAAGCAATAAGGTCATTCACAATGCCATACAACTGGAATCATTAAATAGGTGTCATGGCATTACTTACTGAAACAAAATAGGGTCCAGCAAAGTCTGGGATAATTCCAGTGGAGGTGCATATGCCCATGTGTCCAATAATTGGAAATAACCATCTAGCAAAACACATTCCAGCATAGATTTTACTTTGATTATACAATCTGTCCGAATAGGCTACTGCCATAACAAAGAAAGTTATTGGTAGGTGAAAACGTGGCTAATATGATACATATTTACCTTTTTATGAGAACATTTCGACACACAACAATCTGGAGTAACTCTTACACAAAATCATTAAGACCAAAACTTATCTGTTTCTTTTACTCATAATTCAAGTTATTGAATGTTTTATTAGTACAAAAAATTGTATTCGCCTGTGTCACTTCTCTAAGCGCATAAACGACATTTTGACATTAAGATATTAGGATGAACGTAAATTAGCCAGCAACAGGATTGTATTGTACGTCTGAACGCTAGCTAGCTAGCTGGGCTAATATAAGGCTGTCACTTCCTTAGTCCCACATCCGGGTGTTTCGAGTCAGTGGTGGGTAACTCACGACAACACGGGTATGGGCGTCCAAACGATACAGTGAGGATAGCGACTGGCTTCGGGGTTGATTTTCTCGGACGCAATGTGATAGTTCTTCATGGTTTCTTTCCCGTCAACATCCGCCATCGCCAGCTACGAGAAATTCAACTTCATCCGTCTCACGGTTCAGTCAAGTTAGACCAAAAATAACCAAGCGGAGACTTTTCCATTCGCGGATATGAACTTCAAAATAAAACAAACCTCTCGTGTTTGTGCTGACTGTAAACGTGATATAGAATTAGTAAAATTGATTACATGTTGCTTTATATGTTATCTATGTTATGAGGCTAAGAACGGCTGGTTTGGATTTGGGATATAGGGTTTGTATCATTCTGACGGTTGAGAATGGTGTTATAATTTGAAATAAATAGTCGGAAGTTTGAATCCTAGTCAATGTAGCGTTACTTGTTTTGTTTTTGTCAGTCGCAACAAAGCAACTTCCGGTGTTTCTGAGTCCAAACAATAGTGGTTATTGTTTCTATTAAATGAGCCAATTAATTTGTACAATCACCTTTTTATTTGAGAATGTTCTCAGTATTCTCACACGTTTGTCAGTATAAAGTTAGTGTATGTGGATGTCAAAATCACCTGCGTTTGGTTTGGTTGGTTTAACTCAAGTCACATGGCACTGATTTATTGTGGGGTTCTGACTCTCATGGCTGGGAAACCTTATTATTTTCAAGTGCAATGTATCATCTTCGACTGTAATTATAAATTTGAACTGTTTAGCCATTGATGTTATCTACATTTTCTCCCCAAAATACTTAAAACAGCACAAAAGGAGCAGCTCAATACAGTGTGGGTAGAAAGTTGCAACTGAAGCGTTATCTTATGTTACAACTGGAAACAAAGGCGTGCCCATGGGACCCACTGGGGCCTCGCGTACTCCATCCCGGCTCCCATTAGATGTGACAGGTGATATATTGTACCAAAAGCAAAAACAAACTGCTCAGCAAAAAGAGGCGGACATTGATAAGTGAAGTCACACTGGGCTCCACATAGGAGAGCTCAGGGGAATTCTCCAGCAAAATGCCACCTCGATATGTGACTGAGCCATTCAACCCAATTAGGCCCCAAGATGTGCTGCTGGGGTGAACATGCTATATCCTTTTCCAAGTCAAAGGTTTGCTAAGGGAAATGCCAGGTGTCTCCTTGTTTAAAATGAAACACGTCTGGGAATATAGACTTAGAACAGAAGGGTAAAGAAAACAAAAGTTGTGCTGTTGTTGGGAAAAAGTCTCCCACCAGAGCAGCATAAGATTGTTGAGTGGCATTGTCATTAAAGCCTAACTTGTGGAACTAGGAATCAAAACACACATAAACACAACTGGTCAATACAAGTGTAACTTGTTGAAACTGGGATAATGATTTTGTTTTTGCTACGCTTACTCTTTAAGAAGCAAAGAGGTCGTAACCTTATTAACCTTATTAACCTTAATTTTCATGTATTCCTCAGGAAATGTAAAACTATACTCAAAACAGCCATATTTACATGACTTAATTTACATGTTACTTAATGGCTTTTGTTGCATGTTTGCAGTACCGTATGTTTACGGGCATACGTCTACACTGAAAGTCGTTTAACAAGTTAAAACCTTACAATTCTAGGCATCAATATCAAACTGACATGGCCGGAAAAGCCCGTCTCTCACTAATTATCGTGCTGTCACTTTGAAATAATGAAGTCAAAACCAACACCTACACAGTAAAGTATGCATAAATACCACTCTGATGTTTGATTGTGTGTCTGTCACTTGTGTTGTTATTCTCGTCTTCTGTGGTGAGAATTATATCTAAAACTAAAGGCATGCATTTCTACTAAAGAAAAGTACTTAATAAAGAATATACAGCATGCACACAGCCACATTTTTCAATTTATTTACTGTCAAACCCTTATTTTTTATTTATTTTAAAATGTATACAGTTATTTTTGAAAAGTATTTTGTGTGTTTGGTTTAAGCGTTTTGGAAAAGCACATTGCTATTAAATAGATGTATCCAAATATGAAAATATCAAATAACAAATATGTGAAATACAAAAGAAATGTAGGTCTGTCATTAATGTTAAACAAGAAAGTGAAGATCGTAGCATTCAACCCATTCCCTTCAATGGATGTAACTGCACCTGTAATTTCAATGTAAAAGGTCGTGGTTTAAAACATATGAGACATATACTGCCAGTATCGGCGTTTTTGCAGTTTGTGGATGCAATAGTGCAATACTGAAGGCAATATGGGATAAAATAATTTCATTTTGCCAATGTGAACAATTCCCCCCACACGAAAATTCAGACGTGTGCTTTTATTCTCTAGGACATTTCGCCGCACTTCCGGTTTAGTTCGTTCACGGACTTGACGTTCCAAACGACTCATCTGTTGCATATTTCTCATCTGGGCGAGGAAGAGCGAGCAGGAGGTTGTTTTCTGCTACAGCGAGAGCAAGAAACGCGGCCAACACGGTGAGAAAAATGTTCCCATCGATGAAACATTGTCTTATGGATAGTTCCGAAAGTGTAAAAGTACTTTTCTGAATTTTTCCTTATTCGCCTGAATGGGCACGACTCACGTTGGTGATAAGAGTTCAACAAGTCCTCTCACCAGGAAAACTTTGAACTACTTTTCCTTACCCCGACAGTGTGAATAGTTGTCCGGCTAGGTTTGAAATTTTTAAAAAGCAATGTAAAGTATATCATGGCCTACAATGTATTCCAGTCAGTCCTTCAATCATCTTCTGTCTCGCGTGCAGGGGGTGGAGTCGCTGTGACGTCACCTTTAGGTATGCGCCTACCTATTGCATTGAAAAATTGTATACGATCCATTTTGTAAAGAATAAATAATTAGAAATAATAACTTATTGTTAAATATATTATTCTTCACATATATCACAATGAATGAACGAATTAATCCAATGCAATACAAGTATATTTTTAATCACAAACAATTCTTTATATTATTTATATAATAAGATTTCAATATATTATTATTATTATTATTATTATTATATATTATTTATTGTAATATTATTTGTGTTTAGTTTTTTTTTTTGCATGTAAGATTTTTTACATGACAAACTAATTTGAAAAATAAACATAAGTCAGTAATAAACCATAATAAGATTATATGGATATGAGTGTACCAGGGGTGCAAAGATACACAAAAATCACGGTTCGGCTCGATATGTTTGTGTTACGGTTCGATATTTTTTTGATACAAAAAATGGATTGAAAAACTTTGATTGAAATTGCCAACATTTTTCACCTTTTTCTCATTTTACAACATTTTCAGCATGGTATGAATGTGGGCGGCGGAGCTCAGTGGCTCTGTGCTTGACAATGCAACCTAAGTCAGAGTAGACGATCGCAGATACACTAAGCTTTCAGCACAGAGCGGCGTCAGAAGTTGATAAAATAAATATGAAACTGTGTTGTTCGATACAGAGGTCACGGTTCGGTGCGCATGTGTATTGAATGGTTCGATGCGGATACACGTATTGTTACAGCCCTAGTATGTACATGTACACATACATATGTACATGTACAGTATATTGTACCGTGCACACAATGAAAGTAAAAAAAAGTGTATATTTGCGACCTAATTTATCTAAATGCCAAAATGTTAGGAACTTCTGTCTGTATGATGCATCCACCGTTGCAAACTGCAAGTAAAATAATAAAGAGATGAAGTTCATACCTCTGTGATAGTGTCAATCACATATTTTTCAGTCCTGTCTGAAGCAAGTTTCCCAAGTCCACTTCCTGCCGGTATGACGACCATTGTGATGGACCGAATCTGCCGCCTCTTCATCAGCCTGCAGCAGATCAAGGAGGTCCCTCGCATGCTGACCGAGGCGGCGCCGTCCGTCCCCGGCACGGTGCGGGACACCGAGGTCCCTCAATTCTTCCGGGAGCGCTTCGTCTGCACAGGCTACCGTCCTCTCCATCAGCGGTGGCGCTACTACTTCCTGTCCATTTTCCAGCGTCACAACGAAACGGTCAACATCTGGACTCACCTGCTGGCCCTCTTGGTTCTTTTGGTGAAGCTGTGCCAAGTGGCCGAGACGGTGGACTTTGCCGGGGACCGTCACTCGTGGCCGCTGTTGGTCCTCATCGTGTCAGCCATCAACTACACGGCTTGGAGCGTGATGGCTCATCTGCTTGGCGGTAAGTCGGAGCTGTGTCACTACGCCTTCTTCTTCTTGGACTACGTAGGGGTGGCGCAGTACCAGTATGGCAGTGTTGTGGTGCACTATTACTACACCATAGAGGAAGACTTCTACTCACAAGTGCATGCCATCTTCATCCCTGTGGCGGTGCTCCTCAGTTGGTGCTCGTGCCTGGGCTGCTGCTACGGTAAATATTGTAACCACTTCCTACCCGCTTGGGTGCGTAAAGTTGGCCAGGTGACGCCCTCCTCCCTCGCCTACATGTGGGACATCAGCCCTGTCATGCACAGACTTCTCTTCAAGCCCGGGGGTCTAGACGACCCCGCCGCCATGTACCACCTTGGTCACATCGGCTTCTTCATCAGCTGCGCCTTTTTCTTCGCCTTCCCCGTGCTGGAACGCTGCTTGCCCGGACGCTGTGACATCTTGGGGCAAAGCCATCAGCTCTTCCACGTGCTGCTCTCCTGCTGCACCATGTTTCAGATTCACGCCTCCCACCTGGACTACGTGGCCCGCAGGGAGCTGTACGTGCGGCTCCACGGGAGCGGCGACGCTGCTCTCCTGGTGGGCCTCTACATGCTCACGGTGCTCGTGTGCCTACTCATTGCTGCTGTCATGCTCAGGAAAGCCAAAAGCTTGCTTGACTGCCAGGCCAAGTTGAAATGAAAGATTAATTCCATTGCAGAAGTTTAGGGAAAATCTCCTAATTTGCACTTAAACGTCATTTTTTAAGAGCAGCATTGTTGTTTTTGAATAGTATTACTTGTACAATCATTAGGTACACCTGCACAATCTACTGAGGTCCACAATTGAAAATGTCTGCCTTTACAAAGTATCACTAAACATTACAGTTAAGCACTGTAAAATACAACTAAATAAAACTACAGTAATGTAAAACTACTCACCGACCTTCGTTTTGCAGAGCAACACTGTCCTCTAGTGGTGTTTTATAGGTATTGCAGAAAGCGTGTGTCTGCCAGCAACCGCAGTTGTCATTTTTGGCTCTATGGTTACCATCACCCTTCACCCTTGTGGAGTTGAATCCCGTCGATGCCAGCTGACACGATGATGGTTTGGGTTTGAACTGCGAAGTCTGTTGGACATTTGAAAATTGTAGTTCAATCCAAACCAACACATCAGGTGCAGCTTTGTAAAGGCAAACTTCCTGATGCAGCTCTACAGTATATTGGATCTCATTAGATGCACTTCATCATGTGGCCGCTGTGTGTATTTGTCACCAACGCTGTCGACACAGTACTTGCATTATTTTAAATTATAATATGTTCTTATTTAAAGCGCTTATTTAAAGCGATTGTCAGACGGTAGATGACAGTAACATTGAGACTACTGTACTTAACATGGGACCTAATGTTGATTAATTATAACTGAAGCCATGTTATGATATTGCGTTTTTAAGATGCCAGAAAGTGGGATTCTGTGCCTTTCATAGTACAGGTAATTTTACATAGATTTTAATACATTTTGGATATCAATGCTCTGGAAGGGGTTGCCCATGTTTTAATGCTGTAGTGTTTTGATGTGCCTTTTAAATGGGGCCAAATATATGCCATAAAAAGTGCACAAAAAAAAACAGCGAAAAAAAAGTCTGGTCTGAGACACAGTTGCAGACGTGAGAGCTTGCAAAGTAAGTTTTTTTTTGTTACCATACTGTGCCGCAACACTTGATAGCTAAGTGTTCAACAGCAGTATAGCCCCAGGATCCTTCAAAACACTGGTATATTTTACCAAATGTGATTTAAATGCCTCCACTGTTGTATAACAGGTAAACCTGCCTTGCAGTCTCTTATGTTGACTTTTGTTACAGCAACACCTTCTTTGTTGTGGTAAAAACTCGCCAGAATCAGTGAAATAACTGTCATATTTTTGCACCCTTTAAGGGCAATTCTCATGTGATGGGGCTGTGCAATAATAGGTTAAAAGAATGCATTTGATGCTATAATCGTTGCAATATATGCAGTGCCGAGAGCACACACGGGACATCTGATTGGCTGCCTCTCGATGGCGGTCTCACACTGCTTGTTTGGTCTCCATAGCAGCCTTTTAAGCCAATGTTCCAGTCTGCAGGACCCTAATCTGCTATTTGCATATGGACACACTGTCATGTTTTAGTGATTAGCACTAATGTGTGAATGTCTAGCTAGGACACTTAATTTGGTGGAAAACAATTTGTGTGTTTGTTCTTGTTTGCAAGTGTACTTATGTCTAAGGGTATTCCAAGAAATGTGGCATTTATGCGAGGATAAGTGTGATGCTTTTTGTATATTTTAATACTTGCCACATTCTCTCATTTTATTGCAAAGATGCCTGAAAGAAAATGTTTGAATTATGAAGGCACTGCTGTGTGATTCCGTGTTAAAGTTGAGTTGTTTATGATGCCCCCTTGGGCGACCTACTGTGCCTCTTTGCTGCCTCCTAGTGGCGGTGCTATTCGTACATTTCAACTAAATAAAAGCCTGGGAGATGTCTTTCTTGTGCTTATTCTGAACCTTACTTGTTGAGACACCGTTTGGATCCACTCAGTACAGTACCAATGATGTTGGACTCTCTCCAGCCACCTCCCGTTCTTGGCAATAAACCCCCAATTAAATGTCATCACATGCCGTCAGACTTAATGAAGCTGCACACTTGGCATTGACGCATCAATGCGCTGCTGATTTGCATCACGACACTACTTTCTGTACATGGTCTCTTCGCATCTGTAGTGTTTTATATTGTGGCATATAATGGCACAACGCTAAAACTCCGACTTTGTCCAGTAAATTCACACTTTGACTTTTATTTTGAAAATCACACCGGTGCACGTCCTTCCTAGACCATTCGCGAGCAAGCACACGAAAAGCGGAGAAGAAACACAGGGACCAAAAATGGGGATTAAACTATACTACACCACTGTTACCGCCTCACGGACGGTGAGTATCTCAACTTAATGCCATTAAATTTGCTGTTGTGTTTTTCTGCGTGTATTAATTAGTTTTTATTGTAAGCTAACAGTAGCGATCCGGCGTTCAAGACACACCTAGCGGCCCCTCTTGCTTGCCGGCTGCCTGCTGACCGGCGGCTCGGTGGGCCATCAGCAGTAGCATTGTTAGCCTATCACGAATATTACATTTTTTTTTTGCTAATTCAAAATCAAAGGAAGACGAACCATAACTTATATTTAATTTGAAGATAACTCTATGCTATGCGTTGTTACGCGTAAATGTTAAGTTGTAGGGGCAGGGACACTTACAACAGTTCCGCTGACAGGGGCGGACGAAGTGAAGTGCAACCCTCCCCATTTATATTCACAATATATGTTGCTTTTATTAACATTTTTGGGCTTGCACTGCACTTTAAACATCCCAATTTATTAATTATGATACAATTCTTTTTGTTGCAGACGTTTGTGTCCGTGCATGTAACATTTTTTAGTTTCTCTCCTTTTTTTTCCTTTTTTTTTTCATAGTGTTCCAGTTAGTGCTGTGCTTGGGTGTGGTCAGCCCAACTTCCTGTGACCCCCAGAGAGATAGCAGAAGTAATAAAGAAAACACCGCTAGTTCCTGACAATACTGCTAGTGTTTTAATGTCATGTCCCTCCCTGCGCGTACAATTCATATTTCGGGGTTTATTTTCATTCTGTGGTTGCAGGTGAAGTCCCAGCAGGCCGAAGTAATGCGCATCCTGGACAGTAAGAGCATCCAGTACGAGCTCATCGACATCTCCGTGGGCGGCGAGCTGCGCGACGAGATGAGAAGCAAAGCAGGAAACCCTGCAGCCGTTCCTCCGCAGCTTTTCAACGAAGACAAGTATTGTGGGGTGAGGATGTTGACTTAAAAAAAAAAATGTAAACCGCTGCTAACAATGCTACTTTTCCACAGTGCTGTATATAATAGAAGTGGGTACATATGGATACATATTAAATGAGGTCTTCTTTAGACAGTGCTGTATTACTGCAACTTTCCTTACTTTTTGTCATATTTCAAGCCTTTTTATTTATTTTTATTATGCAAGATGGCTGATTATTATTCGTAAATCCTAGCAGGAGGAGTGTTTACATGAATTTTGTTACACTTCAATGTTGCTTGTACATGACTGTGTATGGGATTTGACTTTGTGGATTACTTCAAGTCTTTCTACCCATTTCTATTAAGCAAGGCGGTGGTTATTGTTAATGACTGGTGGGAGGAGTGCTCACATGAATTATTAGCCACGTGTATGCTGGTCGTGCATGCTTGAAATCACCTTGAGGATTGACTTCATGGATTATTTTGTTCTGTTTATTTCTATTGTGCACGGTGGCGGTTATCATTAGTAATACCTGGCAGGAGGAGCCCTTGCATTCATTATGTCTACTTAAATCATGTCTACTGAAATCGGACCTAAGGTGTCAGTTGTGCCTAAGCTCTGCACGGATTGCAGTGTGACTTTGTCTCCTCTTTGCTGCAGCGGCCTGTTTTCTTGCTGCCCCCCACCCCGTCTCCTCTGTGTACTTATGCGGATGCATTCAATGCAGTGTGCTTTTCTCAGTTTCTATTTGGACAAACCACTTTGTGTTTCCCTCCACAGGATTATGAGATGTTCTCTGAGGCGGTGGAGGGAGACACGGTGGACCAATTCCTGAAGCTGGCGTGAAGAAAGAACGTCTCTCATCTTAACAGACCCCCGCCCCGTCTCATCCCGTCAACCACACTGACACCACTTTCATATTGCCATCATGAAGGATGCCAAATAACCTGGGCACACACACACCTTCCCTTGCTACTCTCTCAACACTGCTTTCCCATCTTTGTCCACTAGGAGCCAGCGTGGTGTCTTAATGCAGGAATTAGGTCGACCAAGGTGGGTTTAAATTAATCCACTTAATGATAACATTGAACTGTCACTATCATCACTCTGTCTTAATGATTGCTTCTCCTTTGAGCCTTCACCTTCCCGTATTGCACTTACATACCGCGTGTTATCATCCTCATGCTAGTAGCATCTTATATTACAACATTAACCTCTTTGTTGAGTGTTCCTGTTCTTTTTATCAAGTGTTTTCAGGGAATTTGGCATTTTACTGTGTAAATGTTGACAAGGCAATGACTGAATTTAAGCGTAAAGATCATCCTTGCTAACCACCTGAGAGAGGGTCCAACGGAGCATAATGTGTGAGGAAAAAGAATAGTTGTCAACAACATGGAAACATTTCAGATTGTCACATTTGGTGCCAATATGTCGTCAGTGTAGTAACAGGCTTACCTGCCTGCTATTTCTTTTACTAAAGCTTTGTATTGTGGATCGACAGGACCAAAAAGACACCAAACAACAAAGTGACATGTAGCTTCTTCTTCTGTCCATAATGGGACTTTATGCACTGAAACAACTAACAGTACCAAGTACAACAATATTGTGTTTTAATGGACCTGACTCTGGGAGCACTCACCACATGGGAACATAAGACGGCTTCATTCTTTAGTTTTTTTCTTTGTATTTTCATTAAGTTGATTTACCTCAACATGATTTTTGTCTCTGCTGATCAACGACAGCCTGTATTCTTCACAATGTTTGTGCAAGGTTTTGTATCTCTCTATGGCTGTATCTCTGTAGTACATGATAACGTACCGTGATCAAAGTCATGTTTTTACATATTCCATATCTCTGAGCGCTAGCTTTGTGTTTGGACCAATTCCCCTTGGCCAAAAGAAGAAGAAAATAGGGAATAAAATGCTGTTGTCTTCCAAGAAGATTGTGATATGTGATTTATGGCTTGCAAATAAAAAATGGAGTAGAATCAACCTCTGGAGTTGTTTTCTTTGTCTAGTGTTCTCTTTAGGTTGCATTGTGTAAAGATAAAGTATTGTAATTAGTTACGACTCATGTTATGAAAAATACATTTTAAAGTTAACTGGCCAGTATTTGCCATGTGTTCTATTGGGCAAAAAACACACACGAAGTATTGGTATCAGTATTGCCATAAATGCCATAAAAGTAATCGGTGTTGTATCGAATCAAAAAATCTGGTATCGCCCATCACTACTCTGAATACCTGGAAAATGCGGCCTTTAAAGCCCTAGGCCCCTTCCACCAGAACACAAAAAACAATCAACAAATGTATTACTATGACGAATAATAGGATGGGCTGCTGCGCTTTCCTTTGCAGGCCCATAATTTAACAAACCAAAAAAATTCCAGTCTAGACACTTGACTGTTGGTCCGTCTCGGCTCTGTCTGGTTGTTTTACCGGCACCTCCCAGACAGGCGGTGCAGCATCCTCAGCTGTGATTGGCTAAGTACCGCCCCGCACTCAGCAAGCGACCAGGAACCGGTGTTAGCCAAATCGGTCGTGACTTAATTGGTGGAAAATGGCGCTGTCTCAAGGAACAAAGAGAAAAGTTTGCTATTATTATGACGGTAAATATCACTTTTGTGCTTTCTCGAAGAAATACAGCGGTGTTGGCGTGTTGTTGATCCGATTAAATATACATCCCATGAAAGTGCGCCGCACACTGGTCGAGCTAACCAGCCTTAGCCACCTACGGCTAACTATAACTAGTCGCCTGCTAAGCTAATATAGCTGCAATCTTGAACGCACACAGGATAATACTGTGTGCTCGAACGAGTTAAATTCATCAAACCACTTTATCTCGTTAAAACAGTGGCTGTTCTTACTCATTTGTGTTTTATTGGTCAGTTGGTGAGTTTGGCAATTATCCCATTCAGCTAGTAACATCGATGGTCACTGATTTGCTAGGACTCTCTTGACAAATATGGCGGCCGTCGTGAGGATTCGTCGAATATAAATGAACACACTTGCAGTTATTTGAATTAAAAGTGTGCTTATAGACATGACTAAGGAACTGACGAGGCAACTTGACCTTCCCCTTTTTCCATTCTAAATTGACATGCACGTTGCGTTTTTGTGTATAGGTGATGTGGGTAACTACTACTATGGCCAGGGCCACCCTATGAAGCCCCACAGGATCCGCATGACACACAACCTCCTCCTCAACTATGGTCTCTACAGGAAGATGGAGATCTACGTGAGTAGTACATCTTCTTTTCCACTGCATCAGCACTTGATATTAAAGTGACTATTGCGTGCGTTTGCAGAGGCCACACAAAGCCAGCGGTGAGGAGATGACCAAATACCACAGTGACGACTACATCAAGTTCCTCAGGTCCATCCGACCGGACAACATGTCTGAGCACAGCAAACAGATGCAGAGATGTGTGTTATCCACCAGAAGATTGTTTTATTCACAAATAATGTCAACGTGAAAGCACTTAACTCTCCTCCTTTTCCATGCAGTCAATGTCGGAGAGGATTGTCCGGTGTTTGACGGCCTGTTTGAGTTCTGCCAGCTCTCCACAGGCGGCTCCGTGGGTGTGTTGGCATCCAATAACATCAACACACTTTATTTCATACGTTTTAAATCTGATGACTTGTCCTCTTAGCTGGAGCGGTGAAGCTAAACAAGCAGCAGACTGACATCGCCGTCAACTGGGCGGGAGGACTCCATCATGCCAAAAAATCTGAAGCCTCCGGTTTCTGCTACGTCAACGACATCGTCCTCGCCATCCTGGAGCTGCTCAAGTACGCGCAATTGCGCTTCAGCACATGAATAAACATGATATCCTCTAAATCAGAGGTGTCCAAAGTGCGGCCCGGAGCCATTGACGGCCCACTGCTGCTTTTTTTAATTGGCCCTCAGCACATTCTAAAAATGTGATTAAACAATAACATTTAAAAAAACAGCAAAAATGAAAAAAACAAAACCCAGTAATTTTAAAATATGAGTAAAGTCATTATAGTAACAGAAAAAATAGTTGAAATATAGGAAAAAATTTGTAATATAAGAAACAAACCAAACAAAAAATTAAGTTGAAATTTTAGGAAAATTAGGTTGCGTAAATACTATAATGTTATGATAATGAAGTCAAAATATTATGACAATAAGTCATATTAGTAGGAGGAAAAAAATGTACTAGTAAAACGTTATATTTGTAAAAAAAAAAAAAAAAAAAACGGCCAAAAAGCAATGTAAGGAGAAACAGTCTATAATAATAATATGCTTTGTCACTGATAAAATGAATAAATATATTTTATGTGTAAATATATACATACATTATATTAAATTTATTGTTTGGGTTGGTTTAAAAAAAAACAACAAAAAATGTAAAAGCGGCCCCAGCATCTTTTGATTTTTCAGTATATCACCCTGAGTGGAAATAGTTTGGACACCCCTGCTCTAAACGTTGACCCGCCGTGCCGTGTGTGCAGGTACCACCAGCGAGTGTTGTACATCGACATCGACATCCATCACGGCGACGGCGTGGAGGAAGCCTTCTACACTACTGACAGAGTCATGACCGTCTCCTTCCACAAGTACGGCGAGTACTTCCCAGGCACCGGAGATTTGAGAGTGAGTTTACTCTTTATTGTCGTCTCATACACACACAATTCTAAACACGTGTGTTTGTTGTGTGCAGGACATCGGCGCCGGGAAAGGGAAGTACTACGCTGTGAACTACCCACTCAGAGACGGAATTGATGACGAGTCTTACGAAGCCATCTTTAAACCTGTAAGTGCTTTTATTTTGTAGTAGGAATGCACCATTCTGGGGGGGAAAAAGGTGAATCGTGATTTCCTGGCTTACAATTAAGATTTCCATCCTCTGAGCTGATTTGTTTTCACAAACGTGCACTTGTGTTTATACACACACACACACACACACACACACACACACACACACACACAGCATGTTCATGGCCATTTGCTTAAGTTTGAAAGAAATAAGACCATTTTGTCATGATATAATTATTAGACTTCAGTGTCTTGTGCTTTCAACAAACCTCCAATGGTCTTTCTGGCGTTCATATTGGGAGTTGCTGGATAATAGATATGAATGAATAAAAAAAAAAAAAAGAAAATAATCCATTAAGTCAAAAACGTGACACGCTCGCTCACTCGACAGTGCATTCATGCACGTAATAAAGACACGTCTATAGAGAAATTGGTTAATGCGATCGCTCCTCCTGCGAACTGATGAATTATTGGACATCAACGGGTAGAACCGCAGCAGTGGCCCCAACTCATCCTGACCGGGTGAGGCTAGCAGGGCAAGTGTTGGCAACCATGCCAACGACAGTGGTTAAGTACAATTAACAAAAAAAAAAGCCAATTTAGAAATGAATGTTCGTCTGAATCGAGATCTGGATTTAAAAAAAATGTATTTGTGCAGCCCTACCATCATGTCATTAAAATGTTATCGTTATATATAAGATGTCATCATATCATGCTAAAAACTGTCATACAGTCTTCCCTCGCCACTTAGTGGTTCAAAGTTCGCGGCTTCACTTTTCAATGGTTTCTCCAAAATATATTAATGAATAAATCAAGCTGTTGGACAGAAAATATACACATTGAAGCAAATTTTAAGTATGTTTTTGCCTAAATGAAGCATTTTCAAGCATACAAATAATTAATTGAACTAAAATACAAATATAAGGCATTCAGCAGACGCATTCAAAGATGCTGTGAGTGATATGTAGTGTTTTACACCGATCACTAGGTGGCAGTAATGTTACTGTAATGTTCGGTGAGACACAAGCACCAGACTTGAAGGCTGGAACAGCAGGCTTTTATTGCAGTTTTTGAATGATCTCAAAACAGGCACAATAATCCCTAATAACAGGGTTTACTGTTGCAGCTGTAACCCAGGGCCTGCCACTCAGCTCCCCTCGGGAACACATTTATGGTGTGGTTTGGAACCGATTAACCGCGCTAAATGAGGGATTATTGTGCGTCATGATTTAAAAATGCTGTCCTACTAGTGTGTAGTGACGTTTGAAGTTGTTTGTAACCAGTGTATGTGTTTGCATTGTGTGCTTTGTTAGATCATGGCTAAAGTGATGGAGATGTACCAGCCAAGTGCGGTGGTGCTGCAGTGTGGAGCTGATTCACTATCAGGAGACAGACTGGGCTGCTTCAACCTCACCATTAAAGGTAGCAGCTGCCATCCATTGGCTTGCAACAACACAATAAATCATAAATTGCATGATAAAGTGAAAATGGAAAACTGAAAAAGTGACATGACATAAATGGAAAAGCATTAACAATATAATCTCTATGGCTGCCTCCCCTCAATGACTAATTCCCTGGTACACTATGGCTAAAATTAATTGTTTCATTATTTAATTAAAAATGTATTTTATATTAATTTCAGGGAGACGTGTAGCTGTGTGTGTGTGTGTGTGTGTGTGTCAGTCAAGGGAAAATCTACTGTTGGCTCCAAAATAGATGAGACAAGACAAGTTATATAATGAGGGGTACAAGTGAATAAAACAATCATGCAGGGAGACAAATCAATACAACCTGAGCAAATGGCTTCTAGAGAAAACGTCTGTCTATTCATACTAAAATGGAGGTAGTATCGGAAACTACATATGCGAGGGGCGGGGCAATCTCCTGCACCTGTGAGGGGACAGAGACGATGACGGGCTGACTTGCATGCCTAGACACCCAAGGCTATTTGAATCAGGTGATTAGCATGTGGAGGACCCTAGCCTGGAGAAGATCATCTGCAATAACAAACGTGATGTTTACTTCCTCCATGTGCATGTAACTTCTCTAGCAAGTCTTACAAACCAAACAGCTGAGGTTGAAACTAATTTAGTAAGTAATTTATGCACAGTAACCATGAAATGTCATAAATTGAGGACCTTCTGTATTTTGGCTTCATTGCAATATTTGTTTGTGGCAATTAAAGTCTGTTTGTGTGATATCTTAGTAAATATAATGCAGTTTCTCTAAAGGAAGCCCAAGTTTGCAGGTAATTCCATGACCTGTCATTGAGTATTTTAGCAGTCGTTAAACGTGTTGATATTGAGAAGCTGACGAGTGTGTATGTGCTCTTTCAGGCCACGCCAAGTGTGTGGAATACATGAAAAGCTTCAACCTCCCACTGCTGATGTTGGGCGGCGGCGGCTACACCATCCGCAACGTAGCCCGCTGCTGGACCTATGAGACGGCCGTGGCGCTGGACTGCTCCATCCCCAACGAGCTGCCCTACAATGACTATTTTGAGTACTTCGGGCCCGACTTCAAGCTCCACATCAGCCCGTCCAACATGACCAACCAGAACACAAACGAGTACCTAGAGAAGATCAAACAGCGGCTCTTTGAAAACCTGCGCATGCTGCCCCACGCGCCCAGTGTGCAAATGCAGGCCATTCCTGAGGACGCTCCCCACGCGGACAGTGGGGACGAGGATGAAGAGGATTCTGACAAACGTGTGTCAAGTAAGTGAAAGTGATCATATCAGTTAGCTCCTTTTTTGGTAAAGCTTAGTAGGTGTACCTAAAGTTGTGGCCAGTGAGGGCATATAAATAAACGGTTGTGTTCTACGCTTTAAGTCCGTGCACATGACAAGAGGATAGCCTGCGACGAGGAGTTCTCCGACTCAGACGATGAGGCTGAAGGCCAGGGTGGCGGCCGCCGGAACTCAGCCAATCACAAGAAGGCGAAACGAGTGAAGAAGGAAGAGCGAGAAGGGGAGGATAAGAAAGGTAAGATGTGTTTTCTTCAGTAAAGAGGAAATGTGCATTCATTGACTTTTTTTTGTCTCTGTAGATGTAAAGGAAGAACATAAGATGGATATATCAGTGTAAGAATATATCTTTTCATTTTACCTTGACATTAATTAGCCTTCTGTCACTCATTGAACATGTTTCCACTTTTAGAGCAAAAGAAGAGGCAAAGACTACTTGAAGTTATGTTTGGGCACTCAAAGTCTTCTGCTGCTGAATTAAGCGAACATCCTGCTTTTATTGGTGACCCACACACTCAACCAAACAAACCTCTTCTCTACTCAGTGGTAGCTCTCGTATTTGTTTGAACACTCACTATGCTTTCACAAGTCAACGTGGGGGTCTTCAACTCCACCCAGATAATGTTCCCTGTAGTATGAAACAAATGCAGTGCTCATGTAAAAACCCTTTCCTTAGAAGATAAAAATTATCCTTGCTCAAGAGGACTCATGCTAAAGCTCCTTTTTGGTCAGTATTCAAATTTTAAACCTACTGTTAAGTTATTTTACACCGTCCATGTTTTTATAAATTGTGTTGTCTGTGCACCCTGTGGAGTTTCTCACCTCAAGAGGCACTTAAAAAAAAAAAGTATTCCATGTCGTGGTGTTGTTGTAGTAGTAGTACTAGTACCAGCAAGTAAACTTATTCCATACTTGACTATGACCTCAAGGACACAAAAGCTCTGAGAGCTCCACAGGGTCACTCCTACATGAATGATTTTCTATTTGAAGTGATATTTTTTACTGTTTCACCTGTAAGAGTGCTGGTGAACATGTGTGCTTGTGATGAATGTGTTGTCCTGACATTCAAATAAACAAGTTGGTTACAAAACAACACAGGCACTTTATGACCAAGATCAATTTTATGTTGCATTGTTGGTGGGATGGTGTCATTACAAAAAAAATGCATCAATAATTCTGTTTTGTATTAACAGATTAAATGCTGAAAAGTGGGCTACAGATCCACTGCACAACAGTTTTGAGTATTGTTTAAAAAAAAAAAAAAAACGAACCTGTTGTGTGAGGCTCTGTGGTAAATGTGCCAACAGTCGCCCTCTAGTGGTGACTGCAAGGTGGTGTGAGTCTTAATGGCTGCTGTTTCACGCCTCCAGCTCAAAGTCAAAGTACTGTGGGTCAAAGTAGTGAATCCTCACGTATCCATCCTCTCCTCCACTGCTGTAACTGTAACACAAACACGCAAATCAACACACTGATAACACAAAAAAAAAGCTTCTGGTGTACTCACCTCTTGCCGTCTGGGTGGAAAGCCACACAGTTGATGGGTCCGAAATGACCTTTGACCCTACCAAACTCCTCTTCGTAGGCGGCATGGAAGAACCTGGCTTCAAACTTACCAATCCTGGTGGAGGTCGTGGTCACCTCCATGGCCTCCTGACCTCCACCCATCACCACCTGAGTGAAACGCACATCTCACAGTGAAGACACACAACACTACATGACCTTCCTGTGGTGTGTGTACTTACGTGGTCCATAATGGGTGAGATGGAGGCAGAGTTGACAGGTCTT
Source organism: Dunckerocampus dactyliophorus (assembly GCF_027744805.1). Lineage (NCBI taxonomy): Eukaryota > Metazoa > Chordata > Actinopteri > Syngnathiformes > Syngnathidae > Dunckerocampus > Dunckerocampus dactyliophorus. The sequence goes on along the minus strand of NC_072838.1, from coordinate 15,871,116 downwards.
TCTGTCCTGAAGGTCTTGATGTGGTCCAGGGAGGAAGAATCAAAAAGCTAAGAATTTAAACAAAATATTAGGTGAGCACAATAAGACCACATCAAGCTATGTTAGTGATGGAGAAGGAGTACTACCTTGGCCGTGTTGTCCTTGGATGCGGTAATGATCATGGTGAGGTCCACTGAGGACTGGATGTCGTTGATTTGCTTGGTGTGCTCCTTCACCTTCTTCAGGACCTCCCCCGACTGAAGCACAAAGATTTTCAAATCAGTTTATGCGTTAAGTGCGTAGACACTGAGCTTACAAGAAAAACTCACTTTGGCGCTGAACTGGTTGATCTCGCCGTTGTCGTGGCCAGCGATGACGAACTCGCCCAGAGGCCCCCACACGGCGCTGGTAATCTTCTGCTCACTGCACGGGACTGTCAAGTAGGGCTGGTTGTCATCTGCAGGAACACACGACATGTTCAGGCAAAGACTATCATGAGTAAGAAAAGGTAGCGATATACACAGTGGATACTGATTTCAACCAATTTCATATCACTATCATACTAACATACACTGAGGCTAGCATTTTTAATCATTGTAAAAAATAAATTGTTATGCCTGTTATGTCTCTGCAGTGATCCTGTAGCCTGCGCTACGTCAAAGTGATTATAGGGGTATTATTTATTATAGGGGTGTTATAATGTTAAAACCTGTATTTAGAAAGTCATAAACAGGTTTTCTATGCTCTAACTACAAAAATATTTAATTTATTAATATTGAATCCTACTTCGAAATTCACTTATCGCAGTCGGGTCTGGAAGCAATTACCTCAATAAATAATAATGGTTTATAATAATTTGTTTTTTTTTATTAATTTATGTAAATACATTAGTATAAACTACATGCGCCATTATGAATATAATTAAAAAATGTTTTCATATCTACATATTTGTAATATATGTTTTTCTTATACTACTAATGGCAATACATGCTGTATTATGTATTTTCTATCATTTAAAAAATATGAATCAAAGTCAATATTAAAGCTGTTTACACAACATAATACACAACATGACATAAAAACATATTTTTTTAAATGTCATATGACTACAATGTGAATGCACACTACCTAAAGTTGCCTGAAGTTCACATTCAAAACAGTAAGATCAAGTGTCAGCACTTGTTATCCATGTGTTATGTTGTTTTTAAAGTGGTTAACTTCTTTTTACACCTGCGCAACCCATAAGAATTTTAAACCATGAGGTAAATCAGCAGCCATCGCATTGTTTGTGACAGTTAAAACAGAATGTTTAGTGTTTTTACCTTAAGTTTACACTTAATTATAGGGTCTTATCATGGCCACAGTTTGACCCTGGAACCGATTATTTCCTATTGGTGGAAAAGGTGTACCATCACTTACAGGTACTATATTCCAGCATCTCCTCCTCACCCACTACATGTATAGAAGATGGAAGAATATGTGCTTACCAACTTGCTGCGGATCCCTCAGGTCAAAGAAGTTGAGGAAGCACTGGTAGCCCATCTGCTTGTCTGTGGAGAACATGATGATGTTGCCGCTGAAGTCGAAGCCGCACGTTCTCACGGCGGAGTTGGTGTTGACTAGGGCCAACTGTTTACCTGCAACAACGGCCTTTTAGGATTTGGTTTGGTCTGCAAGCCGACAGTGGAACAAATATAATCTGTTTGCGTACCCGTTTCGCAGTCCCACAGTCGACAGCTGTTGTCTGCCGATCCAGTCAATACATTTTTTGTATCCCCTGAGAATACATGCATTAAGGAAGCCAGGCTTTGCAGACACTGAGCTCACAAGATTACAGCACAATGTCTATTTTTACAATTTCAAATAAAATAATAAAAAAAAGGATACAGTCGCAGTCAACACACCACACAGCTCCCGTGTGTCCATTATAGGTGCCCAGACGCTCTCCGTTGACAGAGTACCACACATTTACCACCTACAAGGAAACAAAGTATTAACACTCCATTTAATTGCCTGTATGTGTTTTAATGTTACACTTACTGTGTCTTTGGCCACAGAGAAGAGCAGGTCTCCTTCTCTGTTGTACTTGATCTGAGTGATGGACCTCTCGTGGCCCTGCAGTAGAATGGGTTTCTATGGAAGACATAGTGAGCAAGTCAACGGAGCAGCTCGTTCGACACCAAAAGGGAAACAAATGTGGACAGAATAAGTACTAAATAAAATATATTTGACAAAACAGCATCTATCCAATTATTATTGTTGTATCGTCTATCACTTACACCACACAGCTAACGCTAGCTAGTACCGGAAGCTAAACCAACATTAGCCGGCGCTTGCTATGCTATTAAAGTACAAACTTAGTAACGCAACAGTATTAAAAAGACGAATATACGTGAAATACTAACCATAATCTCCACGTAAGTGTTGTTTATTACTCTATGACAGCAAATGAACCCGCATTGAAGACAGAAAAATGGACACTCGTGCGTTTTAGACGCCGAAGCTGGGGCGGAAAAGGAAGTGGCGTCTTTTCAGGGACTGATAGGAAAAGGTTTTGAGTGCGCCCTCTAGCGTACTGGATAACAAATTGCAACCATTTCAATTGACTCCTACAGTATTGGCTTTTGGTACTGCAGTAATTGTGTAATAATTCAGCTGCGTGAATGAGAATGTTATATCCCATCAGAAATAAGGGCAATTAAAAAAATAAAAATGTGACATTTCCCATCAAAAATGTTGAGTCTGTTACATTGATATCAAACGTGAGGCTTTCAATAAAAACAAAACAAAACAATTTCTAGACTCTAAAGATTTTTTATTTAACAAAAAATCAGAGCAAAAGAAAGGACAAGGAATATCTTTGGTTCCTTTACATGTTCAATGAGTTTAGTGAGACATGGGAGGAAGGATTTGTTTCCAGCGCTACACAAGAATTAGTATTTAGAGAAATAATGACCAGTCATGTGGAATAAAAACATTTTCAACTTGTCTCAATGATTACAACTTAGACCAGGATCGTGTGTGTTGACACAGCACGGTGGATATGATGAAGGTACATTCTAAGTGCTTTTCACTTCAAACTCCCACACAATCAACGCAATGTGTTGCATAGCGGTCCCTGAACACTGCAAAATGTGAACATTCATACTGGCCAATATTACTTGACATCCTTAGTGAGGTGGTGTTGACAATACTGCATGTTACTAAAGGACCTCAGTGTGTGTGTGTGTGTGTGTGTGTGTGTGTTATTGGCTCTGTAAGCATTAGTTTGTCAAAGGGGGGGTGAATGTAACATGAGTTAGCACTGCTGAGGTTTACACACATGCCAAGTAGTATTTTAATGATAATCTGAGGGCTGTGAGGCTATATTGCTGGAAACCATGTACCCTGTACCATGTGATTCACAGTCAATGCAGCTGCAATGTGCATGTAAATGAACAGGAAGTCCCCTGAAAGAAGTCACTGGTTCCTCCAGGAAATACAAATCAACACTGATCATTCCTGCATGGTGACAGGCTGCAGCGCGTCTGTGTTCTCTTCAGGGGTGTCAGGGCTGCTGGTGGCATCCAAGGCCTCGCCGCCACCTTCTGGCAGAGAGTTCGTCGGTGGAGGGGAAGGGGAGTCGGCCGCGGCGTCGGAGGCGGGTGCCTCTGAGATCCCGCTGAGGGTCTGTACTTTCTTGTTGAGTTCGTTGCGTTCCACTTTGAGGGCTCGCCGCAACTTCTCCAGCCGCTGCACTTTGCCCTGGAGGGCCTCGAAGTCACGGTCTCGTACGGCTTTCTGGGGAATTTTTACATAAAAAAAAAAAAAACTTTCTGGGGGAGGGGAAAATTATGACATTTTTTGGTGTTTCTACTGAAAAGGCTCCCAAAGGGACAGACAATGGGCACTTTTGTTTTATGATCTAGAAAATGGATTGAAAGTAGCTTGTTTAACGCTTGTCGCAGGGGAGATGCAACCCATTTAACTGTAGCGCTGGGCGGGAAGGGGACGATAGTTACCAAGTGATGCCTTACCTCCTCAGCCATCTCCACAAGAGTCTTGTTGCTGCTCTCCCACCTGGAGCGATACATGGCCGTCTCCTTCTCCAGCTTCTTGATCTTCTTGGTCATCTGTGAGCATTTAGAAAAAAAAAAGCAGTCAAGCGGGAGATGAGGGAGAGAGAAACCGACAACACCTCACCTTCTCCATCTCCTGCTTGAAGGTGGTGAACACCTCGTTGCTCTTGGACAAGGTGGTCTGGAACTCCTCAAACTTCTCCGTGTAGAGTGACAGCTGTGAAGGCACAGCACAAGGTGTCAGGTTTACTCAGGACATTTTCAAGTTATGTCACGCACTTCATACATTCCTCTGTGACCTTCATTCTTTGGAGTGTTTCTTCCTACACTTGTAAATTGCATTTCCCCACATTGTTTCAATGCGTATTACTCAGACATTTGATGTGCAGTCTGTGGCTAGAATTCATCTATGACAAATGCACCATAGAATATGAACACACCCACAGGTTACAGCCCAGCACGTCATTAGCACAACAAACTAGAGTTACAATGTTCATCAAATCTTCTCATTCGTCTCTCATCCTTGAATTGTCCAGCTGTCTTCATGTGTTTTCAGCTGACAAACAAATGCTGCCAAAGTCAAAAGACTTTCTGCAAACCGTGCAGTATGCCCTGTGTGTACATTTCCCAACACCCCTCTTAGCCAGTCCCTCAACTGGGGGTCTTCCATCCACTCACTTTTGACCTCTGACTGTCTTCCTGACATTGTCACTCACTCCTGTAATAAGAAGACGACACACACATTTCAAACAGTCTATTGCTGCCCATTTTTGATGTTGAGTCAACCTTGTCAAGCCTTTTGAATGCATTTGATTTGTTTAAAAGTTACAAAATGAAGTGAAACTGACTGATTGATATCTACGCTCATGTTGCCATCGTCATTTACACCAAGAGTGGGAATAAGAAATGTGCACATCTCTCTATTGCCATTGTAAGTTAACCAGCTAGTCTACATGAGATGCCATTCATTTCTAAAGGAATACTGAGTGAAAGCTGGACCATTAAGACAAACTGGAATTACTTTCCAGTCATTCCTGCTCTGCTGAAATCAGAGATATGTTGCATCTCACTGCACCCAGCACAGGCATGCCCATCATGCCTGTCAATCGACTGAGGACAGAACGGAGGCTGTGGACGCGGCAGAGGGAAAAACCTCACACATGCTGACCATTTTAAGCTTGCAGTCACTAGTTTTGTCTGTAGGCGCCAAGTCCTGACTTTACATCTTTGTGACAAAGTCAAGTGAAGCGCAAGAAGTGCAAATTTGATTGTCTGGTGTCGTCACGGCTAGAAGCAGCTGTACCTTTATGTTCCAGAAGACAAGTTGCCCACAGACATGCATGAACATAACTTTTAGCATGTTAGCATTCGCTCACTAGGCAGGGGGAGCATAAATCATTTGCCAGGATAACTTCACCGCTTCCAAGATTTGACCTTTTTCTCATTTTCCATTAATGGAAAATAAAGCAATCAGTCACGATAAAGATGCAAGGAATGGGAGAGGCTTACCTGCTGCTTGAGGTGACCTTCCTGCTGCTTCATCAGCTCGCACATCCGCTGAGACTCCACTGCCTCTTTCAGCAGCTGCGGGCACAGAGCGGGTTAGCAGCTAGCATTAGCAGTTAGCAGCCAAGTGTGTGTTGTGAACGCTTGCGTAATAAGAATTACAAAATCTTTCTCTCTGTCGTGGCGCTCCTCCGACTCTTTGAGCAGCTCCTGCGCCTGGTGAAGTTTGGTGTCCACCAGCTGCTGCTGCAGGTCCTTGTGCTTCACCACTTTGTCGATGTGCTGTCACACAACACCATCACAGTTGGCACCAATTTAGCCATCTTACTGCTGATACTGCAGTTAGTGACGCACCTCCTCCCGTAACTTGTACTGCTCGTAGAGCTTTTTGAGCTTCTCGGCCAGTTCCGTGTTTTCCTGCCGCAGGCTGGCGTTCCTCTCATTGTGCTGCTCCATCTGCACCTGGATGTCATTGAGCGTCACCTGGAAATGAGATGTTACTTCCTTTCTTTTCTCCTCCTCCAGACGGGTCCTCTGGATGCCTTCTTCCTGTGGAGACAACAGGATGGAAATATTAGTTCACATTAATACAACATTTATTAATAAAGACAGAAATAAACTTTTTTTTTTTTTTTTAAATCTCCCCACTATGGTGTTTAAAACCCATGAATACATTGGAGGGGGAAGCACAGAATAATAATAAATAGTAGTAAAGTAAAAATATAGATAAACATGTTAAGTCAATGTGAATGTATAGATATATTTTATTTAGAAAAAAGTAACAATGAGGAAAGAAGTTGTAGCAATAAGAGTAATGTTGCAATATGACAAAAATATATAATATATATTTTTTGCAAGATTGGTTTTTCCAATATTACAAGACAAAATATGTAGATAAATGTATTTATTTGTAATGTCCCAGGAATAAAAGTAAAATTACAAAAATAGAGCTGCAATTTTTCCACAAAGATTTTAATACTACGAGAATATAAAGTTACATTAGAAAGAAATTAGTCATAATAATTATTAGTTATAAGGATAAGTTTGAAGAAAAACTATTTATAAAAATCTAAAATAAAAACACATTTGACTAACAAAAACTATTTTTTTGAGAATCAAAGTTGTAATATTCCATCAAGTTGTATTTTTTAATATTGGAAATGTTGTAGTGGGTTAGCATGTTGGCCACACAGGCAGGAGATCAGGAAGACCTGGGTTTGAATCTCCCCTGGGGCATCTCTGTGTGAAGTTTGCATGTTCTCCCCGTGCGTGTGTGGGTTTTCTCCGGGTACTCCGGTTTCCGCCCACATTAAAAAAAACATGCATGTTAGGTTAATTGTCTAAATTGTCCATAGGTATGAATGTGAGTGTGAATGGAAGATGTGCAACGGAGATTAGAACCCAGGTCTTCTCGATCTCCTGACTGTGTGGCCAACATGCTAACCAGTCAGCCACCGTGCGGCCGTCTCTAGAAACGTGTCCAGTACCAGTGTATTAAGAGTCATAATTTTAGTGTTTGCTTGCACCTTGAGTGTGCGATTGTGTCTCTGCAGCTCCCTGCAGAGACTCTCTAGTTTGCTGCGAGCCAGAATGGCCTTGCTGTGTTCGTTCCTCAGGTTGTCCTTCTCCTGCACCAGCTGCGTCTGCTTCTTCTGCAGCGCTCGCATCTGCTTCTGGCTATCGCGGTGCTCTTCCAGCTGTAATACACATGGAATTCACTGACAAACAGACATCATAAAGTCTTGATGAAATGCTCAGAAAGGCAGCAGAAAGCTCTCACCAGTTCAGCATACTTTTTACAGAGGCCTGCTAGTTTATCCTCTGGTGTGCTCAGTGTGTTGAGAGTTTGCATGAGGAGTGTGATTTCTTTGCCTGCATAAAAAACCCCCCAACAAAAACATTCATAGATATTTCACACTTACAAACTAAACAAGACGACAACTGCTCCTCACCTAGACCCTTCACTTTTTTCTTCTCCTGTGTCTTCTTCTGTTCCTTCTCACCTCCGCTGCCACCCTTGGATTTGCTCGGCTTGTCATCCTCTTTCTCCACCCCGTTTAGCTCAGGACTGTGCGACTGGCCATTGGCAAGGGCGCCAGCATCGTCGGAACGGCTCTGTCTGCAGTAGATGCTGAGGATGTCCTCCAGCTGCCGGCTCAACTCGTCAGCCTTGTCGCATTGAGAGTGAGCTAACGTACCTTCACTCACTGCCTCGTCGCCCCCAGGTGGTGTTTGGGACTTTTTAGGGCCGCTGTCCAGTCTGTCCTTTGCAATTGCGGGTGACTCCGTTCCCTCTATGGCAAATGGAGCATCCTCATTGCATGAGGCGACCGACTCTTCCGTGTCTTGCTTCTTCATATCCAGTTTCTGTTAAAAAAAATAAATCTGGGATCGATACAGTATTTGAGCCCGTACTCTCACAAAAACCCTGCTATCACTTCATCCTTACAGATAAATACACTGTATTTACTGTAGATGCAAATGTAACTAACATTAACGTGTCAAACTACTTAGTGACGTTCAAATATCAAACTGATGAAGGCAATGAGTGACTTACACCCGTACATAACTGCTAATGTAACCACTAAACGATATGCTATAAAATGACAAAACAGCAGCACGTAAATGTAACACTGGTGGGTTGTTTACAGCTGAGGAAATAATACAAAGTGAAACTTCCGACGATGTAGCTTACTCGCAAAACAAAGTCTCACGTATACGCCAAAACATTACCTGTCACGTATGCGGCCCTTATATGGTGTATTTTATTACTTTACTATAACGTATAAATCTAAGTTGGCAGGCTGTAATGTACAATTTAACCTCGCTTTTTTGCTTCGCTATTCACTAGCTAACACAAGCTAGCATAAGCTAATACTGGATAGCTAACACTGTGGGCTAACTTAGCGTCGGTGGCAAAGTAATTTAATTCATTAAAATATGACATCGATTTAATGAACACGAATGAACGTTATGTTTGAACTATATCCAACCTTTGTAGATGATATTGCACTTGTTTTCCTGTTGAGTCAATGGCTGTGAGGAACGTGAGGTTAGACAGGTTACACTTCCGGTTTTAACTTCTGCTTCGTTTTTAGTTATAAAGGCGCTTTTTGTAGTACATCAGTGTTCCGCCATCTGCAGGATTTACAATGTATTACACGTATAAAATTAGTATATGAAAAAAAGAAAATCTCAATCTCAAAAAGAAAAAAAGGAAACAAAGATGTTTGGAGATTGCTGAGAATATTATTTTGTTGCGAAAGGTGACAGTAAATAGCCAAAAATATTTAGAATAGGTTAAATTACACAATTTAAAAACAAGAGTATGCTCAAAAACGTTTTTTTTCATAATTTTATTTTCATACAGTAATTTAATACCATTACATATTTTATTGACATGTATTTTTCCCCATGTTCATGTTTGTGTGTCATGTTCACTTGAAGTGTTTTCTTGTCACTCATTCATACCGTCGGTTAAGTCAAGTCGAGTCACAGTTTAAGAGAGATGGGGTTATTTTGGAGCAAATGGAAACAAACAGGGAAAAGGATAGAGAAAATAAATAAAAAGAAATGAAAAGGACCAGAGTAGAAAAGATGAGGACTGGTCAGTGATGTTATACATGAAAAGTAGTATACAAACATTGTAAACATTTGCAGCGTTAGACGACATGATGTGACTAAGCCAAGCGTGGCGTTGTTTTGTGATACATACGCCAACAGTTTCTGTAGGACGGAAGACATATAAAGTCATATTTGGGAATTTTTTTTTTGTAATGACTATTCCATCTTGAACATGATTTCATGATTAGGCAGCTTTTTCTTTTTAATCTAAACACAATTATCCAAAAATATATCTCAGAATATCCCGATCAGGAAAAAAAAAGCCTATTTTCCTGTGACATATTCCAAATGCCCACTTCTCAGAAGTGATTACAATTATGTGAATCCCTGTCAATGTATCAGAACATACATATAATACCTTTTCATGTAAATCACTGCATTTATGAATCCCAGATTTTTTTATAACTTAGAAAAACGTCAAGTATGAGCAGATGTCATCTCTGCCTCAAGAGGGCCTCATGTTGTTTTTTTAAAAATATATATTGCAGTCTCGGAGGTTTTCTTTGTGTGTTCATCAACTCCTTAACCCATAAATGAAGCAAAAGGAGCAAGTGTGACTTAGAATGGCCTGCAGAAAGCTCCCATTGTGACAAGGTGCTGGGAAGTAAACGTCACAGCCTTAAAATTGGGAAGATAAACTTTGGTAAACTTGAAGGAAAGCGCCTGAAATTGTTCACTTAACTTGCAGCATGTGTAAAGAGAGGACTGGCTGCAGACTCATTCCCAATACAGTGGTTTGCACTCCACTATATGACAGTGAAAGCCATTGCTAGACTGCAATATACTGAAGCGGGGCTAGCTGGAAAGACTAGTTAAATGCATCACTTCTTATTCAGGTGCCCACAGAAAAGAAAGCCATCTTTTCCAATGGCAAAATAATGTAACTTAAAAAAAGGTAAGGAAAATAGAGCAGCAATGTTGTTTTTTTTTGCACAATATGTGCACATTCAAGTAAATAAAAGATATATATTTATATAAAAAGAAAAGATAAATCTATAGGTCCAAGAAGGATATATAAGAACCTCCAGTCTTTGTTGGTCAGATTGGCACTTTTGTGAAAAGGAGTGCAGTTTTGCGGAAATTAAACACCTTCCTGATTCTTTAAACATTGCAATTTTTCCATGAAATCAAAGACTTCCTTGATGAATCCTGCTCTGCACATTTGTCATGTAGAGATGCTGTTGATGCTCAATTATTATCATTAGTGTATGTCTTCAAAGAGCGCACATGTTCTGTGGAGAACATCTCAAGAAATGACAGCTTCATCGTTGCTATGGTAAGTCAATGTGGATGTTGATGAAAGGGATGTTTGGTATCCAACAAGTCCTCCACAGAACAAGAGGCTCTCTGGACTCTGATGGGGGACCAAGTCACAGAGTCAAGCAAACGAGCTGTTCCTCACACGGTGCCACTCAGTCATCAAACATCACACCACAACGCTTCCACTCCGTTACGAGCCTCCACACTGACCCCCGACCCCGGCGAGCCAAGGGTCAGCGTTCACACGGCTCATTCAAATCAACAAAAGTCATAGTGGCTAAAAGCAAGGACCAAAAACAGTTTCCATATGAAATAACCAGACCTTGGATGAAGGTCTGAAAATTAAGTACAATTACAAGAAAAAAAATCATAATCTTACCATAAAATAAAAGTTAGAAGAAAAGCTGCATGTTTTCAGAATAACCGAAAAAAAAAAAACCCCAAAACAAATAACCAAATTTGTTTATATGCACTTACAGTGAGTATTTGGGTAACACTGGAAAAAAATGTAGCCGGTGTAGAATGAAGTTGTAATACTCAGAAAATCATCATACTACTACGAAGAATTAAAATAGGATTTTTTTTTATCAGAAGTATGATTAGGCTCACACACAAAAAAAGTAATGAGCATGTTACATTACAACCTGTTGTCATTTGAATGTCAAAATTCCCACCTGACAAAATCAACAGTCTAGGACTAGCATTGTTTGTGAAAGTTATACTGAAGTGGAACCTGACAATACTCTCATTTTACCACTTCAATCTTGCAAAAATTGACTTAATTCTATAAAAAAAAAAAAAGACTTATCTTGTAAAGCTGCATCTTTATTTTGTGTAATATTACAACTTTTTTCCTTGAAAAATGACCAATTGAGTCTTATCATTTCTGCACTTCATAGCATTTTTTTTTTCACCAGTGGTCTTAATACACCTTTGTAGTTTCGGATTAATAAAGATTTGGCTTTTTATTTGAACTAAATTTTATTTGGCAAAGAACAAAAAAGTATGCCAATTCACTAACTTAAAGACTGGAAACTTAAAAAAAAAAGAAAAGATCTTGCTAGTAGCCACTCATCAGTGTGATGTGTGCGTGTACAGTGTGCTGGTGTTGTATGCAAGTGTGTGTGTGTGTGTGTGTGTGTGTGTGCGTGCGCAAACAAATACATGAATATCAATGCAGATAATTTTACCCGATTGAAACTACACTTTTGAATCACCGCTGTCTGAGACACATCCACCACCGTGGCATGAAGAGGAAGAAAGGGGCTACGTAACACAAGCTCATAACAGAACCGTGTCAATGGTCTCACTGGTGTACATCCCATTTAGTACATGACACCATCTCTACACCATTAGTAGTTGACCACCCGACTCCTGCTACCTGCTTGGTGGCTGAGGATGTGCAGAGACAGTGTGCGACAAAACACCATGCAATACATGCAGCAGATAGGGAGGGGGCAGCATGTTTCCACTGCAATTTCCCTTTCTGTAAATATGGATTGCTTGTATTGCTGCCCCCTCTTTCCTCACCCCCAGCTTTTGCCTTGTTAGATCACCTCCTAATTTAAATGAACTCTTATTATTAATAACACAGCACACTACGAACATTTGATCTCTAACTTTACCACCTTCAGGAACCCTGATATTTCTAGAACTTTGAACCTCGCCCGTTGTCATTCTCAAGTGCAGATTCATTCTACATTTTTTTCCCACCAGCACCCCTCCACACACAAAAAAATCCCCATTAAAACAACAACAACAACAACAAAAAAAAACAAAGATACATGTTAGTTTGTGTCCCCTCCCGCATTGGATTGTGTGTAGATTGATCCCTCCCTTGGGAACATCAGCCTCTCTGACAAGAAAATAAAGCAAAATTCCTATGTGTTTAGGGTAGAACATTAAAAAAAGAAAATATACTTTTAAGTACATTTGTTAAATTGCACTATGTCAGGCTGATATCAAGGAGGTGAGCGTCTTTCCTCAAAGTAGGAATGTCCCATTTGGAAAAGAAAATAATAAAATGTCTATAAATATTTGTATCATTACTGCCACAAACAGATCCCGCCCCCAAAAACGTGGCAGCAAGATGTGTGTGTGCGCTGTAAGTCGGGGTATGGCTGGTTTCAGATCAGCGATAGAGAACAGAGGCATGACACCTAGAAATCGCTACACCAGCTCCCAAATCAAATGAGACAAATCTTATCCTTTACAGTTGGAAGCCCTCCATGGGCGCCTCCTGCTGGGGAAAAAGGAACTGCTGATTGGCCTGGTCCACTTGAGGGGCCAGACTGGTGTCCTCGTCCTCCACTCCGAAGTAATGCTCGATGAGGTCGAAGGCCTTCTGGTAGATCTCCTGGTTCTCGTGGCTCTGGAGGAACTCTATCTTGTCCAGACCTGCACCAGGGAGACACTGTACTGAATGTATCCGTTGGAAAGAGTTCACAAACAACAATGATGGAGAATGTGGACATCCAGTGTGTAAAAAGATTGCATTTTATCCAAGATCAGAGTGATGGAGCATAATACTGCAACAGGGCAAACTATGTTAGCATGTGTGTTTATTTGCTTGGGAACCTGGCTTTAGAAAAGCCTCAGTAGTGGGCCAAGTATGTACTGTGCAGTGGAAAATAGGCAATACAATGTTGTGTACTGCATGTCCTGCACGGTACCATATGCTTCTTCAATGTGGCTGCAGTACGGATTGACTCCCGTGCTGTTCTCCTGCTTGGCCTCCTGCTCGCCCAGTCGCAGGATATTCTCCAGGCCATTGAGGGCCACCTGAACAATCTTAGAGTCCATCACGATGAGCAGATCACAGAGCGGTTTGATACAGTTCAGGTTCACCAAATACCTAAAATGATAACACCAAAAAACATTTGCAGTTAAACCCAATGAGAGGTTAATACTTGTAGGTGAGTTTATTTAAAGATAATCTTGTAAAAAACCTGATCTGTTCCGGCGTTCCTCCAGAAGTGGCATTCGAGATTGCCCAGGCGGCCTCTTTCCTGGTCCTGAACTCGGCTTTTTGTAGAATTTCAATAAGCACCGGGAAGATGTTAGCATCAATAACCGTCTGTAGATAATAATGACCAAACATCAGAGCTGAAGAACCACAAGTACCACCAGTGTGTGCTGGGTCACACCTGTATCTGTGCTCGATTCCCTGCTGTGATGTTGGAGATGGTCCAGCAGGCTTCTTTGCGGATGGACTCTTTGGCGCTGCTGAGAAGGTGCAGCAGACAAGGCAGGGCAGAGCAGTTCAACACCACCTGTTCACAGCGATAAAATCTTAACAAAAGCAGCTGTAAAATGATACATCATTTTAAGGCCGGGGCCTGTTCTTTCTTCAGACTCCCACCTGTGTCTGGATGTCATCTCCTGTCACAATGTTCCCCACTGCTCTCAAGGCAGGAGAGGCCACCTTGTAGTCTGCGTGCCTGCAAACAGGAGGTGTGTTAACAGGATGGGAATTTCACCAGTGCGACGTGTCGTGATGTGGCCTTACATGAGCAGCTCTATGAGGCGCCTGCAGACTCCGGAGTCGATGACAGCCTGGATTTTGTCGTTGGTGCCGTCTGAGAGGTAGGAGAGCGCCCAGCACGCATCTGCCAGCATGTCTGGGTCGCTGCTAAATAAAAGTCTGGAGAGTACCGGGAGACAGGGCGACACCTGGAAGCATGGTGTATATTTGTGAGAAGGATCATTCATATATCTCTGCAGACACCCAGTGGCATTAACATCCCTCTTAAAAAGGATAACAATGCTGTGTTTTGAAACTTGTGCATTAACAGTGTGTCTGTGGGGAACCCCCTGATGTAAATTTTTAGACTGTTTTTTTCTGGCAGAATATATTTACTATGTTTTACACAAGATCTGTGCAGTTGTGCCCAATAAAGAATCCAAAAACGCTTGCTGTGTTTGATTCATGGCAACAACCTTTTCAAAAGCAGGTGGAGGGTTTTTTCCTCTGCAGAGATTAGACAGAGCCCACACAGCGTTCCTGGTCATGGTCAGTCTTGTGGATTTAGTCAGGAGCCTGCAACAGCAAAGACAAAAATGTCATTAAATAGATCTAGAATTTATCTCAAAGTTATGTGTCAGTCGTCATTTTACATTAATAAAGGTGGAAGGATGTTGCAGTTTAGCACATAATCCCTGCACACAGCACTGTCCCCTGCGATATTCCCCAGTGCCCACACAGCCTGAAGGACAAAATAAAACACACACACACAAAACAAGTTAACTTGGGCACAACCAGTATAAGGCGCAATACACTACACACGACTTACCTGCTCCTGGACATCCTCAAAGTCAGAATTTAGTAGCTCGATGAAGATGGGCACAGCTCCAGCTTCAATGACTGTCTTGGTCTGCATGGACGTGCCTGATGCAATGTTTGTGAGAGCCCAGGCAGCTTCAAACTGCACACACGAGTGCAATAAATGCATCCATTAAACCCGTCTCTCTTCATGTCTCGCCACTCTGTTTACACTCACCTGTAGTGTGCAGTTGCTGTTCTTCTTTAGGAACTCCACAAACCTCTCCACCACTCCAGCCGTGTTTATAACTTCATTAATAGGAGGGTTAGGCTCTGGAAGAAAGGAACAAGGAAAATGGGCTAACCTTTTTTTTTGGTTCCCTTCATGATGACCTCATATAAGTTCTACTACAGAATACCTTTAGAAAGAAGTTTCCTAAACTTTTGTGTCGTGGCAAGCTGAAGCTCCGGGTCCTCGGAGAAAAGCATCTCTACCATGTCTCTGGTGATGACACCTTCCTGGCACACACACGCACAATGGTTGAGCATTGCAACCTCTACAATAACAATGTTTCACCTTTGAGTGTTGCAATCTCACAACACTTTCTCCCGTAGGAAATAATACAATCTGATTTTATCAGGGTCAAACTACAACCTCTGGCAAAAATTATGGAATCACCAGTCTCGGAGGATGTTCATGCAGTTGTTTAAATTTGTAGAAAAAAAGCAGATCACAGACATGACACAAAACTAAAGTCATTTCAAATGGCAACTTTCTGGCTTTAAGAAACACTAAAAGAAATCAAGAAAAAAAGATGTGGTAGTCAGTAACAGTTACTTTTTCAGACCAATCAGAGGGAAAAAATTACGGAATCACTCAATTCTGAGGAAAAAATTATGGAATCACCCTGTAAATTTCCATTCCCAAAACTAATACCTGCATCAGATTAGATCTGCTCGTTAGTCTGCAGTTAAACAGGAGTGATCACACCTTGGAGAGCTGTTGCACCAAGTAGACTGACATGAATCATGGCTCCAACACAAGAGATGTCAATTGAAACAAAGGAGAGGATTATCAAACTTCTTAAAGAAGGTAAATCATCACGCAATGTTGCAAAAGATGTTGGTTGTTCACAGTCAGCTGTGTCTAAAATCTGGACCAAGTACAAACAACATGGGAAGGTTGTTAAAGGCAAGCATACTGGTAGATCAAGGAAGACATCAAAGCATCAAGACAGAAAACTTAAAGCAATATGTCTTGAAAACAGAAAATGCACAGCAAAACAAATGAGGAACAAATGGGAGGAAACTGGAGTCAACGTCTGTACCCGAACTGTAAGAAACCGCCTAAAGGAAATGGGATTTACATACAGGAAAGCTAAACGAAAGCCATCATTAACACCTAAACAGAAAAAAACAAGGTTACAATGGGCTAAGGAAAAGCAATCGTGGACTGTGGATGACTGGATGAAAGTCATATTCAGTGATGAATCGCGAATCTGCATTGGGCAAGGTGAACTTTTGTTTGGTGCCGTTCCAATGAGATTTATGAAGACGACTGCCTGAAGAAAACATGCACATTTCCACAGTCATTGATGATATGGGGCTGCATGTCAGGTAAAGGCACTGGGGAGATGGCTGTCATTACATCTTCAATAAATGCACAAGTTTACGTTGACATTTTGGACACTTTTCTTATCCCATCAATTGAAAGGGCGTTTGGGGATGATGAAATCATTTTTCAGGATGCAAAAACTGTGAAAACATTCCTTGAAGAAAGACACATAAGGTCAATGTCATGGCCTGCAAATAATCCGGATCTCAATCCAATTGAAAATCTGTGGTGGAAGTTGAAGAAAATGGTCTAACCTGCAAAGCTGATCTGGCAAAAGCAATCAGAGAAAGTTGGAGCCAGATTGATGAAGAGTACTGTTTGTCACTCATTAAGTCCATGCCTCTGAGACTGCGAGCTGTTATAAAAGCCAGAGGTGGTGCAATAAAGTACTAGTGGTGTGTTTGAAGTATTCTTTTGTTGTTGTTTTTTTCATGATTCCATAATTTTTTCCTCAGAATTGAGTGATTCCATAATGTTTTCCCTCTGATTGGTCTAAAAAAGTAACTGTTACTGACTACCACATCTTTTTTTCTTGATTTCTTTTAGTGTTTCTTAAAGCCAGAAAGTTGCCATTTGAAATGACTTTTGTTTTGTGTCATGTCTGTGATCTGCTTTTTTTCTACAAAATTAAACAACTGAATGAACATCCTCCGAGACTGGTGATTCCATAATTTTTGCCAGGGGTTGTATGTGGTAGGTAGTATTTTCACATTCAGGTATGAAAAATAAAGTTTAGTACTCTTAATAGCAATGCATAAATGTAAGTTTAATGATGAGGGTGACCAATTTTTTACATTATTAAAAGTCAACTAAGTGTAAAAAGAAGTTAACACGTCTTAATTAAAACACTGTACCATAACTTTATAAGTAACAAAGCAGACTGATAGCTTTTTTGTCTTGCCATCAATAAATATGCAACAAGATCATTAAAATCCCAAATACTATATCATTTACTTTATTGGATCTCTAGTTATTTCTTCCATTTTTTTCCCTGAAAACTCTACCTTAACTTTACAAGTAATGGAGTGTACATATATTTACATATTGATGTCTTTCAGTTTGTTCTGTTGAAAAATAAATATAACAAAATAAATGAATGAATAATTTGATCCTTAAATAACATTTGAATAATTATTAACTCGGAGTAATTATTATTATTATTTTTTTCAATAAGTTTGACACAAAAAAGGGCATCAGAATTCATATACAGTGGTGTGAAAGTGTTTGCTCCCTTCCTGATTTTTTTTTGGGGTTTTCCATGTTTGTCACGCTTAAATGTTTCAGATCAAACAAATTTAAATATTAGTCAATGACAACACAACTGAATACAAAATGCAGTTTTTAAAATGAAAAGCTTATTATTAAGGGAGAACACCCCCCAAACCTACATGGCCTTGTGCAGAAAAAGTGATTGCCCCCTAAACCTAACAACTGGTTGGGCCACCCTTAGCAGCAACAAAGCGTTTGCGATAACTTACAATGAGTCTCCTACAGCGCTCTGGAGGAATGTAGGTCCACTCATCTTTGAAGAATTGTTGTCATTCAGCCACATTGGAGGGTTTTCCAGCATGAAGCGCCTTTTTAAAGTCATGCCACAGCATCTCAATAGGACTCAGGTCAAAGTCTTCTTTTTGTTTTTCTTCAGCCATTTAGAGGTGGACTTGCTGGTGTTTTGGATCATTTTCCTGCTGCAGAACCTAGGTTGGTTTGAGCTTGATTTTTTGGTAGAATTCATGGTTCCATTTGTCACAACAAGTCTTCCAGATCCTGAAGCAGCAAAACAGCCCCAGGCCATCATACTACCACCACCACATTTAACTGCTGGTATGGCGTTACTTTTACGCCAGATGTAATGGGACACACATCTTACAAAAAGTTCAACTTTTGTCTCACCAGACCACAGAGTATTTTCCCCAAAGATCTTGTAGGGCCCTATAATTTTGGCGTTAACGGAATCGCGGAATTGGCCAATAAAAACGGAATCTACTGTTAAATGCGTAACCTCGTGGAAATTGACAGTGTGAATGAAATGCTGTAACAGTGAGGAGAAGGGACGCGAATGTGGGGAAATATTTCCCTTGCGGACCGCTCATTCATCGCGGCGAGTCCTCACAAACACTAACCAGCCCCCTCCTGAACTAAACATGTCGAGGCGGCAACCGGAAACAATGGCTATGTCGGCGGAAAAATTTGGAAACTCTTGTCACCGAGCGTGAGCTCGCTTACAGCAATAGCCAGTGTAAGCTAACTGGTTTAGTTTAGTTACGTGGCGCATACTAATGCGGCTGTGTGTGTGCCACTCAAGACTGTATGAGTTGCGCTTTAGTGCTTGTTAATGTGACCGTGCGTTTTAGGTTGGCCGCTGACTTTGCGCAAGTTGTGTGTGAAATAGGGATGACAGCCACAGCTGCAAGAGGCACTCGGATACCTAACTCACTTAGCAAAGGTCAAAGCATTTTCAACACACATCACATTTCCAGACTTCAAAATAAGAGCGGCGCACATCCCTGGCTAATAGTGGTAATAAAAGTAGGGTGTAATTAAAAAAAAAAAAAGCTTACATTAATAAAGCTATTACAATTGCATCTGCAACTACAGTGGTATGAAAAAGTATCTGAACCTTTTGGAATTTCTCACATTTCTGCATAAAATCACCATCAAATGTGATCTGATCTTTGTCAAAATCACACAGATGAAAAAACTCTGTCTGCTTTAACTAAAACCACCCAAACATTTATAGGTTTTTATATTTTAATGAGGATAGCATGCAAACAATGACAGAAGGGGGAGGAATAAGTAACTGAACCCGCTGCCTAAGGAGACTTAAAGAGCAATTGAAACCAATTTTTACCAAACAATTCAAGTCAGGTGTGTGCCCAATCACTGATGAGTGGTTTAAAGCTGCCCTGCCCACTATAAAACACACAGAATTGGTAAGAATTGTCTTGATGAGAAGCATTGTCTAATGTGCACCATGGCTCGCTCAAAAGAGCTGTCTGAAGACCTGCGATCAAGAATTGTCGATTTGTATAAAGCTGGGAAAGGATACAAAACCATCTCTAAAAGTCTGGATGTTCATCAATCGACAGTCAGAGAAGTTGTCTACAAATGGCGAGAGTTTGGCACCGTTGCTTCTCTCCCAACGAGTGGCCATCCACCAAAGATGACGCCAAGAGTTCAGCGCAGAATCCTCAGAGAGGTAAAAAAAGAACCCTAGAGTGTCTGCTAAAGACTTACAGAAATAACTGGCACAGTCCAATATCTCTGTGCACACATCAACTATATGTAAAACAATGGCCAAGAATGGTGTTCATGGGAGGACTCCACGGATGAAGCCACTGCTGTCTAAAAAAACATTGTTGCTCGTTTAATGTTCGCAAAAAGGCACTTGGACACTCCACAGAAGTTTTGGCAAAATATTTTGTGGACTGATGAAACCAAAGTTGAATTGTTTGGGAGGAACACACAACGTCATGTGTGGAGGAAAAATGGAACAGCTCACCAACATCAACACCTCATCCCCACCATGAAGCATGGTGGAGGGTGCGTCATGGTTAGGGGCTGTTTTGCTGCCTCAGGGCCTGGACAACTTGCAATCATTCATGGAAAAATGAATTCAAAAGTTTATCAGGATGTTTTGCAGGAAAACCTGAGGCCGTCTGTCAGACAGTGGAAGCTAAAACGAGGATGGATTCTGCAACAAGACAATGATCCAAAACACAGAAGTAAATCAACTTCAGAATGGTTTCAGAAGAACAAAATACATGTTCTGGAGTGGCCAAGTCAAAGTCCACACTTGAACCCCATTGAGATGCTGTGGCATGACCTCAAGACAGCGATTCATGCCAGACATCCGAGGAATCTGACTGAACTACAGCAGTTTTGTAGAAAAGAATGGGCCAAGGTTAGTCCTGATCGACGTGCCAGACTGATCTGCAGCTACAGGAAGTGTCTGGTTGAAGTTATTGCTGCCAAAGGGGGGGCCACAAAATATTAAATGTGAGGGTTCAGTTACTTATTCCCCCCCCCTTCTGTCATTGTTTGCATGCCATCCTCATTAAAATATGAAAACCTATAAATGTTTGGGTGGTTTTAGTTAAAGCAGACAGAGTTTTTTCATCAGTGTGATTTTGACAAAGATCAGATCACATTTGATGGTGATTTTATGCAGAAATGTGAGAAATTCCAAAAGGTTCAGATACTTTTTCATACCACTGTACGTCTTCTTTAACAAGTATGGATACGATCGTTTGATGAGGATTTTGTAGCAATGAAAAGTTAGCTACATCCGTTTCTAAAATGCTGGACAAAATTGTCCAATGATGTATTGCATCAATAAATGTAAGACGTGTTACATTTTTTTTTATTTATTGATTCATTCATTGATTTTATTCACTGACACAAAAAACAATCTATGGTGATAAAATAAGTGTAAAAAGTAAAAAACGGAATTTAGGAAATTATGTTCTTTTTGTTCAGCAGTGGTTTTCGTCTTGGAACTCATGCAGGCTATTTTTGCCAGGTGTCTTTCTTATGGTGGAGTCATGAACACTGACCTTAACTGAGGCAAGTGAGGCCTGCAGTTCTTTGGATGTTGATGCGGGGTCTTTTGTGATTTCTTGGATGAGTCGTTGCTGCGTTCTTGCGGTCATTTTGGTTGGCCGGCCACTCCTGGGAAGGTTCACCACTGTTCCATGTTTTCGCTATTTGTGGATAATGGCTCTCACTGTGGTTTGCTGGAGTCCCAACGCTGTAGAAATGGCTTTATAACCTTTTCCACACTGATAGATCTCAATTACTTTCTTTCTCATTTGTTTCTGAATTTCTTTATCTCTCCGCATAATGTCGAGCTTTTGAGGATCTTTTGGTCTAGTTGACTTTGTCAGGCGGGTCCTACTTAAGTGATTTCTTGATGGAGAACAGGTGTGGCAGTAATCAGGCCTGGGTGTGGCTAGAGAAATTGAACTCAGGTGTTATAAACAACAGTTAAGTTATGTTTTAACAGGGGGTGGGGGCAATCACTTTTTCCACACAGGGCCATGTAGGTTGTATTTTTTTTCTCCCTTAATAATAAAAAGTTTCATTTAAAAACTGCATTTTGTGTTGTCATTGACGAATATTTAAATATGTTTGATGATCTGAAATATTTAAGTGTGACAAACATGGGAAAAAAAAAAACAGTAAGGGGGCAAGCACTTTTTCACTCCACTGTATGTATGTGTTGGTGTGGGATTATGCTGACTGATTATGTGTAACTTCAGAAGTGCTTCAAACCCCCCATACATTTCGAAATTGTGAATTATACAATCTCGGGTGTGTTCCTTTTCTATCCCAAACTACTGAATTGAAAACAAGTAAATCTGCTGTGTGCGGGGCATAAAGAAACTCACAGTTACTGGTAGACTCATGTGCGAGTCCACTAGGGGACTCTCCAACATGGCTTCCTCTTCAGTGAGGGCGTCCACGTTCCTCCTTTTGAAGAGCTTTGGACAAAAAGGAGACAACTCTTGTCACAAATAGACGGCTATATTTGTACACACTGAGGTTCAAGATGTGTAAAGATTAGCCCTACCTGCTGCTCTCGTTTCTGCTTCCTGAGCTGGATGCCCTCCTCCTCTCTCCTGCGTCTCATCTCCTCTGGGTTGAGTGCTTTGTTCTTGTAGCGGTTCATCCGGGAGGTATCCTTGGCCGGACTGGTTGACGGCTCTGTTGGGCAACAGACACATAGAGAATGCTTTCATTTCGAGAAAGAGAACTAAGTGAATGGGGAAGATAGGGTAGTTGGCCAAAGTTGATACTTCTCCAAGAGCAGGACATCATGACGCTTGTAAACAACTAAATATAATAACGAGTGGCCATGAGTGGACAAGACAGCCTAAAAATACACACGCACACACACCCACACTCACAACCCGGCAACAAACACACACATAGCAAAACTATTCAGAAGAACAAAAGTCAGTTGAGTTAAATAGCAGAGTTTGCATAAACCGCTGCCCACGCAATGGACACAACTGACCATTCTCAGCATTTCTGCCGCCATGCCACCAGAGCATGGCACCAGGCAGGAAGCTGGGTTGTTGCCCGCGGCAACAGGGAGTGAATTCTGCCACCAACAGCAGAATGGTGCCAAACCTCAGAGTCAGAGGGCCTTAATCACAACAGCAGGCTATCTGAGTTTAAATGTCACAACAACTTTCCACACTGAGATCATATACTGGTTTAGGGGCATTAGCACCATAAAAAAAAAAGCTCAGAGGATATTAAACTTCAATCACACATTGGACTATAATGACAAAAAATGTCAGCTTAACAAAAAAAATGCTGGAAAAATATACATTAATATATCCTTACACTTTCAATTGGGCCATTCTGAAATATACATACAGAATTTTGATTTTTAGGGCCTTCAACTGCCACCGCGCCCAGTCTCGGGGCCGGCGCAGGAAGGAGAAATTTCTTTATTTTAACTGTTAGGCACTACGATGGGTCTCGTTCTACAACAACATAAATATTCATGCAGTTATATGATGTGCTGCGTCAGATTAACATCAGAAACTCAAAAAAGGGCTGAGAAACTGCTGTAAATATACCACAAATTATATTTTTAATAAATATTTCTTTCCACCTTAAACAAATCAATATTTTAAAACTACTTTTGCCTGAAATATACATATCAAATATTACTAGTATCTTGGGTATTTCAGCCATTTATTTGCAATTACTTAAATATATTTCCCAGAAAACAGCAAAAGGTGCTGCAGGCTGTGAAAGGGTATGGAGTAGTGCCATAATGTCTATTTTATGAAATGGCTTTTCCACTGCGACATTTCTGATGCAAGGAACAAAAGGTGTCGGTTTTAGTGTAGTGTTGCCATTTTAGGCTGATTTTAGAGACAGAAGACAATTCTACATTTTAAAAATGAATAAACAGCCAAAATGGCTTGAAAATTACAAAAAAAAGAATGAAAAGAATGGCACAAATTGTACCCAGGATCTCTGTAGGG
Source organism: Dunckerocampus dactyliophorus (assembly GCF_027744805.1). NCBI lineage: Eukaryota > Metazoa > Chordata > Actinopteri > Syngnathiformes > Syngnathidae > Dunckerocampus > Dunckerocampus dactyliophorus. The sequence continues at coordinate 15,847,806 of NC_072838.1, read as the reverse complement.
TTACATAGAAAGATTTCACACAAACATGCAGTGGTTCTAGCAATTTCTGGCAGATTAACTCCTCCCAATTGTTTAATTGTGGATTGCTATGATATGTTGTGATACATTATTAATGAGCATTACAGCCCTGTCCTGTTGTCACATGACCTGGTTTGAGCAGCGAGTTTGACAAGCCTCGTGACAATAACTGTCACCTATGCTCAACGTTGTACTTTGTATTGCATTTCAACCGTCTTGAATATACATGCAATGACTTAGACCGTCTTGAAAAATCACCAAATGTTTCATCAGTGGGAGCATTTGAGTAAAATAAACCAGCAATGAACGAAGGTGCTAGCATAACGTCAGCTGAGCTACAGTGTGCATGAACTGCGCCAATCATTCTAAACTGTTGACAGACGAGTACAATTACGATAAAAAGTCCACTTTAAACGTGTTAATAAAGGGTAACTCATGTAAACCGTCAAAAGTCCACCTGGTTGAGCTAGCAAGTACAGAATGTCAATTTCATAAGCATTACAGCTATGAGTTAGCAGAGAGCCCCAAGCGTACGTCTACATTCCAGCGTTACGACACAACTTACCCATTGTGCTCTATGTTTAGTTGTATGGCGCAGTGTAGTAAAAAAAAAAAACTAATCAAGTTTGAAGTCCTTTCTCTTTCCTTATGTTCAATAATTTGCTCCAGTAAGTTCGGCAATATGTCTGCCGGAGGCGGAAACCTTAATATAACGACCACTTCCTGCCAACAGGGGACGCCCCACATCCACAAACGGCCACATTCTTCCCTAATTATTCTTCACTAATTTGTCAAATGGTCTTTTCTTATGATTAGTGAAAATTCATTGCAATCCTATCGTTTGGATTTAGTCATTTCTTTGCAGCTTTGTGATTTTGGCCCCGCAAACAAGCAAAATATCCCAATTTCTTAATACCAGTCTGCCTTAGTCCAGTCTCACGAAATCACGCGAGACTTTCCCTTCAACATTATCGCACTCAGTGGCGACACTGACGCCTGCTGGTCATTTTAGAGAACTTATTTTCATAATTGACTAGGTTGCCACACTGTATCTAAAATATAATAAGATTTTAAATAAAACATAGCACAGATAAGAAAATGTAAAATGTTGTGACTTGTTAATCAAATTATAACAAACAACAATAACCATAATATATAATGATATGGTGTGATTTTTTGTAAGTTAAATAAAGTTAATTGAATCAATAATTACAATTTGAATTAAATAGTATGTGAATTCGTGTATTAACTTATAAATTAATTAATTAAAATGTGAAATATAACAATGGATAATTACCTGTATATTTATGTTTTTAATTTATGGCAGGATAAATCCTACAGTAAATTGGTGATTCTGGGCTCTATGCGGGACACTCAGGCTGGCTACAGCTGGTAAACACCACCTCATGCATTCACAGATGCATCAGAAGGGAGGAAGGACAACTCCCTTGGCTAAAAGCGAGTCCCACTCTGGCCATGACAGTGAGTTTCAAATAGAGCAAATTGTGCTGTGATGCTGCTGCCAATGTTTACCCTTCACAAGCTTGTGTGTGTTTCAATTCAGGGAAGCTTTTAGCCTCACCTGCACATAAGTGTGCTGAATTCTGGAGCCTTGGGTATATATTGGAAAATAAAGGCAAGGGAGAAGGTGGAGATACAGGATATGCACATAAAACACGATAACCAATGGGATGGCTCCACTCAGTGCTCGTTTCATCTGCATATCTCCATCTGTGGGAACAGTCATGGCTCCCTGGTGTTTTTAACAAATCAAACATTAGAGGTGGTTATTGCACATGCATGGTCAGTTTGCTTGTAAATTGCTGTGCTTTATTGCTATGCAGCGTTGTCCTCTGTAGAACGTGTCCCAGTGGGGCTTGCTTGTATATGAGATGCGCCTAAAACAGACAATAGGGGGCAATGTTGCACAGATAAAACACAAAAGCGCGTATAAGAAAGGGCGTGGGAGGTCAAACGATCACAGATACTCTGTCATGATTGCAATTTCTTCAATGGCAAACATTTCCAAGTGCTCGAGGTGTACCTCACGTGTTAGATTTTGATTTGTGCCTGTTCAACCAAATGATTATTAATAATGGAAAGCTTTGTAAAGACAACAACGTTTGGAGGTTATTTGCTCATCTTGTCTTCCATACGGCAGAGATAATTAGCAGACATAAGGACCCCTTCCAGTATGCCTCATTAGAGACCACAAGGATGAGTCATCATTATGTGAATTAAAAAGGCCCATTCAGCACATTGAACACACATAGATGAATGAAATGCCGTCCAGTATCAACATTAGTAAAATTGCTTGACTGACATTCAGGAAAATTAATCACTTCATTGTTATTTTTAAATATTATTCCGTCATTTTTAGTCAATGGCACCTCTGCTAGTAACAGTGAGGATATGCAATACATTTTGCTTTAATTGCTTCAAGATGCAACAAATAAACAATCATTTCTATTCCATTTTTCTGCACAAAACTTGCATATTTTGGAGCCCCTTTGTGCAAGAATACACTGTGCATGTTAACTAGTGTTTTGATTGTTCTAAGACCACCGGTGGAGAGGATTCACATGCACTCCTTTTGCATAATACACTTGGCAAAACGAATCTCCACACAAACAAAATAGCCTCTCCTCTGTTGGCCATATCAATGAGCTTTGGGGGTTCACGATCAGGAAGTGTGATTGTACTCTCCACCGCAGATTGAGTCAAAATAGGGCTAGGCATGCTGTGAGGCCTCTTGAGACGTGGAGGGACTCTCAGGTTAGTTGACCCCTGTGTGAGAGAGAGCAGGTAAAAGACCAGTGTGGTGGCAAAAGTAAGTAATATATGCAGGGCATGTGTAGGTGAGAGCTGCGGTCAGTGTATAACCTCTGCACACAGGAGACCTGACAACCACTTGGGTGGAGAATGGACTATTTTCTGCCTTCAAAGCACACATTAGCTCGTTTTACACTGCCTGCAACAGCCAGGATTCCCTTTTACACAGGTGCTGTCCCACCTCTGCTACACCTTTGATACTTCTCCCGAAGATGGAACATTGGTGGGATGACTTTGTAGGTCCAGTCTGTGTCGGTGCCACTTTAACAGAACTGCAAGCAAGAAAAAAAGGTGGAAAGATCCTGGATTTTTTCATTGTGTGTAAAAGGGGCTGTGTAAGAGTTTATGCCAGGGTGGTGGACGGGACCCAAATAACCTCTTTTACACAGAAGCGCCGCATCCGTAGTAATCTCCCTTTGGCTTTTACACAGAACCCTACAAAAGAGGGGGATACTGCCACAACTGGGTGTGCTCTCACAAACTGGCAAGGCATCCCGCAATCAGATTTGGCTCTGATACTCCCTCACAAGGTGGAAAATTGCCGGGTTGATTTTGTCTCCCTATTACATTATGCCATTACACACACAACAGTGCTTTTACAGGTATGTGTGACAGGGGCTACACACTTTTAATGCCCTGTTGTGTTGGAAGCAATTGTGGCTGTCCAACTAGTATTTTATTTGTTACGCATTTAAATATCTAATTGCCATGTCGCTGTGTAAAAGCGCACATAGTCGCTGCAATATCCCCATTTTGCATGGTTCTGTGTAAAAGGCCTCATCCTGGATCTTCTGTTGTGGCTCTAATGTGACACCTTTGTGTGATCTCTGTGTCAAATAGGCTACTGAGTCCATAGGAGGGAGCTGACAACATCCAGGGGCATGTTTGCTGAGTAAAAAGCATCGGTTTATTTTTGTGCCAATTAAAAACAGCTGCTTAATTCAATTACATGCAATGTGATAGTTGGTGAAAACAAGCAGGGAGAGAAATACAGAGCTAGTGATAACACTATGTGGGCAGTGGAGAATGCTGTGTGTCAGTGCATGTGGGGCACACATGGAGGGTGAAAAAAAAGGAGATATATCTTTTTAATATAGTGTTCAAAATTCATCCGCCGCTGTCTTTTCCCTACTTTTTTATCTGATGAATAGTGCCTTCTCTTTCCGGCTGTCTGGCGCTAGCTTTGTGACTTCTAGCAGGTGGCGGAGCAGATAAGTACCATGCTGACGAGGTGATTTTGGAATATTCTTAAGGATCATTCCATCATTCCTCTTTGTACAAGAGGTGGGAGATTTGCGAGAGCCGTGTGAATAACAATGAGTAATTCCCACCTGAAAGGATAATAGACGCAGAGAGAGACAAATCTATTGCAAGTACGAAAAATACGGCAAATACTTTTGATTTGAGAAGGCGACAGTTGTACAGATCTTGCTTTAATTTGACAAGCCTGTCTGATTTATGTGGTGCTATGGTTAGTTACATTACATTTGGGTCTAGGTTGTAAAATACTAAAACAATGGCTAAAACTCCCTACAGACTCCCCAAGACATCCATTAAACTACCGTATATAAGGGATATATCAAAAAATACTGCTTGGAGTACAGTAAGTAGGCCTATGTACCTACAAAGACTATATCACTGCCAATTTTTATTAGGTTTGGAAATAAAAAAAGAAAAATAACTTTCCATGAAAATTAATGGTTGTTAATAGAATTTGTATTAATTTATATTTCATTACTTATTACACAAATTATCATACCCAGTGGAAAATTCAACTACTAAATACATGACAATTTTATGCCAATTTTCTCCAAATGAAATTTAAATGTAAACATTTTCATATGCAATTTATTGTGTTAAAGTTATGTGTAAATATGAAAAAAACAAATCTACTCAATGATGAGTCACATAAAATGATGGTAGAAAATTGAAAAATGATTAAAATAAAAAACAATTAAAAAATAAAGTAATAATATTTGTTATTATGTTTGTGTGTCTTACGGTTGTAAAAAAAAAATGTCACCCAAATGTCCAGTTAATTCCAGTTAATCTGCCCTGCGACTGATCAGCGTGGCATAGAAAATGCATGGCTGGATGGGTTGGAGTTAATCATCTTCCCATTTTAAGGGTACCATAACATATTCTTCAACAATTCCTCAGTTTACTTCCCATGGTAAGTTTCTGGAAGGTTTCGGGAAGTGTACCTGAAATGTTTCACTTCAAACTTTTACAAAGGTAGATTTATTTGTCGTCATGTCATTAGATTGTTTACGTCTATAATCCTCATACGTGACCATTAGTACTACAGGTATTGACATTTACAATGTTGTAAGGCAAAGTCGCATGTGTGGGGGGGTAAATATGGCCCTCCATCTGAACTATTCTCCACACAAAAGTCATTTTAATCTGTAAAAAAAAAGCCTGCTCGCATGTCTTGCTGACGCTCTGCAATCATCCGCTAATTAGGTTTTGAGAAACGATTCCAGATATCGGTGATATGTTACAATAAGCTCAACGCCTATTGTTGTACGTGTAATGGAGCAGAAGTGCAGCAAACAAACACACACATACAATCACTGGAGGTCAGAGAAGACGCAGCCAGGCTTTTGGATGGAGCTCACTTATAATTATCTGGTGAAGCTGAGGCTTTTTGATCTCCCTGATTAATTATCAGTAGCTTTCACAGAGTTTGGCCGCAGCTAATTAACTTTATCCCGCTCTTCATTCCATCACTCAGTCGCTACACGGAAAAGGTCAGCAGAGGTTGCGATCGGCTTGTTGGAGTCAAAAGGAAAGAAACGAGGGAGGACCTTTTGAAGCTTGCGAAAGGGCAGCGAGGCAATTTTCTAATTCATTTATCATCAAAAGGGGATGTTTTCCCCCCATTTTTCCACTAAATCTGCTTGTGATACCAATAAGGCGGACACTATAGTACATCCTGTTAACTTTAAATATCCTGTAAAGGAGCCCGTCTCTTCCAGCAGTTTATCCAACATGAAACAGAACCAGACCGATTGAGGAAATTGGTTAAGAGCAGGAAAACAAACTATTGTTTACTAACAAGCATATTGTTGTAAGTGGTAAGGCAGCATTAATACTGCTGATGAGCTTCCCACCAAAATAGCTGAGTAGCAACATTTTAAAGCTCAAGCAGAGGTAGATAAAGTTGACCATTCATGACTTTGAATGCGGCTACTGCCATCTTGTGGTGTTACTAAAACAGCGGCATCAAGAAGTTGCATATAGCCACAGCTGTTACAGTCTACACTGTAGCATGACACAGCAGCAATAGAACCAGTGTTGTAACAGTGGTAAGGAGCAAATTGTTTGGCCAGCATCAATACCGCAGATGAGTCCAGTTTCACACCAACAGCTAAGTAGTGCAACTGGCATTTTAAAGCGCACACAGAGTTAGATAAGACTGCTGGATGCTGACCACTCATGATACTTCAAATGCAAATCTAGTAGGGGTGTCACGAGACACTCAGTTTGCCAGATGATACATGGGATTGAGTCTACGAGAACGAGACGAGAGTTTAATATTACTTTGAAGAAAAGTACAATGAAAAAATCTAAAACATATACAGTATGACAATATATTGCAATCTACTAATATTATTTCTACTATGTAACACTCTTTTGCATTCTGTGTGTATGCTACTGGTCCCGCCTCTCCCCACCAAGACAAAGAGACTGTATGACTGACAGAAGGGCTCACACCTGTCATGCCGTTGTTCTGTGGAACAAATGCGCCAAGGTGCTGAAACCAATGCACAGAGTGAACTCTCATCCTACGTGTTTGGAGGCGAGAGAGGAGGACAACAGACACGCATGCACATGGCAAAATACTGTGTTCTTCTGAACGAGAAATCTTGTCATGTTTTAATCTCGCAAGATCTTGTGACAGGCCTAAAAACTACATCAGCAGGTTGCTGTTAATGCCTGTGCTTTTGTGTTCTAAGTAGAGACCCTGGCGGTCTATCTGCTTTGGTGCACCACGCGCCCGGCGGCTATAGGCGACTTAATTTAATAGCGGCGCTCGTTGCCGCAATCTTGCTTTACCTTTCTCGTCTTATTCCATTGGCGGAAACAGGGAGAGACAGTGAAAGTGGTTTGATGTGACATGAATAGATCAACACTTTTAAAAACAACAACAGATAAAAGCAAGAAGTAAAAACAGGGAACTTTTTCTCTTGATTCAGTTGCTGCCTGCAGTTAATTAGACAGATTTACTAGAGGTAAGGCGCTTGTGGCAGACTAGAATGCTCTGACTGCTGTCCAGGTCAATGCTGCTGTTATTTACCGAGCAATGCTGGTGTGTGTGTGTGTGTGTGTGTGTGTGTGTGTAGTTACATAGTGCACTCGGCCCCTCATTACCTCCTCTCTCCAATCACAGTGTTAGATTTATGGCCACTGCAGGGAGGCTGTGAAAGCCCCACGGCGAGCTAGTTAGGTGCGATACACATCACCTTTACGGCCCCTCCTGTCTCACATCATGGCGGAGGAGCAGCACACATCATTTCAAGACTTTTGTGCTGCCTTTTTGTGCAGAGAAAGCAAGAAGCAAGCAGTAAATTGTAGCCAAAAAAGAGCTGAAGGTGCTCTAAATAATACAAAAGATGTGGAATCTCCCTGGATAAGACAAGCATTTTTGTCGCAGAGCCTAAAAAACGTAAGAAAAATAGTGATGAGCTGCATCGCAGGTAAGTAAAAGCACTAATCGTCACTATTGAGCCGTGGGTGCTGATCAATTACAGTGCATGTAGAATAATTGTGCCTTATTGATTAGGTAGCTTCATTGACTCCACTGACATGCTTAAGTGCTTTGTGGTGCAAACACACTTTATACTCAATCTCTATTGGATTACACGACACATAACCTACAAGGGACTGCGTCCCTGAGGTCATCTAAGATTATATCCAGGAAGCTACAGTACATGAAGTAATCACACCCTGATTCAAAGCAGTCAGGAATGTTAAAAAGTGGCATACAGCTAAGCAGGAATTTATTCATAGACTGGCTAAATTTTGCATTCAAGTGAATATTTTTAAGGGAATAAGAAAATACACAATTCAATAAGCACTTCTTCATAAAGTTCCTTTTGCACTTGTGTGACATTGAAGCTGTAAGTGCCAATTTAATCATGAGTTGAAGTGAATCTTGGCTGTAATACGCTATAATATGTCTTATGAAGTCAAATGAATTTAATGTGCTGTTTTATAGGGCCACATGGTGGGCTAGTGGTTAGCATGTTGGCCACACAGTCAGGAGATCTGGGTTCGAATCTCTGTTGGATAACGCCCTGTGCATGCATGTTCTCCTTGCTCCCACATTCCAAAAACATGCATGGTCGGTTAACTGGAGACTCTAAATTGTGATTGGTTGGCGAGGGTGTACCTCGCCTCTTGTCTCAAAGTCAGCTGGGATAGGCTCCAGCATACACCTGTGACACCAGTAAGAACAAGTGCCACAGAAAATGAATGAATGAATGTTGTTGTATAAATTTACACCAAAAGTTCCATATCCACAATTATTCAAATCCTTTTTTAAAAAAAATGTTACACCTCATGATTAACGTTAACAATGACTATTTCAGTGATTTGAACAGTGGTTAACTTATTTTTACACCAGTTAAGAATGTTAAAATGTTACTTACTTACACTTTATGATGGTGACAGTTTGAATTTCCTTTTTTTTAGGAAAAATACGAAGTCCCACTGTAGAAATAAAAAAACACATATTTCTTGTTTGCAAAGAAAACAATAATTTTTCATTATAATCCTATTATTATTCCAGTGATATCACAACTCCCCTTGTATTTGTTATTTCCATCCGGCATGATCAATGCACCGGTTGCTATCATCAATAATGCATCTTTGCTGCTTTTTTTTAATTTTCATTTTTATCAGACAGGCATTCTATCATGCAGATTATTGCCTGCAGAAAGTCATCTTAAAAGTGAAGAATGTTTCTTGTGGTATGTGTTGGTGCAGCCCCGCCTCTCTGCGCCTGTGGCATGGGCCTTTTATTAAGGGATGTAATATCCACCATAACATAGAGCCAATATTCCCTAGGGCTCCTTTTTGCTGTCAACATTTTCACACACACACACACACACACACACACACACACACGGCAGCTGCTAAAGAAATGATGGAAGCAGGGGAGCAGTTATAGATTCAGCTGGAGTTTTTTTTTTTTTTTTTTTAAAGGGAATTCCTCTCCAACACAGCGTGGCGTTCCTCCGAAGGAAATCTCAAAGTCAAATATAGGATCTTTGATTATTCTCCTGCCATATGGTGTTGCAATGCATGAAGGAACACACTGTACACTGTGTTTATGTGTACGCAAGGTCACAGTACACAACACTACACATCAGTTCTAGTCATACACACTGTAGAGACAAAAGTATTGGTACACCTAGCTATTACATTGAGGAAAATATAGACTTTTTTGCAGTTCTAACAGCTTCCAATCTTCTCTGAAGACTACAAGATTTTGTAGTGTCACTCTGTGAGGTCGTGTTGGACGATAGGGCCAAGCTTGCAGTCTCTAATCAAGTTCATCTCAAATGTGCCAAGTTTTTCCTCATCAAACTCATCCAACTACTTGAATAAGTAAATAAATAAATCAACTTTCCGGTAGGAATTCTCAGGGCATTCAGTCGATCTGAACTGGACTGTTCAGGTTGTCTTAGAAGACGTTTTGCTTCTCATCTGAGGCTTCATCAGGTCATTCTCAAAGACCAGGAATGACACACACCAGTCAGACTAGATAGGACAGCTCTAGTCTGAGAGCTTGGTGCAAGATCCAATCTATTTAGCTCTCAGACTAGAGAGACTAGAGACATGATAGAAAAGGAGTCCAAGTAAAGCTTCTAGAAAGTTCCCAGACATTTTCCACCCCTTTTGCTGCCCACATCCCGAGACACCTGCCCATATAATTAATGTAACAACACTTATAATGAGAGCTACAGCCAAGTATAAACACACTTCTGCATGCATAAATCCTTCAAAAAAAGCCTTCAAATGTCATGCATTTTAACCTAATTTGTCTGTCTAAAAGTATCATCTTTGCAGGACAAAGTTGATGACAAGCCATTGCCTCCAGAGCATTTAGAAAAAGTGCTGACTTGGCAGTGCTTGTGTTTGTGTGGGCACACAGGGTGAGAGCTAGCAAAGTATTAGAAAAAGCACTCCTCTCTATTTACACTTCAGCTAAATTTACTATCTCACACTCTGGGATGAGAAGCAACACAAGCGTCCAGATTCAGAATTCCAAAACATCAGCTAAAATGTACTTTAAAGCAACTGAAAAGGACTAATATTTGAACATAGCCAGTCCTGGGTGTTATGAGGCGCAAAATGTGCATTTGTCACATTTTTGCAGACCAACCTACACACACACGTACTGTCAGAGTGTGTCAACAACAGGACACACACACACACCCACCGCAAGTTGCACAACGAAGTCAAGGCTCAGTGGGTTAGCCTCCGGAAAGAAATACTGCCTGCTAGACTATCCACTGCTGTTATCCACAGAAAGAGAGTCATTTCTGCATTATAGGGCAGTGGAGGGGAGAGGAGGGGAGGAGAGGAGAAGGGGATGGAGGTGACGGCCCCCCGCCAAGTGTAAAAAGGCTGCTGCAAACCAGACGACTGCAGAAGCGCACACACATGTAGAAGTAGGCCAACAGGCGAGCACAGGCGAGATCACGGTGTTCCTGCATTGCCTCGATATTCAAATGGTGCGTTCACATGACCTAAAAAGGGGAATAGTAAAAGAGTCACATGACAACACAAACAACAATACCCCTTCATAAACATCTGTAATGTACTTTCCAAGCCAGTTGATACCAATGCTTCTTTTGAAAAAAAACAACAAATTCCCCCAAAAGTGCAGTTTTCCTTTAAAGTGGGCCCAATCAAATGTGAAATTGACTAAGAAAGACATCATTTGTATAATTACACTTACATGAACAGGATTCAACCTCTAAGTTAGTTATGGGCTCCCCGCGTCTTTCTTGTGGACCACCAGTGGCTAGCAGCCCACCCTCACCATTTCCACTGGTGGAAATGGCCCCGAAGAACGTGTGCTAACTCCCATGGGGAAATAATCAGCTTTGCACCTGTTATCAGCTTTGGCTCTCTGACAAATAGCCGAGATTCTTTGGCTCCAGCAGGCATTCGTCATGCAAAGATGAAGCCATGGATGAGTCTGTGGCATGATATGAATGCATTAGTGTGTATGCGCAGTGTGTGTATGGATTATAGAGCTGTCACAGTCCACATTTCTCCCGTCTCTGGTGTCACTATAACAGTCCCTGTTTACAACCCCGTCCTCCCCTTGGCAATCCCACTGTCTGCCCTTCCACCTCTTTCGCTCCATCCCTTTCCTCTCGGCGCCGTGACCCTTGACTATCCCCTCATTCTTTGCGATTCTCATTTACTTAAATCTCTCCCCATTCCTGCACAGCGGCATTCGTCTCCGCTGAGATCTGGGTGACATTTGGACAGTCACGGCTGTCACGCCGCTCACGCTGAGGTGCCATTAATATGTTGAGTGTATTGTTGAGGTGTGCTCTCATTAATCTGCTGCCTTTCATTAGGAAATAAAGCCCCACGTGTGTTTCGCAGAGGAAAAAGTGATTAGAATGAAAGAGCATCTAATTACACCACACATTCCTGATATTACTCCACAAAGCTTCCATCTCCAGCTTGGCAGCCCATCATATTATTCAAAGCCTGTGGCCCCTGCAAGAATGACAATCCCAGGACATGCTTCTCGCCCCCGTCTGTCTGGGGAATATTAGCTCCCCATATCGTGACCTAGACAACGAGAAAAAGCAGGGGGAGGCTAGCTGGAAGTTATAGTGGCTGTGCATCTTACATCTTTAAGATCAGTGGATGACAAAGTTGACTCTCCGCTTGCTGCATCGTCTGGTTCAGCAGACAGCGCTACGTCTGGGCCCCGCTGTGGGTGGTGTTTGCCTGCTGCTTTTCTCTGGAGATTCCCCCATTTGAATGTATGTGTGCATTACAGCCCCTTTTAGAAGCACAAGAGGACCATAGTGTATTTATTTATTGCTACACAAAAACTGACACATTTGCACAATTGAAAATGTCATTTTTGATCCTACATTTACTTTAACATAGACTAAAGCGATCCTTTATATTAAGAAGTCGGTTTGCACTACTGGCTTTTGATTTGTCCACCGGATGGTGCTAATTTTTCCCATTCAAAGCATGCGGCAACATTTCACAGATTTGACTGTTTTCTGCACAGGTGCCAGAAAGTCCAACTCAAACCTGAACGTACTCTAATGGAATCAACTATTCCCACAATACATAACATGAATCCAATTAATATATTCCACACACCCAAAAATGTTAACACTTTTTATAGTCTCTTAAATGCAGAAAACAATTGGAACCTCAAAGTTTTATAATCAGACAAATGGATTTATGGCCAGACACGCGCTTGTCGGTCCCCTAAAGGTGTGTACCAAATTGAATTGTGATTTGGGTAAACACCCTACAGTGACAGCGGGTATTGTGTAGAGCAGCCACATTGAGCTGTGTCAATGAGACTCATGGGGTCAAATTTGGGGATTTAACAGCCTTGTGCGTGTTTGGTGTTTTTTGCAAGGGTGCATTGCTACTGGGATGATAAGTATGTGCGCTAATGATGTTGGCTAATAGTGTTTATGTAAAAAAAACTGTGTTTTTATTTTACTGCTGTTTTTCTTTCGACAAGAAAGCATTTTTTCCTTACAAAATTACCGCCTTAGGGAAATGTGTACTTTGAAATGTTAAACACCCTCTTACATAAGCGTGTTTTACCTTCCAGATCATATTTTTATTTGTTGGCAGATGGATCATTTCCATCTTCTGTGCAAATAATTGACAGCTCCCCAAGTTTGATCTTGTTCCTTGCAGTCGTCCCTGGTTGCAGAAGCAGCCAAACATCTGGTGCCTTCTGGAAACTGGGACGCAAAAGTGTCAAATGGAGACTTGGACGCCCAGCTGAGCCAGTTCAGAACACTTGCACTTTTTTTTTTTTTTTAAATAAAAAATATGGACTTGTGTAATTTATCCATGCGGCAACAAGCCAGCTGCTGCTTCAAACTGTTTTTTCTTCCTGCACACAAACTTTTTGACAGATTAGATTTTAACGCTGTTTCATCTTCCATTCCCCGTATCTGCCATCACATCGCATATCTGCCTGACATCTTTTTGCTGTTTTTCCCTGCAACTGGGGCACTGTCTTTTTTAGACACAGACAGGCAGATTGGATCTAAAACTCCAACCAAACCTTGCAGGAAAAATGCACTCGTGGTGTAAAATATCAAGGTGACTGATCTGATTCGTGAGCGTGGGGCCAACCTGCAACGAATGCATGTGGGGAACTTCTCATCACACCCCTTGACGTTACTTTTCATCCACCTTTAGTTTGTCTTTTCGCAGTGAGACGTGACATTTTCCTAACAGATGGGCTTTAATAAAAGATTTTGTATCTGCCACAGAAAGGGGGCCACTAAGCCAGGAAGAACATGTAAAGTCTTTGTAGTAAATTCCAATGCAACATACATTCTCCTGTGGGTATCTACTGGTCCATCACCCGTTCATGGCTCTCCTCAATAGTGAATCAAGGAAAAAGGGAATTAGACGTGTAGACACTCGTGACTATTGCACTTGAAAATAAAAACATAAAATATATAAACACAACTAAAAAACAATTGATACAAATTAATCATTTGTAATCATGAATATACTAATATAATTGAAAATAAATATTTATCATTTATTTATAAGTATATTGTAAATGAGCCGATCAACACTATTCTCTAATCCCCAATTCTCCAATAGTACCTGCAATATAAGCAAATAGCCGCCGGGCTCCTGAATTAGCGCTGGATGAAAACACTGACATTGACAGATGTGGCTGTAGGCAATCTCCTGATGTGGTTTTTCCAAACTCCACGAGAAGTACTGTATCATGAGGGGTCAGCATTCACCAGTTTTATCTACCTCTGCATGCGCTATAATTTCTTGCACTACTCAGCTGTTGTTTACAATGAACTCATCATAGGTTCTGTAGCTGCTGTGTTGTCCAATATACTTGTTAGTAAATGACCACATAATCATAGACAGCTATATTTCCCCTTCCACTTTCTCATGCATGCTAAAATCATTGTTAAAGTTTAAAAAATAACTTGTCATATGTGATAAGTTTTGAACAGCCTTACTGCTATTGTAACATTGGTTCTGTAGCTGCTGTGTTGTCCGATGTACTTGTTAGTAAATGAACACATAATCATAGACAGCTATATTTCTGCCTGTAATTAAAGCATTTATGGTCTTGCACACTTTGAGTTTTGTAAAACATTTACAAAGTACATTTTCAGACACCTAAAATGCAATTTACATATATATGACAAAACAAAATGCATTGAGAAATACTATACCTTTATTTGTTTAAGCAAAAAGCGTATATGTTGACAAGAGCTGTGATGAAACTATAGCGTGTGTCCCCGACAATAACATAACTATTTTCGCAGTGTTTTAGCCTCTGCACGGGCAGGTCTGATTCGATTTGGATTTATCAGTAATGGTCCAGTGTGGCGGCCAATCAAAACAACATCACACACCGGCAGCAAAATGAATTAAAGTCTGTTCACCCGTGAATTTCTTTTCAAAGCCAATAGCAGTCCGGTGAGTGTGTCATTCGCTCCTTCACACACACACGCATGCAACACTAGCGTATTGGTGTCACAGTAGATTTTCTCCCAAATACACAGAAGACAAAAATGATTTAACAATATATTTTTCATCACTCAAAAGGACAAAACAAGGGAATGACTTTCTTGACGCTCCATGTGTGCGCCCGGTCTGCCTAGGTTCTTGCAGTTTCTCACATGACATATACTGTAATTATATTATAATTATTATTATAATTCGATTATTTCAATCAAGTCACATGACTCATTTGTGGGGAAAAAAACTGCAAAAAATATAATTTATTCATCAGAAAAATGCATTTACGCCTGATGCTGATCCAAAAAAATGAGGCACACACAGCACAGTTCCAGCTATCGCTGGTCTAAGGTGTGAAAATGCGTGAAGAGGTTTGCAAATCCCTGCGTGTAATGTTTTGCAAAAAGTGTGAAGCTGAGTGTGTGCTTATTGCTGTGCAACTCAGGACAGGTGTTTTGCTTATTGAGTGTAAAGAATGTAAAACAACTGTAAAATCAACTATTTCAACGTTTTCCCATAATGCATTTCGTCTGAGCAAAGCATTTCTTTGGAGGACAAGCGGCATAGAAAATGGATGGATGGATGGATGGATGGCGCTGCAATGCTCCCTCTCTCCACCAGAGGGAGCCAGAGAAGCCCAGAGCTCAGAGGGAGGCTGACATCATTGGAGCGCCCCGGCAGGCACCAATGAATGCTTTGCTTGGACGCAATGCATTATGGGAAAATTATTATTATTTTTTATTTTAAACTCTTGTTTGTTGTTTGTTTATTTCTCAGGTATAGCATTTGAGTGTTAAGTTGCTGTGTGATGACTTTAGCGTTCTTTGTATGATGACACCATGAGTCGGATTGTTATACTGAGTAATGACCTCCTGTGATTTCCAAAGGTTTGACAAGCTTCTCCTGAGTGCTACCTCGTGATTGGCTCCTGCCAAAGAAAGAACTACCGTTTAATCACTGACTTGTGAGCGGCACAGTATGTTGGTGTTATTTCATGCCTAGATGGCTCTAATAATGTTAAAAAAACGTATTTTGAAGATCATTAACAGGTTTTCTATGTCATAACTATGAAAATCTTCCATTTATAAAGAAGGAATCTGACTTCGAAGATATTCACTTGGAATGAATTAACGGGATACACAAGGGATTACTGTGCACGTTTATATTTATGCAGACACTGTTCAGGACAGACTTCATGTTTTTTACGCCAGGCACCTTTCAGGGCAGCTAAAGGTCCTTCTTAGGACGAATGGCACATTCGAGCCATTCAGGCAGCTGCTGTTGAAACGCGTGTGTATGTATAGACAAGATCTATATAAAGATCTGGAAATGCAGCCTTGGGCTCAAAAAGTTTAGTGACCACTGGTCTAGTAACTCTCCCTGCTCATTTCAGTGCGTGCGAGGTCAGTATTTTTTCTTAGGGATTAGCCAGTCACGGGCAAGAACCAACAGTCACGTTTGTCATGAATGAGAAATGGCAGATGAGTTTATGCCCGATCAACACAAAAAGGACACAATGAAAGCTCATTTAGGATAAGTTCCCTACATGACCTCTGGTGCTATACTTTACATCCTCATAGCTTACCATGAACAAAAAGTGTGTTATTTTCTTCCAATGGCAAACACGCTATTCAACTGAGGGATTATTTTACCCAGGAGATCTCATTTAGTGACTGAACGATCGTGCCGAGTGTTTCCCCTGCCGGTTTTCGTGAAAGCATCTCCCCCAAGTTCAAAAAGACAGTTTAGGGAAATGGAGCCGGGCGTGTACAGTGTGTTTAGACGACTCTTTGACAAGTGCACTTGAGCGCTTTGAATAATGCCTTGCTTTTAGCCCTTGAAGGGTGAATAGGTAGCAGAGAATTGGAGACGATTGATGTGATTGTCCTTGTCCCTTGTTCTCTGAGGTGGTTTTCCACTTCAAAAAGGGTATGCAAGCAGACATATTTTAGCCAATAGGAGACGGAGACCAACAAAAAACCAGAGCGCTGCACCATAGCTGGGAGTGTGTAGTACAATACTACATTTATTTATGTCTATTTACCTAAACCAAAGCATTAATCAGAAGTAGACATATTGATTTGGAGTGCATGGGAAAGTAGAAAGAAAAACATAACTGTCTTTGACCAGAATTATAGTGCACAACACAGCAGCAACAGAACCAATGTTGTAATAGCGTTTGGGCTCAAACTGCTCAGTCAGCATTAAAGCCGCTGATGGGTTTATCGTAATTAACAGTACAGCAGGTGTAACATGCATGGGTTTCAAACAGTTGACGAGCAACATTTTAAAGCGCATGCAGAGGTAATAAGGCTGCTGGATGATGACCACTCATTCAATTTCAAATGCTGCTCCTGCCATCTCGTGGAGTACAAATAGTACCTCGTAGTACCTCTTTTCCAGCTGTTCTTTCATTATCAGTAACAAGCAACCCCCAACTGCCTACACAAGCATTTTTACAGGCTGAGGTGAGTGGGCGGGATCAATTGGGAGTGCGGGGGTGTTACTGTGACCCTGGGTCACACCTGCGGGGGCCACCAGATAATTTGTCCACACTGAAAAGGTGCTAAAAGGCCTCTGCTCGTCACCCTTGACCTCATGGTAACCCTGTTACTGTGGTGACAGCTCGCAGCTACGCCATTTCAACTTCTATTATTCTTCGATTTTGACCTCGGGATGGCTGAAGAGAAAGGTGACAAGGTGAACACACACACACACACACACGCACACACACACACGCGTTACCTGGCAACTTACCTATACAATCTAAGAGATGCGGTACTGTTGGATGAATTGTGTGAGCTACTCACATTTTCAGAAAGCTAAGGAGCGGTTGTAGACCATTGTCAATCAACCTCCTTGTGCAGGACTGCCTGTTTCCTGTTGCTAGCGATCATACATGCTGAATGAAGGCAGAAGTTACGCGGCTGTAGGGTGCCTGGAATACTACACATGAATCTTCGGTTCATGGAGGACGCCAAGGAGGAATATGTTGTAACAAGGATACAAAAACGCTGCAGCCTAATGGCGGCGGAAGAAGCCATGATCAGAGGAGTGAAATATGCCATGAGTCACTTAATTTTTTGTGTCCAATCTAACGAAGTTTGAAGAGAGAAATGTGATCAAATGTTCATGCCTGTCTGAGAAAAGTGTATAAAGTGTATGGTGAGGGGTTTTACAGCCTTAAAACATATATACTGTAATAATTGTACAAAAATATATTTGGCTACTTCACGGATTTCTCTTATTGCGAGATATTATGGGAACCAAGCCCCCGCGATAAATGAGGGAACACCGTACTCACAAACACATTTGAGTGCACACACACCTGGAAATGACGGATTTTGATTAACGACAGGAAGGAACGGAAGAAGATATGTCAGAAACATGTAAGTTCTGACACTTTTATGAAAATTAGCCAACAAGCCATGAATACTGATGAGTGTTCTATTCAAGCAACTTTACGATGAAACAACCTTGAAGTCTTCCAAAAGCTTTATAGTACGTGAGCTGATGTTAGCTGCATGTAGAATGAAAAGTGCCATACCTTGCCGTGTGCTGACAATCTTTTGGACAAAGCTTCTTTTTTTTTTGGTCACCCACAAGTCTGTCAATCAATAGCCTCCAATTACAAATATAATACACTCGATTGACTCAACGGGCCAGCGGATAGATTGCGGCGTGGAAAGCTATTAAGGGGGTGCGGAGAAGCGAGCCCCTGGAGTTGTTGGGGGGGTTGAATGGACAAGGGCTTGAATGGAAGATGCTGTCAGGGACTAATAGCTTTGGGATGTGGTGGTGTGTGTGCAGCAAGTGTTTTACGGAGAGAGCGTTGGATGCTTTTGGCGGCGATGTGCATGCATCACTGACAATGTATCGACAACAGTTGCGTGATTGTGTGCTGTTTTCTACGCTGTGATGTGCTTTTGTCCAAAAAAGAGAGGGGCACAGTGATTGGGAGGCCTCGGGGGAGGAGTAAAGCATGTGAGAGACAGGTGTAATATAGAGGAGAAGCTGGGAGGAAGATCTGAAGAGAGATTGGTTATTGGAAAGCTATTCTCATAAATAATGCTGGGGGGAGGCAAAGGCGCAAAAAACGGGGGTGGAAGAGTGACAGAAATGGCAAGGTTCTGCATGTTTATTGTTCATTAATATCACATGCACACGCCAGGGGAGTCGAACAGGGCTCCGGCAGAGATGGATTCCTGCTCATCGACGCGTTTCTTCACACTTATGCGCTAATTCTGGAGCGTGTAGTCAAGGTCCACCGTGTCAAGGTGATTCACAGCTCCCATACTCAAGTTAGCTGCTTGTACTTAAGCTTATGGTTGTATAGACACACTATGCAAATCGAATACAAAAATGTGCCTTTCCCAGGGTAATACAGTCATCCCTCCTTCCGTGAATTTCCGCAAAGTAGAATTCAATATTAATAAATGGAATATTTTCAGGCCAACACAGTAACAGCTTAGAGATCGGGAAGACCTGGGTTCAATTCTCCCCTGAGTATTTCTGTGTGGAGTTTGCATGTTCTCCCCGTGTGCGCGTGGGTTTTCTCCGGGTACTCCGGCTTCCTCCCACATTCCCAAAAACATGCAGGTGAGGTTAATTGGCGACTCTAAATTGTCCATAGGTATGAATCGAGGAAAAGGCTTCTTGAGACGTCATCTGTACTTCTGTGTAGAAGGTGTCGGACGTTTCGCTCCTCATCCGAAGAGCTTCGTCAGCAAACTAATAAGTGCTGGTAGCTTAGGCCTTAAATACAGTAAGAGTGGGCGGAATTGGTGTGCCAACACCCTCCTCCTATTGGTTCGTTACACTAAGCCTGGGCGGAGCAGTGGTATAATCCTATCCTGTTATTCACACCTACGATAAAAGGGAAGTGTCGCTCCCTGAATTGGGTATGAACGACTCTGATACTGGCTTGTTAGCATCTATTGTTCTGGCTCGGCCCTGCCTTCACCTCATTTGCAAGACTAAGAGCTGTGGGTTTTGGTCTCAGTAACCTGCTGAACACAGGGTCCAAATTAAACCTCAAACCACCATTCCGATTCAATGATGGGTTCTGTTGTTTGACAAAAATAGCTTCCTTTACTCCTCTTTCAAACCATCTGTTTTCTTTGGCCAAAATCTTTACCTCGCTGTCCTGAAAAGAGTGATTGGTAGCTTTCAGGTGTAGATGTACTGCTGATTGAGGACCACTAGCATTGTCCCTGCGATGTTGATAAAGCCTTTTTTGGAGCATTTGCTTAGTTTCCCCAATGTAGTGCTCTTTGCATTCCTCATCTTTACAGTGGATGGAATAGACCACATTGCTCTGTTTCTGGTTTGGAGCCTTGTCTTTAGGATGCACTAATTTTTGTCTCAGGGTATTTACTGGTTTGAAATAGGTAGGAATTTTGTGTTGCCATAAGATCCTCTGGAGTTTTTCGGAGACCCCCGCTACATAAGGGACTACCACTCCTCTCCTTTTTGCTTCTGTGGGCTTTTGTGTTTCTTTCCCTACTCTCTTCTTTTGACATTTGTTAAAAGCCCACCGTGGGTACCCACAGGTTGAGAGCGCTCTCTGGACATGTTGTGTCTCCTTTTTCTTTCCCTCAGCACTAGTTGGTATTTGTTCCGCTCTATGTTGGAGGGTCCTAATAACCCCTAGTTTATGTTGTAGTGGATGGTTTGATTCAAAAAGCAGGTATTGGTCAGTGTGTGTGGCCTTTCTAAAGACCTCTGTAAGTAGCTGTCTGTCCTTTCCTATAATTACCTTGCAGTCTAAGAAGGCTAGTTGGTTTTCTTTAGTGTCCTCGCGAGTAAATTTGATATTGGTGTCCACCGCATTGATGTGATCTGTGAAAGACTGAATTTCTTGTTTTTTGATTATGACAAAGGTGTCATCCACGTATCGAAACCAGTGCCTTGGTTTTGTCCCTGAGAAGGATGTGAGAGCCTGTTTCTCCATCTCTTCCATGTACAGATTCGCCACTATGGGTGAGACTGGTGAGCCCATAGCACAACCATGAATTTGTCTGTAGAATTTCCCTCTAAACTGAAAATATGTGGTGTTAAGGCAAATTTCCAGTAATTGGCAGATGTGGTCAGCACTAAGTTTTGTTCTCCGATGCAGAGTTGAGTCCTCGAGCAGTCTCTTCCTCACCACCGAGACTGCTGCTGAGGTGGGGACAGATGTGAAAAGTGAAGTCACATCATAAGACACCAAAGTTTCCTCTGGCTCCAATCTGAGGTCTTTGATGCTCGCCACAAACCCTTTTGTGTTCTCTATATGATGATCAGTGTTGCCTACCAAAGGGGATAAGACTGTTTTTACATATTTCGCTACATTGTACGTGGTAGAGTCAATGCTACAGACAATGGGTCTGAGGGGAAACCCTTCCTTGTGGATTTTTGGAAGGCCATAGATACATGGTGTAGCCTCCCCAGGGTATAACCTATGATACATCTGTCTGTCAATTAGTTCTTCCTTCTCTAACTTTTGGAGACAGTGTATGATTTCTTTCTTATACCTACTGGATGGGTCCCTTTTAAGTTGCTCATATGTGTTGGCATCACTAATTAGACTTGTTATTTTTTCTTCGTAGTCTCTTTTCAGGACAGCGAGGTAAAGATTTTGGCCAAAGAAAACAGATGGTTTGAAAGAGGAGTAAAGGAAGCTATTTTTGTCAAACAACAGAACCCATCATTGAATCGGAATGGTGGTTTGAGGTTTAATTTGGACCCTGTGTTCAGCAGGTTACTGAGACCAAAACCCACAGCTCTTAGTCTTGCAAATGAGGTGAAGGCAGGGCCGAGCCAGAACAATAGATGCTAACAAGCCAGTATCAGAGTCGTTCATACCCAATTCAGGGAGCGACACTTCCCTTTTATCGTAGGTGTGAATAACAGGATAGGATTATACCACTGCTCCGCCCAGGCTTAGTGTAACAAACCAATAGGAGGAGGGTGTTGGCACACCAATTCCGCCCACTCTTACTGTATTTAAGGCCTAAGCTACCAGCACTTATTAGTTTGCTGACGAAGCTCTTCGGATGAGGAGCGAAACGTCCGACACCTTCTACACAGAAGTACAGATGACGTCTCAAGAAGCCTTTTCCTCGATGGACAACTCCTGTACGACTGAGAGCCTACACAGACGCATAGGTATGAATGTGAGAGTGAATGGTTGTTTGTCTATATGTGCCCTGCGATTGGCTGGCGACCAGTCCAGGGTGTACCCCGCCTGTCGCCCGAAGTCAGCTGGGATAGGCTCCTGCATGCCCCCGCGACCCTGCGAGGAAGAAGCGGTATAGAAAATGGATGGATGGATGGATGGAATATTTTCATATTTTCCTAGTTAGCGCAGAAAAAACCTGTTTATGACCTTCTAGAGCCCTGTAGGCATGAAATATCAACCCTATAGTCACCTTCACACTTGTATTGCCTAATATAGTCGACATGATAAGTGATAATATATAGTCAACGATACCTGGGAGCACAAGGCACATATTCAACGCTATAAACCGTGCTGGTAAGCAGAGCTATCAAAAACGGTGGTACTCGCCAAGCTAAATAGTTTTAAGGTTAACATCAAGTGGATGTATTCTGTCTTTAGGCTGCCTATAATATCCTTCTAAGCGTTATAATCATATTTTGCCTCTGCCTTTGGGGCATGTTCGTTTATAGAAGCTTCTTCTACAGAACATATTCCTCCTTTCTTTCCTTCAATGTGTCAAATGATCAGCTTCATCCACCCAGTCAGAACCGCCGTGTCTGAGCACGAGAAATAAATAATGTTGGAAAATACTTAACAAGATTTTTATGATCAATAAAACATCAGAGCGCCGCTTTGATGTGAGTTATTTCATCCGTGTTTTGATGATCTGTTGGTGTTTCAGTATTCATCTAAAAGGAGATTGATGATCGGCTGCTATTTGTGCTCCCGCAGACTTATGGGTCATGTTGATGCATGCATGGCCATACCCTGTGTGTACGTGTGTGTGTGTGTGTGTGTTACTGTTGGCTGGTGAACCCGCAGCGGTCAGTGGGAGTTTTTTTTCGACAGCGACTAATGTAAAATTCATAGCCTGTGCTGTGTGGGTGAGATGATACTGGAACACTGGGAGGACAAGACAAAGAGAGAAAAAGATCAAGAGAGAAAGATACAAAATATTTAAGAAAGACATCCCCTTTGGACACAGTCAAGAGAACAACACAAAAAAAGGGAGAGCTTTGTGCTTACCTGCTCGAGCTTCAACACCAGAAATGTCTGATATCGGCAAGTAATCACATTTATTTTCTAATTCCGTGACTTTGTCCAGACTGTGTGTTGTTAATTTGTATGTAGCCAACAAATGGAGGCAAAAAAAGACATTTTGCACACAAAATAAGAACTCAACAAATTAATAATTGAACCAATAACTAAAGAATAATAAATGAACTGGTCTAATGCAAACACAAAGTACATTAGATTCGAACAAGCAATATTTACAATTTCATCTTGTGCATTAAAAAAATATCCTCGCCTATCCCAGCTGACTTTGGGCGAGAGGCGTCGTACACCCTGGACTGGTCGGCAGTCAATCGCAGGGCACAATGAAATACAATCAGCATTTATTATTGTTTTTTTGTGTGCTCCAACAGTAGCTTAATATTAATTAATTAATAATAAAATAATACATAAATAAATTGGTTGACTTAAGAATATTAAACCATTTTTTTATGTTAAGTCAATTTATGTAAACACCAAACAATTCTGTCATGGATCATGAATTTTCCATATAGAAAAATATATCTATATATGTAATTATTTTGCTATATATACGATAATAATTGTTATTATTTTACTTATTGTTTTTATATGTTTAACTAACAATACAACAGCATTACACTGTTGCCATAAAAATAGTCAACAGTTTATTTTTTATGTTAAATTGATTCCATTTCTTCCCCAACCAAACATCATTGCGGGTTGTAGTGAAGTAGTGAAGTCAGCTTTTTAGATTTCTTTGACAAGCACAGTTTCGGACTGTTGTACAGAAGAGTGACATTAAAATGTGCATTTTTTTTGTAAATTGTGCAGCTGTAGATTGCTAATAAACCTCTTTATTTCATCAGTTCTGCTCCGGAGAAGTCTTTGCAGATGCATGTCACTGCTCCATTCCTCCTCCACATTCCCTCAATGGCAGCTCCACCTGACCGTCTTCCTAATTGTGTGCTGAGAGATTTCTTGTTAGCCAACGGGGGGAGTTGTTCTTCTGCGGTGTGATTGAATCCGTCTGCTCCATCCAGGGGAGGCAGATTGAGGCCATCCAACGTCTGTGGTCGGCTGATCGTTTTGATTTCCCCAGTTGTGCCTCGGTACAATGATACTTTAACCACGCTGCTACCATTTTGTAGATTTCTATTGCCAATCAGAATGTGCGGTCTGGTCTCATTTGGTGTGCGCCAAAAAAAAAGTCATGCTGGCTCTTGCTTTAAATGGATTGGAAATAACTTGCCCAGTGGTGCTGCACAACTCTAATGAGATATATTCCTATCAACGCGCAAAACACTGACTTTTACAATGTATAACATTTCCCTTATAATCATGGATTGTGTTTTCTTTTAATTCTTTTAATATTTTTTCACATCTTCTTTTATACATATCAATATCTCCTCTGCATGGTTGGACAACCACAATGTATTCCACTGGACATTTTCCCTTGTTTCTCATGCATTGTAGTACAGAAATGGATGTCAGCAACGTCGCTGGTGTACAGTGTAATTGGTGTAGTCTTCCCTCGCCACTTTGTGCTTTGAATTCTGCAGCTTCACTTTATCACGGTTTTTCAAAAATATGGTAAATAAAACACTGTAATATTACTGTTTCGTGGTTGAAAATGGCCTATTATTATTCAAACAAATATACATATTCGAGCACATTTAATTTATTTTTGTCTAAATTAATTATTTAGACAAATTAATTATTAGCATTTTCACTCATAAAAATGCATATGGGAACTAAAATACAAACATAAGGCATTCAGAAGACACATTCAAGGATGTTGTGATGATGTACGGTATTGTACACTGGTCTCTAGGTGTCAGTAATGTTACATTGATGAGACAATAGCCAGAAACTGAAAGTAAAAACACAACATCCCAATGCTAACATGTGCGTCTACAGTATATTGTGTCGAGTATGTCTTCTTTTCTTTAATGATGTCTACAATATTGGGTAATACGAGTGTAAAGTGTCTGGTCTGGAAACAATTAACCACCATAAACAAAGGATTATTGTGTTAGCATTTCTTCAATTCTTCATTTCTTCTAGATCAGGGGTGTCCTAAGCCTTTCCACAGAAAAGAAATATGAAAGGATGCGAACAGCATTTTGATGCATTTTGTGCATTAAAGATGCAAACATGAAATCAATGTTAGTTGATATACGTGTGCGAAGCTGTCTGAACAACAACAAAAAAACATCTGAGCTTTGTGATGTAATAATGTACCTCATTAATAATGGATTCATTTTATATTTAGGCCAATAAAAAAATAGTTCTAAAGTAAAATATCATAGATGAATCAAAATGTAAGATTTGTTTAGCCTATGGATATACTGTACGTTTTATTATTCCAAATAAAGTGCTGACCTTTGTTCTGCACTTCAAAAAAGACAACATGGCGGACAAACAACCATAAATTCAATGCATCCCAGTGGGAAACTGTTCATATATTTCTCCATTTCCCACCACCCGAAGACCCTCATTGGCGGTCAAACGTGTGGGTGGACTTGTCAACTTGGTGAGGTGTCCTTGAGCAAAATAGTGAGCCCCTTCCGCCCCTTAAATTCCTCCAAATGGTTGGGCCGCTAGTTTGGAGCTGGTTGCCGATGACTATGTGAATGCTTTAGCTTAGCACGCTACCGTAGCTGTCACTGCACGGGCTATGTGCACTACATTACTTGACAGCAGTCATTCACCAACACGAGGCGCAATGTTATTTCTAAGCATATTGTAATGGTTCTCTGACTGGAACAATTAGTGCAGTCCCTTATAAATCCTAACATGCTAGAACTTCCATCACTTTGTGTTGCCTTTGTAATTTCTAATAAGCCAGCATCCTCACACACAGCAGAGCGCTGGCGGTCGAGTACCTGTGGTTTCCGCTACCTGTGACTAATGATCCTTTTTAATAAAAGGTGTGAAAGACATCGCTCGACACAAATTGTGGGATAAATGATGTTAAAGCAGTGCTATTATTATTACGTTGTTATATTATATTCCATTCTAATTGTAATATTATTAAAATTGCAGCCTGAGCTCCCTTTCACCACATGGTTATTTATTAGCATGTATACTGCACAGCACAGCAGCAACAGAACCAATGCTGTAATAGCGGTAAGGGCTACCATTAATACCGCCGATGAGTTCTTTGTAAACAACAATACGCTAATTGTAACACACGTGACTTTTGTACCAACAGCTGGGTAGCAACATTTTAAAGCGCACGCAGAGCTAGATAAAGCGGCGCAAATGCAAATGCAGCCACTGCCGCCTTGTGGAGTTAAGACCTTCAACTTTCACACTCACCTTTACCTGCAATTTCCCACACGCCTGTTCCAGAAGTGCAGCGAGAGTGTGTGACGTGTGTGTTGAATGCAGATGGAGTGAGGAGGCTGGGCGGCGGCGGCGGCGTTGTCGTCCTGTCGGCGATGTGCGTGGCCTTGTCACACTCTCACTCCCTGTGTGGAGTAGCTGCGACATGTCCTCTGGCCCTGCCCATCAATTATGGATGGAAGCAGGTGCCACGCACACACGCAAACACAAGGAGATGGGGTAAGCAAGTGTGTAGGAAGACAATAATAACTTTGACAAAACAATGCAAAACAAAGAGACGCCGCACATAAAAATATAAACATATGAAGATATCACAGTAAAGTAAAGGTATAACAGTAAGATAAACAGAAAAGATATAACAATAAATTAAAATTGAAGAAGGTAAATGACAAAAAAGAAAAATAAAACTAAAACAATATACATTTTGAAGAAAGTTAAATCTAAAAAATAATAAATTAGACTTTTTTAAAAAAGTTCAGTAAAATAAACTAAAAATAAATACAACAAAAATAAGCCATTCTTCTTTTCTTTAATAACGTCCATTTGTAACTCATTCATCACATAACTTTCAACAACAGGAACAGGGAGAAATGGCAAAGGTTTTAAAGTACAGTGGAACCCTGGTTAGCGTCATTCACTTGTTCCAGAAGGTCTGACTCCAACTGTAACGGATGCTAACCAATTTTTCCGATGCCAAATAATGTCAATCCAGTTAATGTATTTGAATTCCTGCTCTTTCCCATCTTTCCACTCTCAAGCTGAAAAGGAGAACAAGAAAAGCCGGTGTGATGTACAGGTACAGTATATGCCGGGAAGCTTGGTAATCTTTAAAGCATCGATCAAAGGTTTCACCGGCACGTTCTATTCATAGAAAGCCATTAATCAGCCAGGCGACCGAGGCCTCAAAAAGAGCCTGTAGCGATGACAAAACTTGAAACACCCCCACCCCCAACATTTTTTTTGAGATCCCGACACAATGTGGGTGACTATGAAAACAAGCATATGCAAATAATAGCTTTGTGTCACTTGAAGTCATGCTTGTGACAAAACCACTCAACTGTCATTTTATTTGGAAATCAGCTGTGTGTCTGTGTGTGTGTGTGTGTGTGTGTGTGTGTGTATTAAGGTACAGTGCACACACATGCACACAGTACAGCTGGGCATGTTTTTCTCTCTCTCTTTCGCTCCAGCTGACAGTGTATCAATCAGCTTCTCATTACATTCCTCAGTGCTATTCACACCATTAGCCACAGAGAAAATGGCACATTTGTGTATTCAGCATCATTCCGGGGTGGGGGTGGGATGTGGGGGCTGTGGGACCTTAATGTGTGTCTTTGTTAAAAAGAACATTTGCAAAGTCACACAGTAGTTTGAGGCAACAGGACATGTGGGGTGAAAACATACTGGAATTCACCACTATGATGCTTTTTGGGCGGTATTTGGACATGAAGGATGACCCGGGTTAACCTTTTGGGCTTCATAGGTGACAACATGGAAAATAATATTCTCTCCTAACAAGACATGGGAATTCAGCAAGTACAAGTCTGTTAAAGTTGCCCTCCCACTGGTGTCAGGGAGAAGGTCCTATTAGTTGCTGAAGCATTTTATTTTAATGGGTAAAACGATGAGAAGCTTCTGAAAAAAGGAACAAAGTTAAGGAGTGTTGAAGCAGAAAGAATGGACAAGAAAGTTTAGAAGCTTTTTTCCCCCCTCAGAGACAAAGTGGTGTGGTATGGTTTAAACTGTTCAACAAGTTACATGAAGGAACATTTACATTTACACAATTCAACACCTCTGAAAAGGAGTAGGAAGAAGCTGAATGACAGGAAATGACGCCAGGGGCTGATTTGTTAATGAATATATATTTGAAAAACCGTGACAGAGTGAAGCCGCGAAAGGGACGGCTGTATTCCAAAAAACTGGGAAAATTCTCATCAAAAAAGTAAACTGGAACGCTGGTTGTATTGCTGGACCCATCAAAACACATTGAAATAGTATAAAACTATACTTAACTGTATTTTATTACATATTTCTATTGACCCCGACAAGTTCTGCATGGACATTACCGCTTAGGAACATTGTAATATCATCTCTATGTGAAATTGCACTGTCAAACAGAATAAAAAGATTGCCATAATCTATTAGTTTTATTGTCAGGACTGATCACAGTGAAATTATCTATTCACAAACAAATCAAATACTCTTTTATTGATGTTGTCAGCCATGTTTTTTGTTTTTTGTTTACATTCGATGGAGCGCTTTTGAGTTTGCACCTTGTAAGTTCAAAGTGGGATATTTCAGATTCTGTGCACTTTCAAATGCAGCTGTCATGATGTCTCTACGTCTCAAAGATTGTAAAAGGAAAGAGCATATCTTGTTTGCATGTTAAACAAGGTTGCGGGAAGAAAAGAGACAATCTTCCTTGACGCGAAATGCTGTCACGCCGGCGAGAGATCACCGTATTTTCCAGGAATAGGAAGCCTAATTTGGGAGGGCGCTGACGACTGTGCTAAATTGAAGCTCATGTAACGTTAACTGAAGACAGAAATAGTCTCACACTGAATCACAATGCTAATCCACTAACAAAAAGACGAAAAATATGAAGTGTGTGTGGGAGTGACAGCGGTGACATATCCTTTGCTTTTGCTGACATTTCGGGACGTGCGAGTGGCATCAAAAAGGTGTTATTTTGACATCCGCACATTACGATTCATTCTCGAATCAGGACAAAGCTCTGCTGCTGCTGTGATGCTGCTGCTAATTGCAGAACGGTGCATTTAAGAGCTGTCTTTGACATTGCTACACTCCATGAAGGTTGAAGGCTAACTCTTGTGGACACCATGAAAGCTGAGTGCCTCTCGTATGCTCGTAAGTGCTTGTGGTGGTTCACTTAAGTGCTTGCGGATGCCAGCCGGGCTCCAGTTTCTCTGCCTCGCTCCCCTTTGTTAATTATTCCACTCTCCCGCGATAAATCACTCCTGTTTTCTCTCCATTTTGGAAGTGGAGGCACGCTCGGTGCTCATCATTTGTGTCGAGGCCCTGATTCACTTCCCTGTATCCCTGCTCTCCATCCATCTTGGCAGCTTCCTCCACTCCTCCTCCTCCCATCCGTCTCCATCAGGAATGACTTCTGCCACTTCAGACGTGTCCGTCCATGCATCTCTTTCTTATTCTCCTCTACCTGCACAGCTCCCTCTGTCTTTCTCCATCCATCTCTCTCAGGGTAAACAGATAGGTTCCACGTTGTTAAAGCTATTTATAAAAACTAAACAAAGCATCACCGCTGAATAGTGGCATGATCAAAAGAATCAGCTCTGATTAATTGTATATAGGAGACAAGAACCTTCCTTGCTGTGACTTCTTTACACAATCAACAAGACACACTGTTTGTCATACTTTGTATAAATAAACCAGCTCTCAGTATGGACCAGAGTGGTTCTGCGCCATAAAACATCTAAAACACCATGAACCAAGCTCATAATCCAAACCATGCCACATCATTTGTCAAACATTGTAAAAAAAACACTAATAATGTTGAATTAGACTTCTCCGCAAAACATCTCAAACCCCACATTCCATGTTCATGATCCAACGCATACCACATCACGACTAAGCCAGAAAACATCTAAAACACAGTGATCCCAGCTTTTGATCTAAAGCATTCCACAGCTTTACTATGCCACAAAACACCTAAAACACAGTGGTACAAGCTTGTGGTCCAAAGCATACCACATCATAACTACGCCACAAAACACCTAAAACACAGTGGTACAAGCTTGTGGTCCAAAGCATACCACATCATAACTACGCCACAAAACACCTAAAACACAGTGGTACAAGCTTGTGGTCCAAAGCATACCACATCATAACTACGCCACAAAACACCTAAAACACAGTGGTACAAGCTTGTGGTCCAAAGCATACCACATCATAACTACGCCACAAAACACCTAAAACACTGTGGTACAAGCTTGTGGTCCAAAGCATACCACATCATAACTACGCCACAAAACACCTAAAACACAGTGGTACAAGCTTGTGGTCCAAAGCATACCACATCATCACTACGCCAGAAGACATTTAAAACACCGTCGGCCAAGCTTGTGATCCAAAGCATACCACATCATCACTATGCCAGAAAACATCTAAAACACCACATAATCCGAAGCAGAGCACATCGTGACTATGCCAAATAATATCGAAAACATCGCGATCCAAGCTTGTGATGCAAAGCATACCACATCATGACAAGACTACGCCAGAAAACTTCAAAAAAACACCATGATCCAAGCTCATTATCCAAAGCATACCACGTCATGTGCCAAAAGCCTCATATTAAGTTGTGGCTGAGCCATTTTTAGCATCCATTTAAGTTACCAAATATGGTTCCTTGCCTGGGTTAATGAGCTCAAGCTGAAAGTAAGAATGTACATTTATCACAGTGTAGATTTTGACACGTGCATTAATTTGGCCCGGAACTGTAATCATCTAATTCAGCGGGAGTTAAAATTCTGAAAGTTATTACCTGGGAGTGAATCAGTGCTCACATGATTAAGAAGCTTCCCAGTGCGGACAGAATGAGGGGAGAAGAAGACATTCCCCTTGGAGACAGAACGCAAGAGGACAGATGCCCCATAGAGGAACATGTGGACAAAGCACGTCACAATGTGTGAATCTTTACGGCCTTTCAGCCTTTGTGGCTGAGAGCCCCTCCTCCCTCAGTGTATATCATGAATCATTTACATTCTCTCTCCCTCAGGAGCAGGTGTTTAAATATTAATGCTCTCCATTCAGATCACAGCTGCCCTGACCTGCATAGCTGGGTCTGCTCCCCCAAGGCCGACACCGTCCCCGAGCACATACAAAACACCTCCATGGATCATCCACAGACGGAGATACTCAACTACTAAACAGCCGAGCCATAAAACATACAACACCTGAGATAGATACGAGCGTGCATACATTTGATGGCCCACCAGCATATACTGAATGACATAAAAGTTGCTGCACTCAAAACAAAGACATTTCTATTAGCTGTGATAGCTGCGTGATGAGGGAGGAAGTGACAGCTTTGCAGACCTGCTTAAGGGAGCACGTTGGCAGTTGGAATACATAAATAATATCGTTTGACTCCTATCCAGGTGGTCCACTGGACAAAACACACAACAAGCTTCACATTTCGTCTTGTCTGCAGGATGCTTATGACAGAGCCCCATTGCAGAAACAGGCTGCTTAAAGGTAATGAATTTGTGCTCATATGTTGGATGTCACAAAAGTGGGTACCACCAGGGAATAGCAAAACCCCATAAAAATGTCTATTTTTGACACACGGCTCACTCCTTCTCCCCCTCCAGACCCCACGGCTGGCTTGATGTTGACATTCTCTTTCGATTTTGGTTCGTTTTCAATAAGAGTGACTATTCCTGCTCCAGAAGCGTCCCCCAGTTCTCTTCAGTATGCCTCACACACTTATTAAACACATTTCAAAGTATAAACCCTAATGAGTGATATAGTAATGTGATCCATGAACAGTTGGAATCGGAGTCATGGTGTGGAAGTGATATAGAAGTTTCACTTTTGCGTCTAATATGGTGCGTTCAAAGACCATCGAACAAAGTGAACTTTTGGGCTTTTTTAACAGTGGTACATACTGTATATGCTGTACATTTTACCTGTATTATCACATATTTATAAATTGCTATTGACTCAAGCTGAAAAAAACGTCCGTCATTCGCAACATCTGTGTGTGCAACTCAAAGATGAGGACGCTACTCAGGCTGCCAGCAAGCCCAATTAGCGTCACCTCCTTGAGTGTGAAGCTTTCCGCACCAGAGCTCCCCTTTTCTTCGTCTCATATCGGCCCACTCGCACACACACATCCAGGTATCTGCTGTTTTTATCCCTCCTAATTTTGATTCTTTCTCTCTTTTATCACCGCTTGCACAGCCTCTCTCCCCGATGCTCTTTTAATAAGGCCCCTGTTTGGATCAATTCCTCCCAATCGATACGTAATATTAGAAAGAAGCGCCCGGCATTTTGCTCGCAGGAACTCTTGGCATACTGTCCAGACACGGCAACTATTGTCTCTGCTCCACCTATTCACACCAAACCTAATGAGATATTGAATTGGACTGGATACACTGAGGTGCACTGTACCGTCCACGAAGGCTACACCTGATAATATTTGATCAGAGGCTCGTTTTTCTTCATTTGCTCGGTAGTCTTGGAACAATACGACGTTAACTGAACATCCCTTTGGCTCCTCTGCAAGTGCATAATTGATATTCCACCATGTGTTCCAAATGATAAATGAACCCTGCGCCACTTCGCTCTCTACGCTAAAAGCATTTACATCCAACCACGTGTGTTTTTGAAGAGGCTACTTTCAAATATAATAAAAAAAAACTCTTGTCTCTCAAGATATTCCCAGACCTCCCATTAACCATGCATTACACGCTGAAGTGTACTGCTTGTAATGAGCGGGCAGCAGCCAGATTTTAAGTATGTCTTACTTGGGCTGTATAATTTATCATGTTAGGAGCTTCAAGCTTTTTAATGGTCTCCGCTCTCATTATCCAGTCTGTTTTCCTCTGCGTGCCTTTCAGAGCGTTGCCCCAAATGGAGAGACAAATAGATTCATACGAGATGGTAATTACAGCATTAAGCGCCACCGTTCCGTACAGCAGAAACAGGCCAGAGTGAGTCGGCAGGTCACGAGCAGTCTGACAGTGTCAGATTACCCAGCATGCTTTGTCTGTCATTCCTCTCTGCCCAGTTTATATCAGCTTCCTGTCTTGACGGATGAGGCCTTTGAGGAAGTGGAGGGCTCTGTCAGGAGTTGCCAGGCGCTGATTTCTTGTCAGTGCAGGCCAGACTCACCCGAAAAGAAGCTGATGAAGTCTTGGGGCATACTCACACAAGATCATTCGTACCATTCGCACCATGCTGGACTTGGGTACCCCTCCCTCTCCTGCCCCCGTTGGTTTGCGTTCACACCGTGTAGTGGTGTCATGGTCCGTTGGCTGCTTCTGATTATTTATTTTGTACAAGGTTGCCCCTGTCATTAATTACCTGCAAGAGGGGTGATTGCATTAATTAAAGGACGTGTTCTATTCTACTGTGTTACTGCAATTTCTCTGAATTTGTGGAGTATTTCCAGTCTTATTTGGAAGCATTGTGATAATTTATTTTGTGCAAGGTTGTCATTCATTTTCAGAGATGTATCATTAGTGGTCAGCATCCAGTAACTTTATCACACTGTGGACAAAAATAAACTGAGCTTAAGGGGCGCAGCACCGTTTGACGGAAACTGACAACAGCAACAACACTATTAGGGCCATTGGCTGTCGGGTTCTTCCACCCAAACTCAACCGAGCATGCCTTTATGGACCTTGCTTTGTGCTCTGTGGAACAGAAAAGGCAGTTCCCCAAACTGTTGGAAGAATGCAACTGTCCAAAGTGTCTCGGACTAATGAAGCATCAACACCCTACCTTTCTCCATAGAGTGACAGAATCATCCTGCAGTGTGGCAACATTTCCTAATGAACTTCCTTTGAATAACACACTTAAGCCCTCCCTCAGTGATATTAGGCACCTTGCATTGCCTAAGAAACTGGACACAATCAAGTAACTGACAGCGCTGTCAGGAAGCAGAAAACAGGTATACAAACATAGCTGGCTGACTTTCACATGCAATGTAGAAATATTAGCATTAGATATCCCTGCCAGGAGGAGCTCATGAATAAACAACACTCCTATTTGTATAGGCATCCCTGTGGAGTCCTTCCACTATTGTGCCGTTGTACTAACTAGCTCTGCGGCGGGAACATGACAGTATCGCCATAACACGTGTTCTTAAGTGATTAGAATTCACTCTGCCCTTGTAGGCCTCGGCTATCAGGGAGTATTTTCAGTGTTTCTCTGCCGCGCTGATGGTCACTGGGGGCAGCTGATAAAAACGTTATTTTTTTTTCCCTCATCGCCATTGAGCCGGCGGACGCACACATCGATACGCGAGCATACCACGGCATGTTTATCAGACTGGAGCGCTGATTCCCTGCATTCTTGTGTTGTTCCCTTATCTGAAGCCTATTGTTGGAAGACTGCGGTTATTGGGTTTCCCCAGAAGAAGACAGGGATGATTTAGGACAGGGGTGTCCAAAGTCTGGCCCGAGAGCATTTTTTTTATCGGATCCCTGTTGTATTCTACAAATAGAATTATACACGGCCCACATTAGAATTCAAGATTCAAGATTCAAGAGAGTTTTATTGTCATGGTAAAACAGCAGTTATACCATGCAATGAAAATCTTATTCTGTTCATTCTCCCAAGAAAAGAAAGAAAACACAAGAAAGAATAAGAACATAAGAAACATAAACACATAAACATATATACCAATAAATTAAGCAACAAAAACAGAAGAGACATTACAAAGGAGGACAAAAAAAAATTACAGAAAAATGGTTGATTACCTGTGATACCCGGATACGCTAAGCCAGGGGTGTCCAAAGTGCGGGGGCCATTCACGGCTCTCGGCAAATTCTAAAAATAAAATGAAAAACTGGAAAAAATTTAAAAAAGAGCAGTAATTTTACAAGAATAAAGATGAAATATTATAAAAAGAAAGTCATGATATTAAGAGAAAAAAATTGCATAAAGTTGAAATATTGTAGGAAAAAAGCCATAATATAAAAAAAAAAACAAAACTAAAAATAAAGTTGCATTTTTTGGAAAATTAGGTTGGGGAAAAAGTCAGAATATTACGATAATAATGTCAAAATATTATGAGAATAAAGTCATAATATTAGGAGAAAAAAAATGTACAAGAAGAAAAATATTTGTAAAAAAAAGTAATATAAGGAGATATATATATGTAAGATAAGGGGAAAAGGTTTATGCGAATAATACGCTTTATCGCTGATAACACAAAGCTGAGATGCAGGCTGTTTCTTCTTTGAATATATCAACGTCTGCATATCAACATGGATTGGTTTAGAAAATGTAAAAGTGGCCCCCACATGCTTTGATTTTGGGGCGGCAGAGGCTCAGGAGGTAGAGCAGGTCGTCCTGGAACCAGTTGGCGTTTGGATCCCTGCACCCCGTCACTGCCATTGTGTCCCTGGGCAAAACACTTCACCCACCTTGCCTCCAGTGCTGCCCACACGGGTGTATGAATGTGAATGTATGTTGTACCTAGGAGCGAATTGGCAGCCACTTTTCCGTCAGACTACCCCAGCTGTAGCTACAGATGTAGAATACCACCACCGGTGTGTGACTGAGGAGTGAATGTATAATGGGTGCACTTCATGTGAAGCACTGTGGGTGCCTTGAAAAATGCTATAAAAATCTAATTCATTGTTATTATTATTTGATTTTTCAGTACGCGGTCCTTGGTCGAAAGAGTTTGAACACCTCTGCCCTAAGCCCGAGCACCCCAGCTTGAAACCTAACTCGAACCCATCCACAATTTCCTATACCGCTTGTCCTCATTAGGGTCACAGGGGAGCTGGAGCCTATCCCAGCTGAATTTGGGCAAGAGGCAGGGTACACCCTGGACTGGTTGTCAGCCAATCACAGGGCACATATAAACAAACAACCATTCACCTCACGTTCACCCTCTGTCTCCTAACTGTGAGGCCAGCATGCAAACCGCTGAGCAAACTGCAACCCTAACCTTGACGCTGGATTTTGGGCATTGACCACCACCAAGAATCCTCAAGGGAAGACACATTTTTAATGACATACGAATAAAGAATTAGGACTTTTGGTACACCACCACCACCACCTTTTATGGTGTATGAATATGTGTGTGTAAACTGGAGTGGAGTTTCTTTTATATGAGAGAAAGAAAACCTGGGCTTGCTTCATAGTTTATTATACGTAGTCAAGGTAACCCCATAGAGTGACTATAGGAAAGCTATTGATTTCCACCCACATGCCTCTCATTATCTCCCCAGAGATAAAGTTTTCAAGTGAGGCAGAGCATCCTCTAAATTCAAAATACTTACGCTCCATCCAGTATACTTGACCTTGCAAACTTTTTCAGCTCGCAGCCAAGTAAAGTTGCCAACTAATGAGGGCTCGTCCAGAGAGT
Source organism: Dunckerocampus dactyliophorus (assembly GCF_027744805.1). Lineage (NCBI taxonomy): Eukaryota > Metazoa > Chordata > Actinopteri > Syngnathiformes > Syngnathidae > Dunckerocampus > Dunckerocampus dactyliophorus. The sequence goes on along the minus strand of NC_072838.1, from coordinate 15,811,522 downwards.
TGCTATCTATGGGGCCTTGTTGTGAAATTAAAGGTCATTCTCACCGGATGAGCAACCCCGATTCCTCCACCACCTCCTCCTCCTCCTCCTCCCTCCTGCGTCTCTGCCCTCGCTTAGCCAACTGGGAAATCAAACGCCATTAGACCAGAGAGGCGTCCTTTATCATGGCGGTCATTATCATCCCAATCATCACCCCAGCCACGGAGCGTCATTTAGCCTTCCCATTTAACTTCTCACCAGCCGTGTGTCAAAGAGACCCACCAGTGACAATGTGGCCAGCAATATTGGGTGGGTGGGGGGGTGGTGGGATTATGCAGGAAGGAAAGCAATTAGCAGGCCAGATAGGGACGGAGATTCAAAGGCGGACAGTAATAGAACAAGGAGAAGGGGCTGTAGGAGATGGATGCCTGAATGACTTATTAATACGACTAATGAGGCTGGCACAATTCGCCTGACACGGAGCGACCGGCTGTGGCTGGAAAGTGGATGCCTTAAAGTGGTATTTGTCGCCCAGCAGGGGGCGACTCCAGCGGTTAGCTTAACAAGCAAGAAGGTTGAGTGGCCATTTCATACTTGGCAGGTTACCTAGTTGACCCTTGCTTCCTCTGAAGATATAAACGTCCTTGAGAGAGGCCTAAGGAAAGACTCACACATACACATACATATTTGTGTGCGCCAAACGAAGAAAAGATGTTTAAAAAGCTGCAAAGCACATGCCAAAACAACTGCTGATTTTGGGCGAGGGGTGGAGTACACCCTGGACTCATCACCCGTCAATCGCAGGGCACATACAGACAAACAATCATTCACACTCACATTCATACCATACAATTTATAGTCTCCAGTTAACCTAACATGCATATTTTTGGAATGTGGGAGGAAACCGGATTACCCGGAGAAAACCCACACACGCACGGGGGAGACTCCACACAGAGATTCAAACCCAGATCTTCCAGATTGCCTGATTGTGTAGCCAACATGCTAACCACTGGGCCACCGTGCAGCCCCATGACAACCTCTATATGGCTGTTTTTGACAATACTACATTACGGTCTAAAAAAAAAACTCCCTTGGTGCAATATTTCCACAAATGGTCCATCCTTGTCATACCTGCTGCATCCTCTCAAGGGGAGACTCCTCTTTGACTTTGACTGATCTCTGTGTGACCTGCAAGCCTGAACTTCAGCGCTGATGGCTCAGGTTGCTCCACCTCAATTGTGTATTAAAATGAAGAGCAATTTCCTCCCTCGCAAGGAAGGGCGGAGGAGTGACGCCAGTGGACGTGAGCTAAAATGTCAACTTTAATCAAGCCTCCTTTACATATGCGCTAACAAGCTATGAACCATCAGGCACAGCGGGCTGCCATGAAGCTCTTCTTAATAAAAAAGGATGGCGGAGGAAGGAAAAGAAGGAGGGGGCAGGACATCTTCAGGTCAACAAGAAAGGTCGGCCTGGCTATGTGCAGGGGGTTACGAGGTAATTGGGATAGAGACATGGCCAAGAGATGGAGATGGAATGTTCTTAGGTACAATTTAGCTACTTGTGCTTCATTAGAGTGCACTTTACAGCGCTACATTTTATGATTTAACAGCTACATTAAATGTATTATATAACATTCTAGGTCAACATTGTTATATTTCTAGCAACTTTTTCCAGTTCTCTGCCTTCCAAAAAGCACTGGTCTAGACGCATTTAGGTCAGATTTGTGACCTTTTTTTCCCTCCCGGAGCTACATTTAAGTTAAAACTTATGTCTCAGTGTGTCTTATGAAGGAAATACACTTGCCAGACAAAGCTGGGCATCTTTGCTCAATCTTATGGGATGCAATCCAAGAACTGTATAAAAAAGTACATAAATGAATAGGAATGAATATCATTATCCTGTGAAAGTCACTTTTGATAAAGCCTATACAGCACTTCATACACAAACCTATACTTTTAGGGAAATTTGGGAATGCTTGCATGGAATAAAGGTCAACAGTTAAATAGTGAAGCCTGAAATAAAATAAAAAAACAAATAATACAATAGAATAAAAATTATAATACAATAAAGACATACATTAATTAAAATGAAATCAAAATGAAAAAAATATTGAATTTGTGTTTTTTTGTGAACTAGTATAGCCCAATTATATTTAGTTATATAAGCTAATGCTTTTGCGTGTGGTGTAGTGATTTGTTTGTCTTATTTCCTAAATGGTATGGTGTGTGGAGGTGAAACACAGGGTATATCTGCACTGTTGAGAACATGGAAAAGGAAGCAGGAAGAAGGAGGAGGCTGTGGTGGTGGTTCACTGTGGAGACAAAGTTTGCAGGTTCTTCAGTGAACACGTTACAATGTAATCACAAGAAGGGGGGAGGAGGTACCGGCGAGGATGGGGGCTTGCTTGAGTGTGTGTGGAAGCAGTGGGCAGAAGATAACTGGAGCCTACTGCAAATACAGTTAACTGTTTTAAAATAGCTCTTTTTACTGCTGTCTACAAGCAGCCGGCCCTCACCGTGCCTGGTAACACTGTGGATAAAACGCTGAGAAGAAAAAGACACAACCTGCAGCCATAACCCACTTTACATTATACAACAGAAATCCTCAGCTGACAAAAAACTTGTTGGCCTCCTCTCAGATGATATTTACATAAGGGAGTCCTAAAAAGATTTTTATCTGCATATGAAAGAGGAGGTAGAAAGAGAGCCTTGGATTCATCCCAAAATATTTACTTACTTGTATTTAATGCAGGGTGATGTCGGGGCAGCACTACAACTGAAAGCAACTATAAATATCCAGCAAGAGTTCTTATTGTTCAGCGAGACCAACTCCATAGGACTTAAGACTTAAGACACTGTACAAAACAGACATGCGACACCAAAAAATGTTTGAGTAGCTATTATTTTTAAATAATATAAATTAGTTAATCATAATTTACAGTTCTAAATGTATGTGCTGTACATTTAAATGCAATACAACAATATAACAAAATCAAATCCAATTGGCCAGACCTCACAGTTCCCATTTTCCTTCCACACTGCAAAAGGTGTAAATCTAAAACGTTTTTTCTCAAAAATATGACACAAAATTGAAAAAAAATAATTACAAAGTAGTTTTACTTTATTTTAAGTATTTTATGTTAAATTTTACCACTAGAGAAAAGTGCCTGGTAAGAAAGAAAAAAATATCTATTTTAACTCAAATCTACTTTTACTTTTCACCTTGATTTTAGATATTTTTAAAATCTTGCTGATATGTCCACTTTTTGTAGTGCACCAGGAATTTTAAGACCTGTTGAGGCCCGGCCCACAGCCCAGACCCAAACAAGACTGATTGGCACATAAATTTGGTAGAAATTTACCAGAAATGATGAGAATGTGGAGATGTGTGACAGGAGGCAAAGATGAGTTGAATCCACGGCTTTACTTTCCTCATAACATGAAAACAAAAAAAACCTTAACAATGGTTCAGTCGGAGTAAAGTCTGTTCTCCACCCTAAACCCAGAAGTCCTACCGTCCTACCCCTGCTCAAGGCACAGCCCCTTGCTGAATGTCTTACTCTTGTGGGTCAACACAAGATTACAGCTGTTGTTGATAAAAGTCCGACGGGTGATAGGAATCGATTAAGGTGCTTATCCAATTTCTGTGTATTCATTAGGGGCGTCACAAGATCTCGTGCCACAAGATCTCGCTAGAGAGGCGAGGCTGCTAGCATTCACACAGAGCGCAGAGAGTGTAACGTAGTACACATTTAATCAATAGATTGCAATATATTGTCATATATTTTTTAATATTTTTCATTGTACTTTTCTTAAAAGTGATGTTAAATTCTTGTCTCGTTCTCGTAGACTAAATCTTGTGTATCTTCTCGTGTCGTGAACTGAGTGTCTCATGACACCCCTAGAATTTACTGCTAAGACCATCAGTGTTTGTTAAAAAAAAGTGCATCAATCGCAGCCAATGCACCTGGCTGTGCTTTGTGGCGTCTGCACCTGTATGCATTCATGTTTGCATGTTTGTTGTGGCACGCGCTTGAGTGCTTCATGCATGTTTTAATACTAGTGAACAGATGTTCAAGCGTGCCGCTGAATTATTATGCATTCCCGCTTGCTTTGGCTTTCATCGGGCGAGCTCCTCGGGGTTGAGCGGATATACTGTAGGCGCGCGCTTGCCTGGATAAACATCAATTATTAAGATGTGTTCAGATTGCTGATGTAAAGAAACGTACAGGAAGGAAATGTTCACGCGCCTTGGCTATTAAGTTGTTTTCTCAAGGTGCAACCCAAGATGAGTTTAAACTGTTCGTTTCTTTACTTACGTTCACGTCACCTCAGCTCCGAAGCCATAATCAGTTCTTGTTTGAATTAATCATGACACCAATCCGCGTGATTGAATATTCCTTACCTAAGTTCAAGCTACCTTTCTAGTGCGGACTCAGCTCTATTTTTCTGTTAGAGTCGTTGTTATTTTCTCAAATGTGAAGACAACAACATCATTTTTTAAACGTTAGTGCATGAGAAAACATAGCTTGTCATTTATTAGCAAGTCTATTGCACAGCACTGCAGCAACAGAACCAATGTTGCAATAGCCAGCATTAATACACTGATGAGTTCATTGTAAACAACAGTACGGCTTAGTAGCAACATTTTAAAGTGCATGCAGAGTTAGATAAAGCTGCTCATGATACTTCAAATGCAGTGAGAAATGCAATGAGTTAATAAAAACTACATCAGGAGGTTGCCTACAGCCACAGCTGTTAATGATAATGTATTTAATACTGTAATTAGAGATCCCCGTGGTTATTTGTTTTTGCACTTGGCAACAGTAGGAGACTGTGGTTAATTGAATAGAATTAATGTGTGATTAACACCAATGAAAACATGATTTACTATGTTGTGGCCTTAACAAAATCTGTTTTTTGGTTTTCACTTTATGCACTTTTGTCACTTAAAAAAAATTATTTAAGAAAAGGCCATGTGCATGCTTGAGTCGAGGAATGAAAAGCAGCCTTTGCGCCCTGGGATACCGATCATTAGCTTGTGAAGGAATGAAAGCAAGGACACAGACACGGACGTGGGAGAGAAAGCTAAAAGGAAAGAAAAAAAAGCTTCACAATTGCGCTACAGGTGGCAGACAAGGGGTCAATGTCATCCGGCGCGCTAATTGTAACATTTCTGCTGCCTTCCACTGCAAACAACAAAAGTGTTCATTACATTCACTGCAGCGCCTTCCATCGTTTAGGATGTTGATCAGTTTGTTACTGTGTTGGCTTGAAGGTTAAAACAGCTTGTTATTTTTAAGGTCCTTGCCAAGAGCTTTGGGCGATCTAGTTGAACATGAACAGGAAAAGGTGTTCAACAGAGCACTCTTCTAAGTCCCCTTCTGTCTCGAGTGTTGATGCAGTCAAGGTGACTTTTTCTGGCTGTTTTTCTCTCCCAAGACATCCTCAGAGGATCACAGAGAGTGCATGTTTTCAATATGTCATTATTTTTTAATGATACTTGAATGACATTGAGGAAAAAAAATAACCCCCCGGAATGACTCTTTTGATTAAGGCTCACGTCGAAATCCATCCATAGCGCCTTTAGAGGGTGTATTGTATCAATTTATATTTGTCTGCTCTGCCGTGAAACATTTATTATATCAGATCAGAGCCGGGTCCTTTTTCAATCTGCATGCAAATAGCATATTTTGGGAATCCATGCGACACAAATGCATGTGCTGTAGGTGAGCCAGGCCGAAAACAGAGCAAGCGACTAAATTATAATCAGTGGTGGTACTAGTCTGGACTGTGATAGGTGAGTCTTGCATGAAATTGTGCCATTTTGGGTGGAAAACACTGCTTTCCAAAGTAGAAAGGGAGCTCATACAGTAGTTGATTAATATTACATTAAGAATTCTGTTGATAGTGTTGAATCGGTTATAAAGGAGGACAGCATGATGTCAGCTTTTGGGAATTTGAGCCATGGCATGACTACTGGAAACAGGAGTTTAGAACAATCAGAGTGATTTCTCGTCCTATTAGAAAACAATACGTTTTCCCTGAAGTTGTTCAAGGAAAATTAGGTACATGCAAAGCACTGTTTTTTAGTAATATATTGCATTTTCCAGACTGTAAGCGGCACCTTTTTCATTGCGACTTATATATATAATTGAACATGATTTAAGTTAAAGAGTTAGGCACACAAATATGGAAAACTGTCTAATGTGCTTCTGTCTTGGAGATGATGTGTCTGTAAGTAATGTGCACATATAATCATATGCTACCTGTGTGGGAAATGCCGTATTTTAGACAGCATTGTTGTTTAATTAGGACACTAATCACGTCCAGGAGAGATTGTTGCTGCTGTGCCGCTGGCTAACTAAATACACACGTATGATGTCAATCTATTTAAATTCATTTGTGAATACAAAAATGAAGTTTGGGTGTTAAAATACGCTGGTTTGATACATTTCTACACGCCGGGAAGCATCCAGGCGTCATGTCACGTATTAAAAGTGTCTTCTTCGAGAACATTCTGCCATTTATTAAACAGGTACGTTTTTATTGTATTCATATACTTAAAAAAATGGACTTATTTCAGCTTCTGAAGTCTCCTTGTTGGTGTAAACGTTACCTTCGTCTTCTTCTCTTGTGAGTTTAATGTAGTTAGAAGCGCCGCCATGACACTCGCAAAAAAGAAAGCTTGCTCTGATAGCTCGATCATAAATACAGGTAAATGTTACTTACATATGTTTTTTAACTCTTCATGACGTACTTTTTGACTGATGCGACTTAGTTATAGTTGATATAATTTATAGTCAGTAACGTCATGTCTGTAGGTTTAATTACCTCCGCCAAGGATGTTGGGGTTGTTTGTAAGTGGCGTTATGAAAAAAGCAACTTTCAACTTTCTTTCAAGGAAGAGACATTTAGGCTTTGGTTTTTCACGTTCACCCTAACATCTTAGAGAATAATACATACGAGCCTTGAAAGAAAGGAGTGCAATTTGGTGCATGAAGGCAGATTACATTCGCTTTCGATTTTCTAGATCGTATTATCTCGTGTTTATCAACCTCTTTACCTTTTTCCCTCACCAAATTTGACCAAAACCCACAAAAAAACAGCACTAACACTGCAAAAATGAAGCATCGACACCTCAATGCTCTCAAGTTTTGCAGCATGTCTTACAATACAGCCTGGAGCTCTGCCAGCTAGTGTCAGATACAGATGTGGGAGCTGTAAGATTTGATCATTTTGTTTTTCTCCAGCAAATTGGCTAACCTTTTGAAAAGGGCTTCTATTCTGCTGAATCTTTAGTTACTTCGATTGATTTAAAGGAGATGCTGAAAATGAGTAAATGACTTGCCTATTTGCAAAACAATGAAGGAAGGATGTTTAGTCATGTCATTTTAAACCACTCTTTGCAGACTATTTGTTATCTATCTAGAAACCCAAGACATGATCCAGCACGTAGGAGATAAACATCTGTGTCAGCGATAAAAGGCCTCAATCAAACCCTTGCCTATTTACACTGCTTTAGTGTTTGCTGATGCTAATTCACCAACGTCCTTCACCAATCTGCTGTCCCGAGACGGAGAAGGTGAGACGCACAAAATAGCAGGAGGAGGCGGAGGGCACTGGTAAAGACTTTTACAAAGAGCCCTTGATATTGCTCGATGTTTTGTGTAATGCCGACTTTGAAAAGCTTTCTCGGGAGATACAGCCAAAGCCCGCAGTAATCCTCCCTCACCATGTCTGCATCAGCATCGCTGCCACAGCCCTGAGATGCGATAATCTGCCTATGTCTCCTCACTCTATTCTATTCTATTCTATTCTATTCTATTCTACCAGCAGCTTCATTTTAGCAAAAGTGTACAATGAAGTCCCAGGAGTGGGAGGGATGGGTTTCATCTGGAATTGAGGAAAAACCTTATGAAAGTAAAAACTGCACTAAATTTCTAAGCTGTCAAAGAACTCAACACAAAATGGATTCAACAAAGGACGAGAACGGAGGACATCCAGCATCGCATGCTTGGCAACCAATCAACCAATCAACAGACAGTAGTACTCTTTTAACAATGGAAACACAAAGCACTGTGGACAAAAAGTCCTCAAATTATAGGAAAGAGGACGGCACATTAACTGGAAGCAGGCTATAATTGGAGTTTTTGCACAACTTCTTTTTTTACTTTTAATCACGCTTAGAAGAGCACGAGGAAGTGGAAGGCAAAACATTGCCTTCCTTGTTTGATGACATGGTCATTTATGAGCAAGTATCTTGCACAACACAGCGGCAACAGAACCAATGTTGCAATAGTGGTAAGGAGCAAACTGCTGAGCCAGCATTGGGGCTCCAAACTATATGTTGTGTTATTTTCAACCAAAAAAATGTAAGAAGTGTCAGGGTTATCCCGATAGGACGCGCACCAGTAGAGAGATAGGAACCACAGAACACAATCGGAGTCAGGAAATTGTCTCTTGCAAGAGAGGAAGAAGCAGACCGAAGCCTTCCAAAGACACCAGAGTCTCTCAAAGAGCCGCCCACCCTCTCTGCCTTTTTATTCACAGTTAGGTTTCGTTTACAGATAAATTCCGGTTTTACATTCCAGCAAACCATAGAAGGATATAAGACATGAGTGTGAGTGTGGGGTGTGAGTTAGTACTTTTCCGCTTGCTTTCATACGCAATAAGTGATTACTAAGTGATTGCTATTTTCATTTAGTGTAAACTATACTACCAGTAAAAGTGAGATTAAAAGAGACATATACAATATTTACAAAGTGGAATTGCATAAATGTGTTTTCATGTAACTTATGTACATCAAGAAGAACACCTCCAGCTAGCAGATGTTACCAATAGTGGTTTAAAAGAACTGATTGATTGGTCAATGAATTTCCGCGATATAGCATTCAATGTTAATAAATTGAATATTTTTGTAGTTGAGCATAGAAAACCTGTTTATGACTTTTTAAATACAGGTTTTAACATTATTAGAGCCCTGTAGACATGAAATAACATGCCTATAGTCACCTTTACACTCCTTGTTCACATCACATTGGACAACTCTTATGCTGCAGGGACTCGAGACGGCCGATAGCTCGCAAGCTAACAAGCTAGCAAGCTAAACAGTTAGCCTAAATTTTTTTTCTTCTAAACGTAACAAGCCAAAATGTACCACTTCCACATGGAACGGGAGGATAACTTTTTTTTTCACTCTGCCATGTGGGACATGCTATGGCTGACTTCATGACTTCATGCAGTGCTAAGGTAATGTAATGTAAGGTAACGTCTCAATGTTTTGTGTTATTGCCGCCAAGTCGCCAGAAGACTTCATATCACTTTGACTAATAATAAACCATAGTCTACGATGAAACAGCGATCATTAATTAATTAATTAATTCATTTCTGAAAAAAACGCAATATTGCGAGGGACAACTGTACAGTACAAGCTTGTTGTTGGAGTTGTTGTGATCACAGCCATGAACTGTGACAAGTACACTAAACATCTGTATTAGAATAAAGTAACTCTGTTCGTCCTTGCCCATTCATTCCTATTCATCAGTGCCAGTCAGCGTATGTTATTGGCTCAATGGACTGCTGCAAAGGTCAGGACCAGTTTGAGATTGCGGTTCATGGCTACAAAACATGCATGCGGCATGCTGTTCAACACACAACTACACAACACCGGATTCGCCCTTGATGCCGCCCAACCAGAGAGAATTAATGAGTAGACCTTGACACCATTTATTCACAATATGAGCAACAAATTCTTTCAGTGTGCGCTGGTACAAAAATGTGAAATCTATTAGTAGAGTTAGCTAAGAGTTTGCATTTTTAACAACCTCTGTGTGACTCCAAGGCTGCCATGAAAACACTTTTTCTTCGGAATTTCAAAATGAATGCAAAAGAAGATTCGCTTTCCGTCTAAGCAGAGTTAATCAACAAGCATAAAAACAAATGTGAGAGAATGGAAAGCTCTATGTGGGGGCGGGCAGGAGGGAGAAGGCTTTTATTTTGTCAAAGTCATGTAGGGAAGGATGTTCGGCCAATTTATCTGGTGAAACCTGGAGAAGAACACATTGAAATGCAGATTGTTGCACAATTGCTACCATGCTACATTATATAACTAGGGGTGCGCCGAGCCACATTTTTTCACTTTCAGCTTTTATCTGTTGCCATATCAATGCAATCTGTTTAGGGCCTTCAGAATCAGGAGTGCTGGCCCATGTCACATACACACTAGTCACAGTGGGGCAGTTTTTGTTAGCCAATCAGACTTCAGAATGGCTAGCCACCGGTGACATAAGCACTTTTCTGTCCTCTGATTGGTTGATCACAGCAAAACTGTTGGACACTGTTGACCTATTATTATTATTATTATTATTATTATTAGTCAAAAACTATTGAAAGACAAGCTACATGTAGTATTCTGGTCACTAGGCATCAGTGGCGCTATGAGACGCTAGATTACATTACCTTTCATACTGCATGGAGACCGGCTACTGAGCCAGCAGAGCTGAGCTACCATGCCATGGCTGAGATGGAGTGAAAAAAAGGTTCTCATCTCATTCCGTGTGGATGTGGTAAGTTTTTGGTTTCTTTGTCCTTCGTCCCCACTCTGTTTGAAACACTTAAGTTTAGAATAAGCCAGTTGGAGAGGCTCTTAGGTATACTGTAGGCTGTAGGCTGCACAATGTGATGTAAACAAAGAATAATAGGAGTGTAAAGGTGACTATTGGGGTGTTATGTCATGTCTACAGGGCTCTAATAATGTTAAAAGCCGGTACCATTTCTGGTCTGAGAGGTCAGGGAACCCTCCCTAACGGCAGGAACCAAAAATGTCAGAAAACGTTATTTTTAGCGGGATTGATTTTTGTGTGTTTCGTTGCAAAATGATATTTTTTCAGGGTGCCTTCCTGGTACACACCCACACACACTCGCACACACATGCGGACGCAAACACGCACACATATACTGGCTGTCCGCAGTTGCTAATGAGGAGCCAAAGGGGGCTCTCGCTCAGCATCCAATTATCCTGTCCCTTCAGAGAAACAGTCTTTGTGTGTGTGTGTGTGTGTGTGTGTGTGTGTGTGCGTGTGCGTGTACAGATGTTTTAAGCCACTCCGGTTTCCTCCATGACGATACGACAACAAGCGTCTAATTTACATAATGGTTCAGCTTCACTTATGCCTATGAAATGTGTTCTGGACAAGGACTGTTGAACCACATTTGGCAGAGCCTTCCTTGCAGCTTTGTGGAAAAACATCTTTATTTCAAGACTGGGTCCTTTGTTTTGGGCCAAGTACAGAATATTAGGGCCACACTGACAAAACAAATACATGATTATGACATCGCAGTATTGCAAGAATATTTTGCCATTTGCTTGTTAAAGTTTATTCCAGTAATATTAGGATTTTTTTCTAGAAAAACTACGACTTCATTCTAGCAACTTTACAATTGATTATCGTATCATTTTTTTGATATCCCAACTTTATTCATGTGATATTCCAGTTTTATCCTCTCACATGACAACGTTTTTCACACAACTTTTTTCCCCTCTGGTATGACAATGTCCTTATGTCCATTTTTTTTCTTAAACCATTCGGACTTTCTTCCTGTAACATTAGAACTTTTTTTCCCTCCCAATATAAGTTCATTCTCATATATTTTGGACTTCTCTCTCATAGCATTTCTCTCATAACATTACCCCCAAAAAGCACATGACTTTATCATGGTAACATGATAATAACATGGTAATTCTGACTTTTTTGCCTAATATTATTATTTTATTATTACAATCAACTCTTCTCTCGTCATATTGATACTTTATTCTTGCAATATATTGCAACTTTTTTCTCCTAACTTAAAGACTTTTGTTGTTTTTCCTGTACCTTTACTGTTTCTCTTCTTATCAGTGTGTCCCTAACACTCCTTTGTAGTTTAGAACCAAGGCTGTGAACGCTAAAGCTGTTTACGTGATGACTAAGAGTGCTTTGACCTTAAATCATAAACATGTACCGCGTTCTCTAATTCCTCCTGCAGACAGGTGTGTATTTCTGGATGCGTGCGTGTTTTTGTGCGTGTGTGTGAGGACACAAAAGCCACCTTCTCCTTTTCCTTTCTCTTCCATTGCTCATCCACTTAAGCTCATTTAAGCAAAGCATGGTGAGAACTGTCAATTTGAGAAGTCTGAATGGTAATTTGTGTGAATGAGGCTGTCAGTGTGTGTGTGTGTGTGTGTGTGTGTGTGTGTGTGATCAGTGCTAGAAAGGGTGCTTTGCCTGGTTGGAGTACGTAGCACTTCACATTAATGCTCTCCTCCCATCTAAATTGCTTGCAGCTGAATCATTATCATATTCAAAGGGCAATTTAGTGTCGACATAAAGACTCCACTCCAGCGACGTGGCAGTACAGTAACAATGTTTTCATTCAGTGTGTGTGCGTGTGTGTGCTGCTTCAATGTGCTCAGGGGTCTTCGTGAGCTTGTCAATAAGAGTTAAAGGACTGCGGAAGAGCACATGATTCTCGGGGCTCTAGCGTGACCCTTTTGAACCCACATGCAAAGTGTTGCGGAGTGAGCCTTCACAAGCGATCCGTCAACAAACGGCACGCGCGTCGCAAACGTGCACGGCAGACAAAAACGGCAACTTTTATTCACCCCGTGTGCGCCTGTGTCTGTTTTTCTTTTTTTTTTTGAATAGGAGATGCCCTGCGGTGCATGCATGTGTGTGTAAAGCCATTGCTATTCCGCCAGACCCCCGGGCGAGCCGTGGCCAAACAGATTCTGTCACGTTACGACAACAGATAGGCTGTGTTGCCTGCGGGCTCGCTGCACGCTGATGCTCCTTTTAACCGACGTCCACTCCAAGCTGGGGACCTGCGTTGATGCACCCTGCTTGTGCTCTTTTTTGGATACTGTGTGTGGCTATAATGTGGCTGACATCAGTATTCAAAGCTACAGATGACATTATTACAATCGTTACATTTGTGTAACGATTGTAAGACTTAGACTTAGAGCATTACATGTATGCTAGCATGTCTTCCAAAACATTTTGTCCACAACTCATAGGGGGCGCCACAACTCATGTACAGTACATAGTGTAAACACAATGCTTGCAGAATATACTAATACAGTAAAATGTGTGAAAATTTGCTGCATGCTTTGAATGGGAAAACTACTACTGCCACCTATAAAAATTTATAATAATAATGGATTGATTTTATATAGCGCTTTTTTACAAGGTACCCAAGGCACTTCACAGTGAACCCATTATTCATTCACTCATCAGTCTCACACTGGTGGTGGTAATCTACATCTGCAGCCACAGCTTACCTGGGGTAGACATGACCTTCGGCCTTTCCGAGCACCACACATTCATACACCAGTGTGGGCAACAACAGTGACTGGGCGGAGGGAGCGAGGGTCGAACCTTCCGGTTTCTGGACAATCTGCTCTCCCTCCTGAGCTACTGCCACCCAAAAGGCAGTTGCACAAATTGAAATCTTACCACAAAGAATTGCATTAGTTTGTCTTAAAATAAATGTGGGGTCATTTTCATTGCCTTTCATTGGGACAGAAAATATGTCACTTTTTGTGTAGTGTTGCCATCTTGGGCAAATTTCTGGTAAATTTCACTTTTATTCATTCAACACAGCCAAGAAAATAATGCTAATAACAAAAAAAATAGCACAAATTGTCCCTAGGCTCTTTTAAAGGCTGTCAATAGCATGTAACATAAGCACACAGTGTATTTGCTGAACAAGCATCAAAACTAAATGTTTCTTACAACTTTTATTGGCAGAAACGGTGTCCAACCCACACGCAGAGAAGGCCACGGGGGGGTCGTGATGGCTGCTTCTGCTATCAGCTATAAGAACCACAACAACCTCCACGTCCTCCACGACTGTCAGCGAGATCTACAACCGCCATATAGCGACTAACTGCGTCGCTCATGAAGCGTCCGACTGTACTGAGGATTATTTCATAGCAAAGCCATAAAGTGCAACAGCGGCAGAGGAAAAAGCTCATAAAGTACGGCAGCTTTAAGTGGCGGGATGCGCAGCGTCAATATGGAAAGAGGTTGTCGTGCGGCTGGCCTCAAACAATCTTCCTTTTGGCCGCTGTCAACTTTCATTGCGAGATGTTCCGCTGTCAGAACGTATGTTGGGCTTTTTGCACAACAAGTCAGGAGGTCGAGCAGCCCTCAAATGTGTTCTTGACCCCCGCTCACATTCTTCCACTGTCTCGCTGGGTGCCACCCTGCTGATGCAAAGCAGGGGAGACAGTTGGGACTGGTGGGAGACCTCTAAAGGCCGACCGTCTCGGGGCGTCCACGACAGTCCACGTTTCTTTTGTCATAGCATCACAGTCACAGACGGCTGCTTAACTCATTCAATGCCAAAGACGTAGTTATACGTTCTTATAAACCCGAATGTTCGTCCCACGTTTTTTGGCGCGAGAGGAAAAAAGATGTGATGACGCAACTCCACACTAATGCATTTCACTTCAGAGCAATTTTAAGCCAAATAAACGGCCACAAGGTGGCAGAAGTGCATTTGATAAGATCTCGGTAGGCATCAATTGGACGGTAAAAACACACATGACAGGAAGGAGGAAGTGAGAGAGCGTGGAGGAGTGTAGCGTGCAGAATGTTACGCATTGTAGGGACATTTTTACGAGTGCACACACATATAGTTATCATATATAGTTTACATATAGTACTCACTTTTGTACAATGATTTTTCATATTCATATTATCACATGCTCCCAATTAATACCCTGTCCCCTTTTTAGATGTTATAAACACCACGGGGAACATTTATGGTGTGCATTTATTTGACCAAACAGATGCTAACGCAAATACACTTATGATTCACTGCACTACACTTATTCACTCCAGCAACACCTATAAAACACCACTAGGTGACAGTATGGCGCTGCACACACCTTCCACCCTTTCCATTAGTACATTTCTGTCGGGTGTCTTCAAACGCTGAGTAATTTTACTTTATTTTAGTTTTATTATATAGTGATTAGCATTACTTGCGAGACAGTTTTGGAATTTATCTAATAAAGGTTTGAAGAATGAAAATGTCTGTTTTCTCTCCACAGAAAAAATGAGCGAGACTTCAACTTCAAACCTGCCTCCGCTGACTGATGCCGTACATCTTCATGTACCTTTGTTCTCACACATACTGTCACCTAGTATGTCACACACTCGCATCTTCACAGGCGTTCTCGTGTGTCTTATTCTTCAGTACGCTCTTCTTTTTCCTGCGACTTGGCAAGGTGTAAAACAAGGGATAATAGCCGCTTTTTATAAATAATGCAAAAACACTGACGGGTACCTGTGTGTGTCCACATCTTGCAAGAGTGAGGCCGCCCTGTCAGCACCAGCGCTCCTCCCCAACATCAAAAAAACACAGACAGAGATAAAGGTTTAACCCAACACAGACACACAACCCTCCACCAGGCTTTAATCTCCTGCATTGTGCTCCCTCCTTCCGCTATGGAAAAAAAAATGTAAAGGAGACAAATGATTCATTTTACGCCGGTGGAAAATGACCATCTAAGACGTATTGCACGGAGTGTGCATACATTTATAGTGGGACAAAATGAAATTTCCTGCGAGTTTGTGTGAGAGGATGACAAATAACGGGAGAGGGGGAGACAAAAAAGTGCTACAAATGGATCTCTCCCTGTCTACGAATAGCCTGACATTACGTACAGTAGGGAGCGCATACACGCCTCTTGGACATCATTGCAATGCAATCGATCGACATAGGGAGGATTAAAAAAGGGGGATAATGAAAAAAGATATATCGCCCCCTTTGGCAAGTCAGCATTGTTGGTTTATTGGCTTGTGATTCTCATGTCAAATGCTAAAACACGATCAACAAAAAGACTTAGAAAACAACCAGCTATAATTAGCATTTCTTAATGCTGAGGCAGTCTGTGTATGGTAACGTCAATCTGTTGTACTGCAGCTTTTCTAAGTGTATAGCGTAATCTCTCGTTTATAGCGGTTAATTGGTTCCAGACCCGCCCGTGTTAAACAAATTTCCTCGATACAGGATTCAAAGTTAATAAATAGAATATTTTTATAGTTGGAGCTTTGAAAACCTGTTTATGACTTTCTAAATGCAGTTGGTAACATTATTAGAGCCCTGTAGACATGAAATAACAGCCCTTTTGTCAGCTTTACACTGCTGTTTTTCATTGTTGTCTCAATGTTTTGCGTCATTATTCCCACCTAGTGACCAGAATACTATATATCACTTGTAACTTGTAACTCAAATAATTATTATAAAAATAATTAAGAATCAGCTTTTAAAATGGCTAAATATATGTATATATATATACATATATGACAATATATAAGGTGCATCTATAGAAGGGTAATGTATGTCTTCTGCCATTGATTATCATCACCCTTGATAAACTACCCCATGAAACGATGTAAGTTCTTGCCAAGTAAGCAGAAAATCTCTTTTTTTGTTCTGTGGTTTCCTGGTGATTAATTGGACTGAGAAAGCAGATGATCCTGCCTCAGCACAAGCGGAAAGGAGCTCAAATAACATCCTGATGGTCCTAATCCTGAGTTAAGAAGACACTTTGAGGAAATGTACAGGATGTGAATATTTTAGAAAAGTACATTTCCAGTATTTCTGATATTTGGGGTTGATCAATGGCTTATAGCAAGGGTGTCTAAAATGCGGCCCGAGGACCATTTGCGGCCCACGTCTGTTTTTATATTGGCTCGCAGCACATTATAAAAAAAAAAACGAAAGTGAAAAAAAACCCCAACAAAAACCAATAGCAGCAAAAGTAGCAAAATCAGCAGTAATTTTACATGAAACATGAATAAAGTCAGCAATAAAAGTCATTACAAAGAAGAAAATTGACAACAAAAAAAGTTTAAATATTTGGAAAATTAAAATATAAAGCAACAGAAGAAATAAAAAACAGCTGTAATTTTACAACAACAAAGTCCAAATATTAAGACAAAATAGAAAAAAAATTCAAAATTTAAACTCGTAATATTATGAGAAAAAATAATATAATTTTAGCCGTATAGAGTGGAAATATTAAAGAAAACATATCTTTTTTAAGTCGCAACATTATGAGAAACAAACAAAACAAAAAGTTGCAATTTTTGGAAAAAGTTATAATATTATGGGAATAAAGTCAAAATATTACAAGAAGAAAATTTATGAAGATTATTTAAGACGAAAGTTGAAATATTTGGGAAATTTAAAAAAACCCCACCAAAAATGGAAAAAAAAAGAGCAAAGAGCAAAGTACATCCTAATAATACGTTTTTTCACCAAAGCTGAGATGCAGTTCTTTCTTTAACTTTTTATAACTTCTTAGCATACATGTGTTGGTTTACAAAACATCAAAGCTGCACTTGCATCCTGTCATTTTTCACTACAGTCATCCTTCGTTGTTTATTCACTGCTAGCTAGCGAGCTAACACGCGAGCAAGCTAGCAAGATATCCTGTTAGCCTCGAATTTATTTCTTCTAAAGTTAAGAAGCCAAACACTTACCGCTTCCACATGAAATTTGAGGAGAACTTTTTTTCCACTCTCATGTGGGGCATGTCATGACTTCATGCAGTGTTCAGGTAATGTCATGTAAGGTAATGTCTCAATGTTTTGTGTCACTACTGCCACCTAGTGACCAGAAGACTACATATCACTTGTATTTCAATATGTTTTGACTAATAATAGACCAAAGTGTACCACGGAACAGTGATCATTTATTAATTCATTTATGTCTGAAAAACTGCAATCTAGTGAGGGAGCACTAATCGAGCCGCGATATTGCGAGGGACGACTGTATGTGGCCCTTGGTGGAAAACGTTTGGATACCCCTGGCTTATAGGAAGGACGCCATGGTTGGACCTACGTGACGCTCTGTCTGAACATGGCGCTGACAGGAAGACAGCTTATCACGCTCCTCATCGTCAGACTGTTGACATCTGTCATCTTTGCTCTCTCTTTCCCCTCCCACTTCACAAGCACACATGTGGGCACACGCGCACACACACACGCGCGCACACACACACACACACACAGCACACAGTGACCACTTCTGAAGCATCGCTGCCACTTATCTCCCTCATCTCTCAAACGCTTCACAGCAGCAGTCATCTGCCCTCAGCAACTCTTTGGAAGAAGGAGGATGAAAGGACGTAGAAAAAACAAAACAATGTCCGCACACAGCAACACAAGGTTTGTTCTTAACTTTTAGGGTAAAAATAAACAGTTTCAAATAAAAAAATCTCTGTCAACATGAAAATGCACGTGCAAACTGTCAAAACCAACAGATGACCCCTAAAAATGTGGCTAATTTTAGCCAGAGAATAGAAGAAAGCAATTTCCGGAAAAGACCACGCTAACGAGCAGGTTTTTTTTCTTGAAATATATATAACTTAGTGTATCAACATGTGTTGTTTTAGAAAATATCAAAGTGGCCCTCACATCCTTTCAATTTTCAGTATTTGGCCCCAGTATGTTTTCAACACACGGCACATTAGTCACAAACTGTCATAACGTACTGACCATCTCTTCCACATAATTGTATTTTGCTAACTGAATAGTTTAGTGCTCCTCTGGTGGAGAAAACTTTCCTCTCCCACGCGTCCGATTGAAACTCCATGAGATGTCCGCCCACTCAGCAGAAGTGATGGGACGATTCCCGGCGTCTGCAAATTGGGAGACGAGAAAGCGACGGCAGAAAAGAACATCACCTGCGGCGCTTGTCACGATTGTTTTTTATCGATTTTTTTTCCCTCCCCCTTTTGCCCATCATCGTCGTCGCACACTGTCAGCAACATCGCCGTCACTTTTAATTACTCTCGTCATCATCGTGTCTGCTAATAGGCTGGCAATCATCATCACGCAGGCCAAGGAGTGTCTTTACATCAGGCACAACATGGCCTGATTACAAATACCAGCAGAAAACAACTGACGGCGGCAGTATGACCTTCACAATCAGTACGACGCAGTTTTAATTGCCAGGCGTGATTAGTCATTCACACACTCACTAGACACTTCATTAGGTACACCCACATAGCGACAATTAGAGGCAAAACAAGAGCAGCACGTGCGGTACGTATTCTTCCGCCGTACGCACGCACGTTTTTTTCTTTTTGTACAGTGCACACAAAAGGGTGAAAGTTTTCCAAAATACACACCTCTGCTGTGTTGCTACGCTATGATATTTATGACAAGCACACCACGTGGCGGCTCTGTTATGAAACCCCATAAACTGGACTGACTTGGAATTTCTCACATGGCTCTGCAAAACACCCACTGTAACTTAAGGGCGTTTAGCCCAATTAGCACCAAATTTGGTACACATCTGCAGGGGACTGACAAGCACGTGTGTGAAAAATTTCAGAAAGATTGGTTTCAAAACATGTCCGTCATCAAGCAAAATGTCTTACTTACTTTAAGAGTTGTTTTTTGTTTTTTTTTTTACTTAGCAACTAATTGACAATAAGTCATTCACCATTTGTCACATGATGATTCATGTATTGTATTTAGAGTATGCTAGCATGTCCTCACCACAACCCATAGGGGGCGCCACAATCGTTATTGTATGTTAACAAAGCATAGCTGCTTATCTAACAGTTTGGAAAAAGCTTATCTAGTTACGCATCATTTATATATTTTCTCTCTACGTCTGTGTTTCAAGGTTTGCATGGTGGCATTACTCCTCAAAAGGCCAGTGGAGGCTTTCACACTCGCACGCAATAACAAGATTACGACGGCTCATTTTCTGTCTCAACTCAAGGGGAAGATTACCAAATTCCCGTCGTAAATTAGCCCAAATGAATGCTTCATTATCAGTGTAAAACATGGCGGCGGAGGGGCGCGATCATTAGGGCTGCTTTTGCTTGATTAATCATGTAATCGCTCAGACAAGCTTGGATAGCAAAGCGCAGCGTGTAGTCGACCGTAATCGCTCTTATTGTTTTTCTTTCGCTAACCTGTTTCCAGGAAATGCATTCTTAATGATGTTTATTTTGTGGCGCAAATAAAACAATCGGAATTAATGATCTGCTTCACACACAAAAACCCTGCAGATGTATATATTTGTCCTGCCTTCATTGCCTGTCCGGGTGTTTGTTTTCCTACACATAGACGGCACCTGAATGATGCTTCAGGCTTGTCAATGCAATCACAGAGCAAAGCGCTCCACCGGTGCCCACGGCAAACATTTTGCATGTTTTTTTTCCTCCTCAACAATGTGAGCAAGTACAGATAGCAACAAAAGATCTGTCTACACAATCTGACATGGCGTTTGTGTGTGTTTACATCGGCAAAAACTCTCTTCCTATTTGAGAAAAGGTGGCCTAATGATGGAGCCCGATGACAGATTTAGGTGCATTATGGGAAACCGCTCGGAAACATCAATCCACTTTGTGGTAAAAATACAGTCGCCTATGTAGTCACCTGTCTTTGTTTGTCTACGCTACGGCGGCTTTTCTATTCCTGAACCACTGCACACAAAAGGGTAAAATTCTGGTAAAAATGCACCCCTACTGTGTTGCCGGTGTTGTATTTGCTTCCTCATAATGTTTGTTAAACACTTAAACATTAAGTTCATGGAACAATACATAATAAGTGGTTGTAAAGAGAATATTAGAAGATAGTGTTTAGACTTTTTTGACAGTTGAGTAATATCCAACATGTGTATTTAAATGGATACAGTTGTCCCTCGTTTATCGCGGTTAATTGGTTCCAGACATGGGTACGATAAGGGAATTTCCGCGAAGTAGGATTCAATATTAATAACCGGAATATTTTCGTAGTTAGAGCATAAAAAATCAGTTTGACTTTCTAACCCTGATAGAGCGAGGGACGACTGTATTTCTATTTATTTCTGACTTTTGTCCCCACACAAACTGTACTTTAGGTTACTAAAAGTCTGGCAAGAGTGAAAACTTTTTTACTCTTGGCTCGCCTCTTCAAATTGTTGCTTTAAATGGAATTGCAGAATTTCTGAATGTTCTGGACTCCTGTTTCCAATTCATATTGAGCAGGATAATGCTGCCTTGAGCAGTTTCCATTGTGGGAATGTAGATTATTGTGCAAGCTAACTCTTCTACTCCTGAACTGGTTCACAAAAAAGGGTGAAAATTTGTCAAAACATGCAGCCCTGCTGCGTCGCCTGTGCTATTATTGTTCCGACAAAGGCACCACGTGGTGGCGCTGCTATCAAACCCCATAAGTTGTATTGACTTAAAGCTTTCCACAATGCTCCACAAAGCCCCCACTGTAACTTTGGGGTGTTTCACCGAATCATCGCCAAATTTGGTACACACCTTTAGGGATGTGCCAAGCACAAGTGTGCAAAATTTGAGCGAGATTGGTTAAAAAACATGGCCGCCATCAACAAAACATCCTACTTACTTAGCAACTAACTGACCATGGGGCATTGAGCATTTGTCTAATAATTATTGACGATGTGTGTATTATGTGCATGCTAGAATGCCTTCCAAAGCATTTTGGCCAAAAGCTATTGGGGGCATCACAACGATGCCACATGGGCATAACAGCATCACCGCTGTGAAGGTTAAGGTCAAAGCTCAGCACATGGTAAAGCAGACGTGTATGACACTCTTCATGGCAGCATGTGAACAGCAAGACAGGAGGAGCTGCTTGGCTTCACAGCCCGTCACGTGAGACGAACAGATAGGCTGTGATTTATGTATTCACTTTGAAGCAAAAGCAACTTCTGTGAGCGATTGCGCAAAGACGAGTAATCACAAACGGCATGTCACGAACAACACAAAACTTTTTCCCTCCCTAAACTTGTCTCAAAGACCAGAAGCTTCCGCCCGTCACTTTCCCCAATCAAATACCAAACCTTCAAATAAGACGAATACGTGACAGCCTGATAATAATTGGACCTAATTGGACGTCCCTCCGATTTACTCGCTGTTTACTCGCTACATAAACAAACTGACAAGTGAGCGCTCGCCGTTGTACGACATCAGTGCAAATGAGCTGCACCAAAAAAAACAAAAAAACAACAACACCAGAGGAGGCATCAAACTGTTTCTGTTTTGCACCAAATCCAGAAACTTCCCTAATTAGCCTTGTCTAGGTGGTTAATAAATCAAAAGCAAGTAAAAAAAAGAAAAGCTAGCCTCCCGTTATGGATACTCCATGAATAAATGATGAAGTGTGAGACAGACAGAGCAATTATTAGCTTTCTTAAACATCGTTTACGCTCCAAAACAGCTTCTACATAATGCATGGAGCTGTTTTTTAAAGCTGCGGATCAAAGGCAGCCCAAAGCCCAGTGGTGCTACTGTTAAACCAAATGCAATTAAATGAAACATAAACAAAGACACGCAGAGAATAAGTGATGTAAGTGTGACAGGATCTCCGGGGGTTCCCCTAAACGGCACGTTTTGAGTTATCAATATGAATGTGTCCATCAGTTCTGTGTTACAAGGCTGATTACATCGGGATATTACCCACTGCTCAGCGGCAGGCCTGAATTAAATCCCGGTCTGGCATCCAGTTTGTGTCACTCAGCTGAACAAGCACAGTTCTTGTATGACAATCTTGCCACTACGGTGGCAGCCATTGTTTCTCCTCACTTGTTTCTAGTATGTCGTCCATTTTAATTATGCCACTCTAACGCCAATTAGTACACTTTATGTGTCAGTACATGAGAAATGAGCTCGCCAAATCCGAGCCACTCACATTTTTAGCAATTATTTAAAAAAAAATGTTAATCTTCTCAAACGACTGTGTACTCCAGAGTAGTCAGTGTACAGCTTGTACATACCTGTCGAGCCTCCCAATTTCACCAGGAAACTACCTCTCGGTTCTGCCGGAGCAGCACAGCTTCTGATCCGCTTTGCAACACCTGGGCAACATTGGCGCAGTAAAACATACTGTAGCCGGTAAAGTCAGACCTTCAAAATAAAAGAAACACAACAGTAAATTAACATGGTTGCACCACACTAGGCAGTCGAGCCTGTACATACGGAAATAAAATAATAATATAATATGTCTGGAATTAATTATTTAGATTTACATGAGTTCCTATGGGACGCAGAAATGATTAATTCATTCATCTTCTATTCCACTTTTCCTCATTAGGGTCACAGGGGTATGCTGGAGCCTATCCCAGCTGACTGGCAAGAGGCGGGGTACACCCTGGACTGGTCGCCAGCCAATCGCAGTGCACATATAGACAAACAACCATTCACTCTCACATTCATACCTATGGACAATTTAGAGTCGCCAGTTAACCTAACATGCATGTTTTTGTTTGGAATGTGGGAGGAAGCCAGAGTACGCACGCACGGGGAGAACTCCACACAGAGATGCCCAAGCGGAGATTCGAACCCAGGTCTTCCCGATCTTCCCGATCTCCTGACTGTATGACCAACCTGCTAACCACTCGGCCACTGTGTGCCCATGATATAATATATTTATTCTAATATTAAATATTCTAATAATAAGTACTATAATATTTAATACTAATAATAATTTCTGCGGGCCGCACGGATGGTCTGGTGTTGGCCACACAGTAAAGGAGATCTGGAAGATCTTGGTTCGCGTCCCTGTTGCGTATCTTTGTGTGGAGTTTGCATGTTCTCCCAGTGCGTGCGTGCGTGGGTACTCCGGTTTGCTCCCTGTGCCCTGCGATTGCCTGGCGATCAGTCCAGGGTGTACCCCGCCCGAAGTCAACTGGCATAGGCTCCAGCATACCCGCGACACTTGTGAGGATAAGCGGCATAGAAGATGAATGAATGAATGAATAATTTCTGCGTCCCATAGGAAATTATGTCAATCAAATTAATTTGTTCCAGACATCAAAAAATACATTTTATAGAAAATAATTTGAGGTTTTCATGCAGAAAACATTGCAAAAATATTATAAATGACGAATGGATGGAATTTTGTTGCAATTGTTGATGCAAACTTCCCATGCATTCTGGTGAGATGGAATTCAACAGTTTCTCACTGTCTTTATCAAAGTGCTGGCATTTGCAGCTTTCTTTGGCCCCATGGCGGGTTATTTAGCAGGCGCACACAATAGAAAATGCACAGACAGTGTGTCAGCAACACGTAGGATGCTTTGTGTTCACTCAGTTTCGCGGAACGATACAGCACAGGGCAGACGGGTAGGTTTGTTGCATGCCAATGCCATACCGTACAAAAACCGAGACCATGTATGAAAACTGAGGCAAAATTTACAGCAATACCTGAGAAGATTTATTAAAAATACGTGCTGAAATGTGAGGGTTGTACCTTGCTTGCATCAACAAAAGCATATTTTAATACGTACAGTATAGCTCAGGAATGTAAGTGATGTGAGAAACTTGTCTCAACTAGTCCGAAAAAAACATTCTAAGCTCTTTATTTAAAAAAAGCCTGACGCTGAGCCCCGTCTTTAAAAGTTTGGGTTTTGAGTGACAAACAGGCCATTGTCATCTAAACAAGCGGCCAAAACAACAACGTTTTTATTTAAACAGCCCCTTATTTTGCAGCCAACAAGGGAGGAGACAGTTGGGGGGTTTAGGGAACAAAAGGTGATGAGCCAAGTGGAGAGATTTCAGTCTGGCTCAAGTTGGGCATCCAATATCACGACACTGAGTGTGGATATGGCTTGAGATTACAATGGAGCTTTCTATTTTCTGTTGTTGAAAAGCATTGCCTCCTCCCTCCGTCCCCACAACCCTCCACTTTGTGATTATTTTATCCATCTATGAACAAGGTCAGACTGAAGGAGACATTCAAAAGCTGCAGAACAGCCCAGACAAAAACGCTGCAGCCAAAAAGCAGCAATGCGCCCCTGGTGACACGCTTCTTTTCCAATTCAAAGCTTGGCTTATTGTTGTTGTTTCCTTTTACATTATGCAAAGACAGAGAGAGAGAGAGAGAGAGAGAGAGAGAGAGAGAGAGAGAGAGAGAGATAGAGAGAGAGAGAGAGAGAGAGAGAGAGCGTGAGAGAGGGATGGCTCAGTGTGCAGGTTTGTGCCTCGAAACATCATTACACGTTGCACCAAGACTGTGACAAACAAATCACGCGTGGCTTCGGGGGAAAAACATGTAGAACAAATGTTGGGAAGTCGAGGTGGACAGGAAGAGGAAGCAGCACAGATACAGTTGAGCTGGATTGTCTTTTTAAATATTTACAATGGTGGTTTGCGAGTAAAATAATGATGTAGGACACAGGCAGTATAAACACTAACATGAGCGCATATAACACATACTGACAGGTGAGGGATTATTAGAAGCACAACAGACAGCATGAGAAGCCTTGCTGTGTATTTTTGGGCTGTCTTTACTGGGTAGAACTTTGCACTCCTCTCAAAACCCATAACACTGAAGACTGTTGTCACATTTATAGGCTATAATCAGGTTCACTTGCATATAACACAACATTTGTGGCGCCCCCTGCGGGTTGTGGTGAAACTGTTTTGGAAGACATGCATACATGTAATCCCTCATTTATTGCGGTTAATTGGTTCCAGACCCGACCGTGATAAGTGAATTTCTGTGAAGTAGGATTCCAGATACCATTTTCTGTACTGCTTATCCTCTCTAGGGTGAGAGGCGGGTAGGATTCCGTATTTATAAATCAAATATTTTCATAATTGCAGCACAGAAAACCTGTTTACGTCCGTCTAAATAAGTTCTGTAATGTTGTTAGAGCCCTCTAGACGTGAAATAACACCCCTATAGTCAGCTTTACGCGCTTATTATTCCAATATAGTAGATATAATAAGTGTAAATTAGCCATTGAGGACATATATAAGAATCATGCTTGTGTGTGTTGCTGTAAATGTGTTCCAGACAGGATGTGACGTCCAGGGTTCAGAGTTGCATTTTAGCTGCAACAGTAGGTCTTATTAGGGATTATTGCGCCTGTTGTGTGATAAATCAAACCTGCAATAAAAGCCTGTTGTTCCTGCCATCAAGTCTGGTGCTGGCGTGTCTCACTGAACATTACAGTAAAATTACTGACACCGAGTGACCAGTGTAGAATACTACATAGCATCACGACATCTTTGAATGAGTCTTCTGAATGCCTTATATTTTTACTTTAGTTCATTTGGCCATTTTTATGCTTGAAAATGCTTAATTTAGGCGAAAAATATGTAAAATAGACCAAAATAGGCCATATTTATTCACGAAACAGCATGATTTGGTCATGAATATATTTTTGAAAAGCCGTGAAGCTTAAAAATGAACAAAATACAGCAAAATACTGTAAGTATTACATGTTACATGAATGTATCTGTTACTACTGTACATGGTCACAGCATGTATATAAAACCATAAAACCTCGTTGGAGGTTTTTTGCAGGTGTTTAAATAGCGGGCTTTCTAGGAAGAATAGGTGTGTCCCATTAGGTGCGCTAATGAGCTGCCACTTTTTAGCTGTTTTTATATCTTTAGAACACACAGTAAAGAGAAAGACGTGTGTTTATGTCTCACAAAAATTGTTGACGATGGGCACAATTCCAAAAAAAGTCCAGTTTTCCTTTCATGGCGGCCATGTTTTTCAACCAATCTTGCTCAAAATTTACACCCATGTGCTTGTCAGTCCTCTAAAGGTGTGGACTAAACACTTTAAAGTAACAGTGACTGTACTGTGAGCTGACAATCCGTATTTAGGGGTTTTATAACAGCGCCACCTTATGGTATATTTGCCAGAAAAGTAATAGCACAGGCAACACAGTAAGGGTGCATGTTTTGACAAATTTTCATCCTTTTGTGTGCATCGGTTCAGGATTAGAGACAAGTTCAGTTCCACAAATACATACATTCGTGCATACAGACGCACATGCACAAACATGTATACACACCATGTTGATGTACTGTTTATGACTCTCATACTTGTAAGTGAGAGGCATAAAAAATCTCAAAGTGAGTTTGACTACACACACACACACACACACACACACACACACACATGCACACACAGGCAGCGGAACACACTCTATATCTGAGAGCCTACAAAGACAGACCAATCAGGGGTGATACATTGGCAAATGTCAAACAAGGATTAATGGATTAATAACGTTGTTAAGTATCTCCCCTGTACTGTTTTTTTTCCCTGGAAGTTTCTTCACTTCTCCGGCTTTTCTCCAGAGTCCTTCCTCTTTCTCAACGCACTAATAGGGATTGTGAAGGGAGTCGGGGATGTTAAGAAGCAATCTTGCAGACAAAAAACTCTCTGCAGAATTTAATCTCTCTGTCCCCTTTCTGTCTCTATCTGACAGTACTACTCTCCACTTCCTCAGTGTGTGTGAGTGTGTGTGTGTGCGCGCGTTATTGGGCCTTCCATTAAAGCACCTTCAGTGTAATCAGTGGAGAATTATGGGCGCCTGGGGCAAAACTACTCTGTAAACCTTTTCTAGGTCTGCGTAGCTGCATGCACTAGCAGTGTGCTCTCACGTCGGCTGTTTATTGAGATTTATGGCTCTATTTGCTTGTTTTGCTCCAATTGAAGAATTCATTTTTTTTAACACAGAGTGGACTAGAGGCTGAGGACTCTCTCCAAGACACTTTGCCACATCCAATTAAAAATCCAATAGCTAATTGGGGAGCTGCTGCTTGACAAATGATAACGCATGAAGTGGCTCCCTGCAGCATGAATGGCTGCCAATTTGTTCAAATCTAGGCAGAATATGAAGATTCATATTTGATTTTTTGTTTCATTGTGCACTCATTCTTAACGCTTAATCAGTCCTTAAAATTCACTCACTCATTTGAACCTAATGACAAAATGTCAGCTTCTCAAAAACTGCTGTAAAAATATCATATATTAATAATTTTGTCAATACATGCCATATACATGATCATCCTTGATCGACCACTGTGTTTATCCATAAAAGACAAAGCTTAAGTAAAAACACACAAAAAATGTCTACATACACACCAGTATTCAACAAGGTAAAAAGTGTATTCAATTTTGCTCCATGCTTTGAATAGGAAAAAGTAGCTCCCTCTGGTGGACAAATACAAAAAATAACACATTAAAAGCCAGTTGTCCATTTTTAAATCGCAGCATAAAGAATCGCAAAGTTAAAGTTCATGTTAAGATAAATGTGGAAACAAAAATCCCATTTTCAACGGGACATTTTTGATCATGAGGAACAAATGTGTCAGTTTTTCAGTCAATAATTACAGAATAATATTTGTTTCCACTTGAAATTAGTCAAAACTACTTCATCCTGAAATATACATATCATATTTTGGGGATTTCCACCCTTTAAGGGCCAATATGTTTACATAAATCCACTGTGTTTGTATTGTCTCAGTTGCAAGGCACCCTTGCGGAAAACAGTAAAAGTTGAAAGATTTTTGCTGCATGCTTGGGAAAAAGTAGCACCATCTGGTGGGCAAATATAAAAATGTTAAATTGAAAGCCAGTAATCCAAAGTGAAATCTTAACATAAAGGAAAAATGTCATTTTCAATGCAACATTTTTGGACAAGAAAAACAAGCCGTTGATCAATTTGACCTACATTTGTTTAACACAACCAGAATGGCTCGAAAATAAAAAACTGACTGGCACAAAATGTCCCTATGATGTCGTAAAGGTTAATGTCATCGTGCTTTATGTGCACCTGAGAAAATGTTATCAGCTGAGAAATATTTAAGAAAGCTGTGAGAACCTTTTACCAAATTGCCTTAAATACAGTAAGCTGTATCAGTGCTGACGTGACAATCTATAAGCGAGTGAGTTATTCCTGCCTTGAATTCTATTAGCAGCACAGCAGTACAGCCTACTTAGAAAAGGTCAGCGGTAATTTCCACAGGGAGTGATAATTACAAAGGATTTTGGGCTTCTCTCCTGGCCTAAAACCACAAACAAGCAACTCTGCTTTAAGCCTTTGACTTCATACTAATCAGCTCACTATTTCAACCCAAGGTCTTTTCACCGTTTCTTTGTTGCAGAAGCACAGGCGCAAGGCCAAATGACAATAATGATAACAATCATGTGATTTAAACTGTGAACAGAAAAGGAACCTTGAAGATGGAGCTCCATGGCTACACACAAGAAGGACACACTGTTACGCCATTTGCATGCCAAAACTACAAGATGGCCCGCTGTAGTTCGGGGCGACTTGTGCCACCGTCAAACTCAACTGTGTCAAGTCATCCGTAGGGAAATTAACTGGGGCGAAACAGCATTACATGAATTACCAGAGTAATCCTACACTGACACTGCCCTAATCTGGACGGGGATATGCGGGATCAAACTGCAGTCTGCATATTTCCAAGAATGGTGGCAGCTGGTTCAACGAAACAGCAAAAGGGAAACGAATGGGTCACTGTCACTTCCTTTGATGAAGAAAAACACTTGTGAGGTGCGGATGAAAAAGGGCCATTAAGGAGTGGCACAGGAGAACACAATATTTGTCCAATTGCCATCGTTTTTAACATTTCCTTAAGTAAAAATCGCCGAATTTGCAGATTTCCTGAGCAAATACAAGAAAGAAATCTCAGGTGAGGCCAACGTGAGCGTGGCTTCTTGGCTTAATGCGCAAGCCCTACCGACCATCTAAGTGCACACTGATTGGGATCATGTTGCCTGCCAGTTTGTGTTTGTCAGAAATAATACCATGTTGGAGAAACATATACTGTATTACATATAACATACATTATGACTTTCTACAGCCTGTGTAATGTCTTTAATGTCAGCATGACCTCATTATTTCTGCTAATCGGACATTAAAATACATATAAATACCTGCACACTGAAGCGGTGGGGGCGTGCCTGAGTTGGAAGGTTCTTGTCACTGACTTCCTTCCACAGAGGAAAAGCTAGCGTATTTTTTAATGTTTTTTTTCCTTTAGGTTAGCACTAGCGAGCAGAACATCAGAACATTCAATATGTTTTTCTGCTTTGCAGAATGAATGAATTTGACTGCCAAGATGGCAGATTATATACCCAAACTCACCAGGAGATGGTCAGACTTTTACAACAAAGTATCACAACTTCTCCTGGAGAAGGCTGCATGTACTTCATACACAGGTAAAAGGTAAGAACACAAAAGTTTTTCAGTTTATTAAACAAAACAACAATTGGGTCTGTAGAGCGGCATTATGTAAGAACGGTGCAATATCTAATAATGTAATATGTTTTCACATCGTTATGTAATAACGCCACATTTTGTAATAAAATTCTTGAACGCATTTTGTCATCAATTTTACTGCATTTTGTTATAATCCTTCCATCCATTTTCTATGCCGCTTCTCATCTTTGGGGTCGCTGGGGCATGCTGGAGCCTATCCAAGCTAAGTTATTACAAAATGTGTCTAAGAAGTATCTGAAAACATTTTTTTGTTTTTAAACAAAGTGAATTATTGTCCTCTTTTTTGGTTATCCTCTTAATGAGCAACCTGTATTAACATTAAAAATAACTCCAAAGGAGTCAGTGCCTCACCAGCCATGAACCTCACCACGTGTCACTGTGCAGCGTGTATTCGGGGCAGGCTCATTTAGCTAGGAGTGGGTTTAGCAGTGGTATCGTGTTCACAATGTCGTTTGAGTGGCTTTTCTTTCAAAAGTGGAGCAAACGAGTGAAGGAGATGATAGATTTTTCTTACGTTTGGCGCTCATAAACAGGCTCAAGGGACACATATTGCTGATAGAACATCATTAAAAAGTCACTCTGGCATAATAGGCGACCTTTAACTCAGGGTATGAATAATTTAACTGTATATATCCTTGTGGAATTAAGCTGCCACTGACAAGGGAGTCAAAACTTTCGTTTAGGCTAATTTGAGGTGCACTCAAAACTCACCACCACGTCCTTAAAAACATGTAAAAAAAAGATAACTACGATGTAATAAATAATAAATAAATAGTGGCAAATAAAACCTTGCACTCACAAAACAATGTCAGTGATAACAATCGTGACGATTGTGAAGCCACATTATTTTTAGATATCAAGACATCATTAACTTCATAAAGTCTTCTCCGCCTGGAGTAATTTGGTGCCATAGTTATAGCTTAGCTTCTCACTCTGCAGCTGGTGTGCGTTAGAAGCAAAACACAAGGCGTTCAAGGCGCCTCCCAGGCTAATTAATGCGCGGCCGACACAAACGACAAACATTGTCATTGTCTGTCCAAAGTTCCAGTACTTCATCAATGTTATCTGCAGCTGAAATTAAGTATGTACCCTAAATTCCAGACTGGATATAAGCCGCACCCACCAAATTTAAAGAGCAAAAAAAATCATTGTACTTATATAGGCTGAAGTTGTCTATAAGCCGCAGGTGTCTACATTGTTACACATGATATTTACACAGAAGGACACACATTAAACCTTGCAATCCTGCCTACACTCGGTGTTCCGTCACTGTTGCGGAAATGCACTACTTTCTGTTTCGGCACTCTAAGCATCATGGGAGCTGTAGTTCTTTTAGACATACATTAGGAAGACATGCTGACATGCATGTATATGAAAAAACGTGCATCTTATAGTCTGGAAATGACAGCCCATTAATAATGGCTTCCACTGTCAATCATTTTGCAGGACGCAATTACAGTTCAAAACAGAACCGCTCAATAAAAAGACAGTGTCATATACAGTATAATAGGATGTTTCATCGCACTGATCTGACATGTGAACTGACGACGTGTAAAAAATAGTGAGTTGTTTGACGTTTGTTCACATGCCCAAAACTGTCTGCAATGATAAAATGACGACAGAGCCTTGCATGTTATTCTTGGCGTGGTTATTATCAGACATGACATGACATCATTCACACTAATTAAGCTACCTTATTTGTTTTTTTCCCCTCTCGAGCTCCAACTTGAAAATACAGCCTAGGTGCTTTGTCGACGTTTTGCTTTCCAGCCACAAAGAAACTCCCACTCAGCATAAGTTTTTCTTCTGTGTCCCTGACATTTATCCCGCGAACTCTCCGCGCCTTTGAACAAAACACAGCAGACAGTTTGTACAGACACATTGTCCAACTGCTGAGACAGTCGCCGCCGTCGTCAGCCAGGATTTTGTGTGTGTGTGTGTGTGTGTGTGTGTGTGTGTGTGTGTTTGTCCAGCCGCTCTATCGCTCCCTGATAAATTTGCAAGAATAGGGGCTTCTATTCTTTGCTACAAACCCACACAGATATACAAGCTCCTTATGAGTCAACAGCCCCAGGGTGCTGACTCATGACTGTGATCACACCAGACACACATCATTCAACTAGTGGAGCAGACTTTTCACATGCAGTGTTGAAGGAAATTGCACCAGATTGAGGAAGGAAGCGTGCACAGAGCCTAAGCCAGTGGGACAAGTCCTCCGCACTCAACTCTAAAAGCCAGAACAAAGCCTATTGGTATTCCGAGTGTGATCCGCTAAAGGATGAGGAAGCACAATGTTTGCTGTTGTCAGAAGGTGTTAATCCTCAAATAGCCAATATCTCTAAACCTGAGTGACATGGGGGATATTAAAGTGCACACGCTGAATCCCAAATACCAGACAACAGATCCTTCCAGGGTATGGTAGACGCTCGCACTCAGAATGGGAGGATTCGCTGGTATTTGCCTGACAAACACGCTAAAACTCGCATTTTGTTTTGCGCATTATGAAATAATTGAAAGTAAAGAACTTGAGCTTGTCGACTGATTTTTAATGTTGTTGTCAGCCACGAACAATTTCGCTCAGAGGTAGCAATCATTATCATACGATATATGTCATATATTACACTAGTCCTGTAATTTCACTCATTTTCAGAGAAATCTATCCACAAAAGTTGGAAACTGAGGTTGAAGACGTACAGTATCTCCTCCAGAAGGTTTTCACTGGAGCTCTGTCAGAGCGACCATCGGGTTCCCTGACTGAGAACTTTTTGCCCGATCGCTCAGTTTAGAGGGCCAGACAGCTCTTGGAAGAGTCCCGGTGATTCCGAACTTGTTCCCCTTTACGGGTGATGGAGACCACAGTGCTCATTGGAACCTTTCTGAAGAAATATTTCTGTATCCTTTGCCACATTTGTGCCTGGCGACAAACCAGTCTCAGAGGTCTTTTGCTTTGACTTTAGCTTGGTTTGCGCTCTGTGTGTGGGACCTTACATAGACAGCTGTGTGCCTTTCTTTCCATATCCGTCCATTAAAATGTACAACAGGTCACCAATTAAGCTGCCGAAACATCTCAAGGATGATCAGGAAAAACAGGATGCACCTGAGCTCAGAGTTAAGTGTCATGGGAAAGGCTGTGATACTTATGAACATGGGATTTGATAAGTCTTTTTTATTTTTCATCTATTTACAAAGATTTAACAAAAATCTTTCGTCATGCTGTTATTATGGAGTGTTTTGTGTACAATTTTGAGGAAAAAATGTATTCTATTTTGGAATAAGGCTGTTGAACATTGAATAGATGAAGAGCTGTGAATACTTTCCGGACGTTTGGTAAATCTGGAGAAGAATTTAGAACGGAAGAAGCCATTTGGAGTAAAAGTGAAACAACCACAGAATGTTTACACAGACTTATGGAAAAATACAGTGGAACCTTGGTTTTTGGAGGATTTGTTTTTCGACTAAAATTACTGCCAGAACTATGCTTCGGTTTTTGCACACCGTCTGTGTTATTGTCTGGCCAAACAGCGTACCAATAAAAGTAGCCGAGCGCCCAAACAAAGCATCCATGCATTGGTGGCTCAGTCACTGTGAAGAATGCATAATGGGCGTTTTAGAGATGGAAGATTTCGACAGGGAAATCCTTTAATCATTTTTATGTGTGTGTCTGTGGTTTGCTTGTGGAATGATAAACAACTCTGTATCTGTCTCCTTCTTTCCTCTCTTCAAGCACTGTGCAGTAGCTGCTGATGAGGCGTTCAATTGTAATGCGTATTTCTGAGTGCTAGAGAAACAGATATCCTCAAAGTTACTAACTCTTTAGGCAAATGGCCAATGGCCAATGACTTTGTCAGCCCAAATTTGACATGTGCTTGTCAGTCTCCAAAAGATGTGGACCAAATTAGGTGGCGATTGGCCTAAACACCCTGAAGCTATAGTGGGTGTTTTGTTGCGCGCATTGAGCTATGTGAGAAATTTCCACTCAATCCGACTTATGGGGATTAATAACAGCGCCACCATGTGGTGGATTTATCAGAAAAATAATAGCACAGGCACCACAGTTGGGGGGCATGTTTGGCACATTTTCACCCTTTTGTGTTCAGCAGTAGAAAAGTTATCTTACACAAACAATGAGAAATTTGGTTTACTACAGCAGCAGATGCAAGAACAGGGTAGACAGTAACTTTAAGCATATTTTCATTTGCAGCCGAATAAAGTAGAGATGGAAGGAAGTTCGTGACCGACTTGATTGTTCTCGTTAGTTTAAAAGTCTGTTTTAAGGTCTGTGCACCCTCATTACAGTGACATTTGCCTTTCGCCTACAGTGGGAAGAGTCGTCTCAACACCCAAAGGGAGTCACACCGACAGTTTTCTTTATGAATTTAAAACATTCGGCTTGGTGACTCCTTGGAGAGTTTGCTAATTTAAGTTAATTCTGCGGGTGATGTGTGAGTTGATGAGGACACTCACAGCTGCAGGGTTAGATGTGTTGAAAAAGCACTTTACTACTTCACAGGAGTGTGTGTTGTCTTGGGTACTTGGGTACAGTACTTCAAATGTTTGATGTGAGTAGAAGAAAGCGTCATTCATTAAATACTGTATGTACGCACTTCATTACGTACAGCCACCTGAGGCCAAACCTTAATAAAACTGGCGGCCCACGGGCCAAATCCGGCCCCAGGAATGACATAAAATATTTACTTACAAATAAAAGTATGAGCCCCGATGTAGTCCTGTTGTTTGTTTCTGTTGCTTTGTTATTGTTGCAATTGTTGTTGTTGCTGGTGTTGTTGTCTCTCTCTCTCTCTGTCTCCCTCTGTCTTCTTCTCTGTCCCCTCCTGCTCCGGTCCGGCCACTCCCACATTTGCATAACAATGAACATAAATAAAGGCAAATAAAATCTATGGAACTTACACTTTTCCCTGGCAGAGAACATCTGAGAGCTATCTGAGAGCTACTAGAGCTATCTGCATAGCTACTAGCGCTATCTGCCTAGCTACTAGAGTTATTTGCCTAGCTACTAGAGCTATCTGCATAGCTACTAGAGCTATCTGCCTAGCTACTAGCGCTATCTGCCTAGCTACTAGAGTTATCTGCCTAGCTACTAGAGCTATCTGCCTAGCTACTAGAGCTATCTGCCTAGCTACTAGAGCTATCTGCCTAGCTACTAGTGCTATCTGCCTAGCTTCTGGTCTGGTCAAATGTGCCTTTTTACTCCAGCGATGTAGTGTCTTGAAAAGAAACAAATAATGCGGTTACTACGGAGCTGTCTTTTGTCCCACAGGAAACCTACAAGTGGCTGTCACGCTTATGAGGTACGCGCTAACTTACTTTTTCGAAGTGCCGTTTAATTTAATTTAATTTGCTCTCTTCTAATAATGTCTCATCCTCAAAATAATAATGAGTGTAAAAATAAACGACAGCCAGGTCGGTTGACCCTGCCAACAAGGTGTCTCATTTATTTTTCCGGGAGTTGGCAACCCTAGAATGACATCACATCCACACATACCGGCGCCTTTGCAGGAGATACCTAAAAAACAGCACAGAGCTCCTGTCATATAAAGGATCCTTCCTCTAAACGACAGCAGTG
Organism: Dunckerocampus dactyliophorus; assembly: GCF_027744805.1. Lineage (NCBI taxonomy): Eukaryota > Metazoa > Chordata > Actinopteri > Syngnathiformes > Syngnathidae > Dunckerocampus > Dunckerocampus dactyliophorus. The sequence continues at coordinate 15,775,876 of NC_072838.1, read as the reverse complement.
CTGTGCTGTAAAATACAGTATATAACGTCGTGATGTCAGCTATTATTATTATTATTACGCCTATCTCTAGTGTGGCTTCAATGCTGATTGGGGTGTGAAGTGTAAGACAAGATGAAAGGCACACTGGACAGTTTAATGCTATCCGTTGGATGTAAAATGAGTTTTATAGGGTGTAATTATGATGAAATATAATGCTGGGCCTCTGCATCACACCTCAGTCATCATTTAATGCCAACACATTGATGTGTATGTGCGTGAAGAGTGTCTTGCTTTGACTGTATTTTCAAGGTAATCGGGGTTATATCCTCGCTTTATCCGAACGCATCTGACAGGTCATTTGAATGTAGCCAACAAAATGTTGTTTTTTTTTACTTTGAAAAGACATTACTAGAGCAGAGGAGCCCGTAAAATGCTGTAAACTTATATTAAAATCTGACAAACACGCAGCGTTTGCGGCCATTAAAGTCCCCTCGCAACATAATACACGGTTTGAGCTGCACAAATGTGTTTAAGGACACAGCGAAGCATCTCATTGAATCAATAAAGTTTCACCGGCAACACTAATCTCATCTCAAACCTCACAATTGTGTGACCTTTATTCTAACAAGACTTTTTTTTTCCACTCACCCTCGCGTTCACTTACAAAAACTCTGCAGCCATTCTCCCCCCTAAATGACTGCCATGAGTCATGCGGTACATTTAAATGTTAAATACCAGGATGGAGGTCACGAGCCATTTCCCAACACATTACCGCCAAATGGTTCATATCTTAATAACCTCGCCGCTCTGCTTGTAGTCTCTCGGGGGCGGATATTAAGACCGCAGTGGGGAGCTGTAGCAGTATGACCCAAGATTTCACTGTGAGGCTTGCCTGTCTGTAACGGATTACAAAAGATATCTAACAGACTTCCCATATAAAATGGGGCAAGAGTAAATCACATAGCATGTAATGAGAATACCGTAAATGCTACAATTAACTATTCAATTAACCGCTGAGTTTCCTGCAAGCAAATCACCTCCAGGGTCTCTCATGCGTCAAAAAACATTAGCATTAGCAGCAGTGGCTGTAGGCAAATTCCTGGTGTAGTTTTCATTAACTCCACAAGGTGGCAGCAGCTGCATCTGAAGTACAGCCGAACCTGGGTTAGCGTCCGCCCTGTTAGCGTGTCTTTCGGAAAACTTACGGCACAATTTTGCTTCGCTTTGCGTTCATTTTCTGGTTAGAGTACAATGGGGTGCGCTCCTTGTCGTGTTGTTAATAAACTGTGAGTTCAACTGCCCAATCTTTCTTTTGCTAGGTATGTTTATATCGCCATAGAACACAATATTCTGTGTCCTTGAAAGATCAGTCAAAATCATCTAAAATGGCCGCTAATGAAGGGGTTGTCTTTGGAAAAATGGCTGGGATTGAAAACACGCCGTCTTTGGCATGTTATCATTCTGCTGACTGTTACGGACTACTCCCGTTTCCCTTCAATTACAGATGAAGTAATAGAAACTCATGAAATGATTCTTTAAAATCACGTGACGGCCATCTTTCAAGAGTCATGACATGAACCCATTGTGTTTCTCTGCTCAATTGGCACAATTAGCTCTAAATTGTTAGATGGTTTGTAATGATGTCAATGGAATGGCTCCGTGGTGACATTTCAAACAAAGATGACTCTGTTCCCATTCAGCCTTTTCAATGTCACTCTTTTTGGTACTAAACGGAGCCACTGTTGCGGCTATTCCACACACATAAAGCATGCAAATGAGCTACTACAATAGCTCAAATTGCGGTTCTTGTCCTGTGCATTTGAGCCGTGTGCTTTCAGGCCAGCGTTACATCCCAGAGTCCCCCCCATGAAACGTAGCTGTTCCTGCTGTAATTGGCTCCCATCATACTCACCTGGGAACCTTTTAGCGGCAGTAGCTCTCTCTTTGAAGCAGTTGCCACCTGCTGTCAGAAGGGTTGCCAAATGATGTTCATACCTTTAGAACTCAAACACACTTAGGCCTAAATTGCGCACTCACTTTAGGAGTTATTTTCTCAGCAGGCTCGGGAAGGTCTCTCCTCAGTGAAAAGGTGAAGTAGCGTTTGACTGGAGCAGTTTGTCTGTCATTGGCGAATGTTTGTGCATCTGTGCTGGAGAACAAGGTCCAACTACTGTAAAATGAATAAAAAGGCACTCAAAATGACGCCTCTGCCAAGGTGGAAAGCTTTACTGGCAAGATATGTTTAAAAGCCAACATGAAGTCACCAAGGTATGAAGATGCGATGCCAAGTCTCAAGGAGGAGTTATGAGAAAAGCACTCATGCCAAACACTGTGGCAGGGCTCATCGGCTTAATTGTTCAGGTCGCTGGACTTATCCCTTCACTCTTATTATTACCTACATATTGTCACTGCAAGGCTCTGCTACACCCTCACATGTTTACCTTACCGAATGGCCACGAACCAGCTCGTGTTCTGTCAGGGTGTGTTTTATACCGTCAGATACCGAGACGAGGTCACGAGTCCCTTTGTTGCGCCATTCATCCACGACCATCACCTCATGTAGCATCATGATAATGCATGGCCCCGTGATGAAAGGACCTGTGCACAATCCCCGTTCTTGCATGGCCGGCATACTCACCGCACAGGTCACCCCTTGAGCGTCAAATGGTGGTCACAACAGATACTGGCTGGTATTGGGACTCGCCGGACGCTCACCAATACAGTTACAGTGCAAATGTTAAAATGGCCTTTTAGTGTGGCCAACCTAAGGCACTCCTGTGCAATAATCACGCTTTACAGTAGTTAATGAGGAACGAACCTACCTAACCCTAACCACTACTCATTAGCTCCCCAGTAACTACCCTAAATTGATGTGCCTTAGTTCCTCAGTAACTACTGCATTCATTTCATTTGTTTCTCATAATATTCCGACTTAAAAAAACTTTTTTCTTTCATATTTCAAATCTATGCTACTAAAATTACATCATCATTCCTCGTAATATTATAAGTGCCTCTGAAAATGTCAACTTTTTTTCTGTAATACTGTATTTCAACTTTACTGTCATAAGATTACAGCTGTTTTTCCATTTCTGTTGTTGTTGTTTTTAATTTTCCAACTATCTCAACTTTCTTAGTAAATTTTCTTCTAATTAATTGACTTTATTTCCATAACATTTTTACTTCATTCTCATAATAAACATAATACATTTTTTCCGCAAGCTAATTTTCCAAAAATTACAACCTTTTTTTTGGTTTGATTCTGATAATATTATGACTTGAAAAAAAACAAACATTTTTTTTCTATAATACTTCAACTTAATGCTACTAAAATGACATTATTTTTCCTCATTATATTATAAGATTATTCCCTAAAGATAACAAAAGACATCTTGTTGGATTACAACATTTTTACTCTTAAATTTTGGATTTATTCTTGTAAAAGTACTGCTGAGTTTTCCATTTTTTAGGCTGTTTTGTTAAAGTTTTCTTGTTAAACTATATTGTATTGGCCGCGGGCAAATACAAGAACAGCCGCAGGCCAGAAATGACCCCGAGGCCGCACCTTCCACACAATCCCATGCCCAATCCATGTCCATCCACAGCATCCATACATCCAAGTTGCCTTTATGTCAAACGCTGCATGGCCTCCGACGCTCTACAAACATCACCCCGGAACTTCCCCCGAGGATGCATGTAGCTTAATATCGCTGGTCTAATGATGGAGCATCTACAATGTGTTCTTCCAGGCATGACTGGAAGTAATGGACCCTCCAGTCACTACTGTTTATCTTTGTGGACAGTTGATGGCCCTCCCATGTGTCATTAAGCTAACTAAGCATAGACGGGCTGCGGCTGTGTGAGACTGGAATGAAGAGAAGATGACATACTGCACACGAGGGTGCAAATGCAACTGTTATGCAAATTTAATCGCACTGGGTCACAACATTAGGAACACGCGCGCAATCTAAGGAGTATTTAAATAGTGCTGTATTGTAAAGCTGCAGCGACACAGATGTCACTAATTCAATTCATGCACTTCCTCCGTGCAGTTAACCGTATTGATTTCCCCATTAACATGCACTGGGCATTGTAAGCACTTGGCAGCCAATAAAAAGCCGTGGAAATGTCACATGTTGAAACACATTTAAAGTTGCTGATGGATGTGATGAGTAGAATTTGATGTGATAAGTGTTTTATTGCATTTTGACAAAAGCCTGTCAGCCGCCAGCGGGCGGGGCCAAAGTACTGTAAGCGGTTGTGTTATGACATGTGTTATTACATGCATCCTGCAGCAAAATAAAAGATGGATGCACTGCCACGTCCAGGCCACGCCCACATGGACTTGAAGCCACGGGAGGTGTGGCCACGTACGTGTGTGTGCGGGTGTGAACACACTCAGCATGTGTGTCCTTGTGTGACTACTGTATGTGGAAATTGATGTGCTTTTTAACAGCGTGTTTTTGTAAGTACGCGCATGCGTGTGTGTGTGTGTGTGTGTGTGTGTGTGTGTGCGGTCCGAAAATGATCTGGTCATTCATCACTGCCTGAGCGGCCGAGGTTAAAGACCATCTATCTCTCCGCCTTCCACACAGCCAAGGCTGACACTCAAGGTGTTTGTATGACTTAATGTTCTCTGCAGGAGCGCACGGTGTTGTTCACTGTGTGCGTGTGTGCGTGTGTGTGTGTGTGTGTGCGTGTACTGTAGGTGATGCAAATATTTCTCTTTGTTTACTTGGCTGACTTTCAAAGAGCCATTTAATTTAAATTTGGCAAGAAATAAATATGGGAACTGTGAAGTGGGGGCTCTGCAGTGTTGCTTTTATGTACTTTAAGGTTTGTACACAGTTTATGCAAATATTGGCTGAAACAAATACACCAATGACCCGAATAGAAGAAGACCCCTCTTTTTCAAAGTAGCTGTTTTTTACGACTACGCCAAAGACAAAATATTTTCAATATCTGTGAAATAACAACTGGTAAAATATTGATCACAGTTATCCAGAAATTGGCATCATAACTCCTCCTCTCTTTGCTAACTTGCTAACAATCTCTGAGACTCTTTTTCCACCGAGTGTCTGTGTTGCCAGTGTGACTGACAAGAACACATCTCTAAGCAGACTTGTTTTCTAGCAGCATATAGCAAGCAGGCTACTTCTGGAGCAACGTAAGATAAGAAACCTTGATCATTATTGATTGATTCTGGGGGTTCTGAGTAAATAAGAGCACCCCTTTTTTGTTTGTTACCTAGCAGGGAACTTTCTGGTTGTCGGAAGATGACGTGTTCCATCTGGACAAATGGTTAAATAGATGTTATCCTGCGATCGATACCCTTCACAACATGTAATCTGCCATCCTCGGCCACTCACAGGCCAGCGGCTGCAGCACCGTTGTTGACTCTGTCCTGTTTGAACAAGAGCGAGGTGTGACTCAAAACCCACAACACTGCCTCCCGCTCTGACCTCCTGAACCCGGCATGTCCCGACTAGCAGTACGTTAGCCTCCAAGCTGCCTTCTGGGAGAAGGCGGTGAATTCTGATATTACCGTGTGTTGGGATAGAACAAAAAAGGAGGGCGTGATGAATGGGATGCCTTAAAAAGCAAGGGGATGGGCTCTAAGGCGAGACCGAAGGGCAGGCAGACCTTGGACATTCGTTCAAATTAAAACTCACACTGACACCAAAGTCAGGGCGTGAATATGAAGAGCGATTAGCTAAGTTGAGTCAGGAGAGACTGGCCTATTAAGTGTGCTCTGTTTATCAGGCCGCCTGCCAGTGTGAAAGTCTTGGAATGCTTAAATGTGTGTAAGAATTGTGTAGCTGGAGGTGGCGAGCGTCAGGAAGCGGGGGAGCTGAGGGAGTTTGAGAAAGGTCGTGGAGCCTAGTGGCTTGGCATGGTGGCATATTTCATTTATAAGCTCGCTGGGGCATGGCTGTGCTGCAGGGAAGATGAAGCTGTAATTCTTCACTTTGGAATCTAACGCGCGTTGCTTTGGTGAGAGTAGGGGAGGAAAAAGAAAATCCTCCAAAGTGAATTTATGATGTCGGTGATGTTGACAACATCAATTTATGAATATTTATAGAGTCAATTTTTAATTAATTTCATGTCAAACGTGCTAAACTGGAGCAGAACACAGGAGAGCAGACGGGAAAATACGCTGGCAGGATATTAGGGAGGCAGTTTTATGCTCCACTGTAATTAACACGTTCAGAGAGTTACCTCCGCCAAGCACAAGGGTGTAGAAATGTTCCGGGTACAGCCCGGGGTGTTTATTTAGTTAAACCGCAAAGAGATGAGACGTTAATTGGAAGCAGGCGAGAATCGGACCGAGGCTGTTACTTCCTGAATTTCACTCATCAGCGGTACTTTTGCACTTCATAACTTTAATACTGATTTGCAGTGCATGACAAACTGGAAAGGAGCTCTCTTTGACCACATGGTAGTTTGTGAACAATGCACAACACAGCCGCAACAGAACCAGTGTTGTAACAGGGTAAGGATTCCATTGCTCAGCCACGTCTAACGCGCATGCGTTTCACACCAACAGCTGAGTTGCAGCATTTTGAAGCGCTTGCAGAGGTAAATCAGCCTGATGGATGCTGGACGGATGATACTTCAAATGCAGCTACTGCCATATTGTGGGGTTAATGCCACATTTTTTCGACCCGGCGCTAATTAGAGACCCTGGTTGTTATATGCTTTTGGAGATCTGGCGATTACAGGTTAATTTCGGTTGTCCCTCACCACTTTGCGGTTTGAATTTCACCAGCCTCACTCTATTACGGTTTTTCAAAAATGTATTAGTGAATAAATCATGCTGTTTCGTGGCTGAATACGGCCCAAGTTAAAAAATAAAGAATGGTAGTCTATCTGTGCAGCGTGGCAGACATTTAGAACACAACTATGATGCGTTCAAGGACTGTCGACAAAGTGGCACGGGTCGCGCTCACCGAAGCTCAATGAAACAAAACATCATTGCATCATTATCATTGCACCTGAAATATTCCCACTCCCTGATTCGGCCCCGCCCACGAAATGGTACCGGACCGTGGCCTGGTGGTTGGGGACCCCTGCCTTAGGGAACACATTCGTATTAACACACACGAGTCTTAAATGGCTCATTTACTCTTATTATGTCTAGTATATTGGGTAATTCGAGTGTAAAGGTGACTATAGGGGTGTTACCTCATGTTTAGAGGGCTCTAATAATGTTAAAAAGTTCATTTAGAAGGTCGTAAACAGGTTTTCTATGCTCTAATTAAGAAAATATTTCATTTATAACAAAGGAATCCGGAGTAGAATTACTGCTCCTCCGCATTGAGAGGAGCCAGATGAGGTAAATGCTCAGGCGTCTGGTCAGGACGCCTCCCTGGGGAGGTGTTCAGGGCACGTCCGACCGGTACGAGGCCTCAGGGAAGACCCAGGACATGTTGGAGAGACTATGTCTCTCAACTGACCTGGGAAAGCCTCGGGATCTGCCGGGAGGAGCTGAACGAAATAGCTGGGGAGAGGGAAGTCTGGGCTTCCCTGTTTAGGCTGCTGCCCCTGTGACCCGACCTCTGATAAGCGGAGGAAGATGGATGGATGGATGGATGGATGGAATCCTACTTTGCTGAATTCACTTAACACGGTCGGGTCTGGAACCAATTAACCTCAATAAACGAGGGATTACCGTATTGCTGATTGAAGCAACACAACCGATGTGCCGAGCAACAACCCATTACATTTTTTGAGCAAATATTCACCGTCAATATTTGGTGTTACAGTCCGCTGACATTGTGGCCGAGTGGTGCAGTGACCCTCCAGGGATTCCAATCCCTCTTGGATTATATGCTTTTCTAATGAAACCGACAAGACTGGCAAGCATGTTTAGGATTGCTTAGCCTTGACGGAGGTAGTATCACCTCATAATAAACTTCAATCTTTGACATTTAACACGATACTTTACGGGGGACTCAAACCGTAAAGCGGGTCTACATTGAACTTTTGAGCTCTTCTCTTTGTTGTTTTTTAAATAAACCTTCTCCATGATAAATGATTGAGCCGTAACTAAGAAAACAACAAACTTTAAAAGAGAATCCTGTCGTGGAATATGGCCCCCGAGGTGCCATTAAGCGACGGAAGAATAGAATCCTCATCCTTGAAAGCCTTCCATCGTAAAAATGAAATAATACCGTTAAAGCAGATCGTAAATCCCACACCTACACCCCACATATTAAATATAACCCCGTCTCCTGTCAGCCTTCACCCAAGCTGCCAAAAGGCCAATCGAGATCTAAAGGTTAGAGAAGCGAGACTGATACTTAAAAGCTTCTGGTTTGATCCCCTGAACTGGCAGGAAATGTGGACACTTAAAAATGTTAAAAAAAAAAGAATAAAATGATACGCACACTACAAAAAAGCTCCATGTGTCTCTCCAATAAGATTCATTCCTCATTAACTTACATAGATGTGTGTGTCCCGCACCCATTCAACACCACAAGGCTCCGACTGGCGGTGCGCCATACAGTATATCATTGAACGTATTTCTTCATTTCTTTCACCTTTAGCACTGCTCGATACGTCTGACAGCTGACCTTTAGTGGGAGAGAGAGAAAGGCCTGTAACTGTAAGCACCCGCTCACAATGCTGCCAGGCCGAGCAGGCAAGTACATGCATTATTCTGGGGTCGTCGCCCCGAGACGTCAATAAGAGCGGCACTCGTGCACACTTTGTAGTGGAGACGAACTTCTCCTACGTGAGCATTTGAAGGAACACTAAAGTGTTCCGCTTAGGCGGTCGTTTGTGGTTCAAACAGCAGCACGATGAACACTGCTCTTGTAAAGGCTGCGACACGAGCTGATTAACTTAGTGTAGTATTCTTTTAAATCATTTTAAATAAGTCTAAGAGGTCCCACAAAGGTGTACTGGATGTTGGACGACATCTACCCCTGATGCAGTAATGTAGACAGTTTAAAAGTGCTTTTGCTAAGGCCTAATGGGAACACGGCGTATTGTGTAACAGTAGCTCTAATGCTAATGAGCTGCGTTTGCCCACTAGTGATGTGCGGATCAATACTGAAATATCGATACGTCCGATAACAGCTCCTCCCGCTCTGAAATCGATTCTCAAATCCCAAATTTCGATAGTAAGTCATTTGAGTATATGTTTGTCTGAAACGTAAACGGAGCCATGTGTGAATCGGGAATAAAGCTTTTATGATTAAAATAATCCTTAATAATTAATCATTTATCTTAATGGTTTTATTATTTTACTCATTTTCGTTTTTTCGTGTTTCATATTTGTTATGATTTTCTCCTCTGTTTTCTCTTGTTGCATATTAGCTTGGCTGTATTGTAAATCACCCCGCTACCTCGATATTTGTCAGGGTTCAAGATAAATTACTTAAGTTAATTATGAAATGATTCATTCATTTATTTAAATGAATAGTTTTATTGAATTAATTTAAAGGTATAGTTCGGATTTTCTGACATGAAGTTGTATGACATCCCCATCAGCATTGTAACAGCGACTTACCCCCCCCACTCGGTCTCCTAAGTCCAGTCCTGGTCAGATTTCCGTGATGAAGAACAGGAGTCTTCGAAGTAAGGCGGGTTAAAAGCTGTCATGCATTGCTTGCACTACGGAGGACCACTGAATTGACGATTCATGCTGTCATTTAAGCAAAGGGTCTTTTAGTAGTCTTGCATATGGAGAACACGTTGGATGATGCCATGTCATTTTCGCCCAGCATCATCCTCTCCTCCTATGACTTGAGGGGAATAATTATAGTTTTCTATCTCACCATTGTTTGGGTAAATGGCAGCATTTATGACAGGCGTAAATGAATGTCTTCATGAAATAATTGACAGTGAAAGCGCTCTACTCCTACTGTACATCAACACATTTATCTCTGCTTCGCCTGCAGCACAATTCAGGCATTTTTGATATATTACTTAAGTAAAGAGACACTTGATGTTATTCATATGATTTATTTCCTTCCTTAAAAGCCTAGTATTGGCAGCTTGTACACATAGATGAAAGCAGACACGTAATTGCCTTGGGCTTGTATGTGCTTAAGATGCTTATCTGAAAGAGCAAACACACCAAAAAAAAGCATGACGGGCACCGCTTTATCTTTATTTGCCAAGCTAATTATATTTTACAATGAGCGCTTGACGAATGGTCGGAGCCCAGAACTGTCATGTGTAAGTAATCACCCACGTTGCTCGCCGACTTTGAAGGGCACCGGGCGCACGGGAGCAGCCGCACGCCCGCCAACCTTTGATTCGCGCAGCTTGTTGTGACACGACGTGATGCATTCACTGGCTTCCTTTGACACACACACACACACACAAGAAGCTGGGCTGCTGCAGCAGAGAGAGGTTAATGTGGTCACATGTACCTTTTGAGAGCCTGTGATTGAGCATCCCTGTTGTCAGGAATGAACGGGACGGTGGCAGGGGCGTACAGGCACAGAAAAGCTTGGATACACTTTAGAGTAGTCTGTGTGTGGCTTGTGTAGCGGTACAGTCGTCCCTTGCTATATCGTGGTTTGAATAAAAATAATTAACTAGCGAACGATCGCTGTTTCGTGGTTGGCGATGGCCTCTTATTAGTCACAAAATATTGAAAGACAAGTTGTATGTAGCATTCTGGCCACTAGCCATCAGTCATGTCATGAGACATGACCTTAGATGACCTTGATGACCGAGCCGAGTCGACATGCCATGGCTGAGAACGAGTGAAAAAAAGGTTCTCTTTAGAATAAGTAAATTGGAGAGGCTAACTAGCTAACTCGGTAGCTTGCTATGCTGGCAGCAACCATCTTTTGTCCCTTCAGTGATCCCGTAGCCTGCACAATGAATGTAAACAAAGAATGATAGAGCGTAAAAGTGACTATTGGGTTGTTATTTCATGTCTACAGGGCTCTAATAATATTAACACCTGTATTTAGAAAGTCCTAAACATGTTTTCTATGCTCTAACTACAAAAATATTCTGTTTATTAATAATGAATCCAACTTTGAAATTCACTTATCACGGTCGGGTCTGGAACCATTAAAACCGCGTTAAAGGAAGGACTACTGTGTAGTTTTACTATCCACTGAACGTGACTCAACACGCAGCCATTATAATCTAAACAGCTGCATGCGCTGCTTCACAAAGTCATAGTACATGCTGGAATTCCTGTTTCCCGCCCAGCGCCGGCAGCACTCATGCAGCCCCACACTATGAGCATCATGCCTGACTGTAAGCACGTCAGCTATTTGGAATTGGTGCGTGTTGAGTCGTTTTGGATAGTAATTCCATCCTGCTATACAGGCTGCACATTGACTATTCTAAGGGATATCTATGTTATATATTCTATATTTCTATAGAATTGTCTTTTGAGAAGATATATGAAATGTTGCTGAGATATGAGGGGTGCATTGACTTCTGTGGGATACGGTTGAGGCATGTTAGCTTGCTGTAATGTATCCTAAGCACGTGTGATGTGTGCTAGCGCTTCTTCTTCTTCTATCAAACAACCACCACATCCTACGTAAGCTTTCCTCTCAGCAATGCAATTTTCTGGTGGCGGACCTCCCCTTGACCTCTGCGTGCAGACAAAAGGCCGCGATGCTGCGTCAGCACAGGAACCTCTGCGACCCAAAACAGACAGCTCCTCACTCCGCCACATGCAAATGAGGCCGGTGGCTCCGCCCTGGCTTGTGTTCAGGTGGAGATCCACTGACAGCTCCATCTGTTTGCAGAGACACTGGGATGGGGGGGCATATTCTCTCTGGGCTGGTGCACAGAAAAGGAACCTTCTAAAAGGCCCATATTCCTTCACAGAGAGCCCACCAATTAGCTAGTTTGAGTCAATGCATGGCTAATCTTCTCCCTTAGCTTTTTTTTTTATCTTGAAGTGAAACCAAATTGCCTCCCTTTAAGGTAGCGTGCACAGCCAGCCAACCAAATTACATTTCCATTCTTTTGTGCACTCGCTTTCCAACAGCAAGGCCACAATTAAATGAAGCGCTGGCGTGTGAAGTCACAGGGCCTGTGCAACCTGCGGTGCGCGCCTCATGTTGGCATACAACTTAGTAAAAACTAGCTATCAGTGTGTGCTAGCTTAAATTCAGCAAACAACTCCACTCAGGCGAATTATCTTCTTCTTCAGCTGGTTGTGTTCCGACCGAGGCTGGAAAAGCTCCTCTGGCATCTGGCGGACAAACACACCTGGAGCGTGCTGGCGTCCCACGGTGCGCTATATTCAAGGAGCCGACGCTGCCAAGTGTGATTTCTGCGCTCGCCAGGCGCCAGTCTTCATCACCTGCCGTGCCACTTCATCTTATGCAGAACTGCCGTTTGGCAAGAGGCTGGTGGAACGTTCAAACACAGCTCTCTCTCCCACATATTTCATTAAAGCCAATGTTCCATTTTGCCGCTTCAATTTTAGAAGTTCCTGGCTTTTGCTTACGCCCACTTGGGTTTCTTCTAACCCCCGGCATTGGGGGGGGAAATAATATCGTATTTACTTGGGCTGTTTGATTTTGGCGTCGTCATATTGAGCTTTCATTTGACTCCAGTCAAACATTAACAGATTAAAACTCAAGAAGCCGAAGCAATGGAAGTCAATACCATTCACAGCAGGGGTCTCAAGCGCACAGCCTGCGGGCCCAGCCTGCACCGTCTTGTATTCATATTATATATTTCGTGGTAAACTTGAGTCTCGCAAGATCAGAGGCACCTCAGATTTAAAGAAAGATGCTCTTTAATTGGGTAAGCAGTAGCTAACACTGAGCTTGCAGTGAGTTTCTAATACAACGAAATGAACAGGAGGGTCACGAGTGCCAACATAAAAATAACCGCACAACATGTAATAGGTAAGTAAACACACAGAGGGCAGTCACTACTATGGGGACGAACACACGAACAACTACATTAACTCTAAACACGCAACTTTACCAACTTCTTACAAAACAAGTGCCGCAAGGCATGCTGGGAAGCCGGAAGCCCTCGCAACGACTCTGGCAGCACGCAGTAGGCAAGCCAAGACTTTGTTCTAAAGAACTGTTCATGTTCTGAAGAACCGTTCTTACCCTGAACTGTTATTACTCGACCTCCAGCGGCCCGCAGGTGAGTTGAGTTTGAGGCCCCTCATTGACAGTCACACGTAACAACTGGTCACCCCAATGGGCCCCCCTGTGGATTGTCATTCAGATGCAGTTGAAGGCTTCGTAATCATTCGACATATGCGGTTAGACAAAACTCCATCTAGGTCAACAGCAGCAGCTAACACAATGACACCATTAGTGTTGTGGACCGCTGGACAGGACCGGAACCAGTCCGGGTCTACCTGTGCCAGCTCCAGGACAGAGAGGGCTTGTCTCCTGGAGATGGATGACTCGCGGTGCTGCTGTTGCTGTGTGAGTAGGCCACTTCTTGGCTGTGAAATGCACCTCATCAGGATGACTGCCGCTCTGATTTATTCTTCCCTGCCAGCTCGCTCCCCCTCCGTGTCGCCGGGGGTTTGTCCATCTTGTTTAGAGTGTCTGTGTGCTTCATTTGATTTGTCTCTGTCCTCGTCTTATCCAAACCAAGCTTCAATAGGTTGAACATCAAGCTCCCCAAAATGCATGGGAATTCCAGTGGAATCACACATCCTCATCTGGGAGTCACCTCACCCCCGCTTTGTCCTCTGTAGCAGCTTAGCACCCATTTGAAATCAACTAGCGCTGCCCAAGATGGATGGCATAGCTTGTCAGCCTTTTGTTGGCTGTTTGTCTTGCTTAGAAACAAACAAGAGGCTAGCGCCGCCGCTAATGACCTTGAGGGTGGGAACATTCGGGTGTGTTGCTGCACACGCATGCGGCATACGAGGGAAGCGCGGTGGCTACTCCGTGTGCATGTGTGTGTGTTGCGCTGCGTGCTATATGCATCTGACCTCCACTCATGGCTGGTCTCTACCGCTGCCGGGGATAAATCACGGAGATGCGTGGCAGGCTAACCCTGCTGGGGAGATTCATGGTGCTGCCTTCATGACCTTCCATTCAGGTACACAGCTGTGCCCACTCGCCTGACGTGTCCATTCATTCCTTCAGCTAGCACGCACCACATGTGCTTAGGATACATTAAAACAAGCTAGCATGCCTCTACAGCAGGGGTTCTCAATTATTTCCTGTAATGCGCCCCGTAGGGCATTTTTAGTTATTTATCTGTACAAACCACTGTATGAGTTGCTGGCACCAGCACTGTTCAAGCATACATAAAGACACGAACAGACCTGCCAACCTTGAAGACATTTTATGTGTATAGTCCCCCCCCCTTTGTCCCCTTGTCTACAGTCAAACATGGTGGTGGTAATGTAATGATCTGTGGATGCATGAGTGCTGGGGAGTTTCAGTTCATTCAGGAGGAACATGATGCCGCACGGTGGCCTGGTGGTTAGCACGTCGGGCCACATGTCTATTTGTTGTGGCCCCTGTCGGTCAAGAGGTTTTGGAATTGTAGTAACAGTACATGTTTCCTCAGTTAATCACAGCTCTCCCGGTGCCGGCAGCACTCGTGCAGCCCAGACAATGATACTACCGCCATTCTTGACTGTAGGCAAGACAATCGTCACTGTTATTGTCAGCTACTTAAACAGTAATGACTATGTTGATTCATTTTAAGTGAATAGTACATCTATATTACTATGCAGGCTGTACACTGACTACTCTAAGATAGTGTCCCCTGAGAGGAAACACTGTAATAAAAATGAGGGTGTATTGCAGGGGTGTCCAAAGTCTGATTTTTAAATTGGCCGTCGGCACATCCTAGAAATGCAATTTAACAAAAAAGGAAAAAAACAACAAAAAGGAAAAAAAAAAAAGCACAGTAATTTTAAGAGAATAAAAGCAAAAAAAAAAGTTGTAATGTGAGAAACAAAAAATAAAGTTTCAATTTTGGGTAAAAGTTTGAATGTTATGATAATAAAGTCTAAATATTATGAGAATAAAGACATCACATTAAGGCAATAAATGTACATGAAGAAAGCTGAAATATCTCTTCAAATAAAAATAAAAAAGATTTTCAGGCCCGAGGCTCCCGGTGGAAAAAGTTTGGACACCCCCGGTGTATTGACAACAGTTTAAATCTCCTACATCACAACCCCTCGCATTCTTCCGCGGCGCCACAACCGCCCGCTATCGCTTTTGCAGGCCAACTGCCGTTCTTCATTGTTCGGTAATCCAAGCTCCACTGTGCAAAAAGTAGCTGTACCTTCGGAGAAAAGCACCCCCGGAGTTTTGGAATGACTAATCAATAGACTCGCACCAGAGGTCCTCGCTGTGAGTACTTCTGGCTGCTCACAATGTCACAACACATTTAAGGACTTGGACGGCAGACGCTGGGTAGCGACAAGACCAAGACTTTTTTTTTTTTTTACGTTTTAAAGCTGAGCACCGAGAGGATCCTGGAGAGCAGACTTACTCTCAGACAACAAGGATATCGTTTTTGCAAGAGAACACACTGATGGGTTGGCCTCGGAAGGAAGTTCTACGAATCAATTGAACATGGAAAAATTAAAGGTGTTTTAAGGATGAAGACAGATCCAAACGATGGGAAGCAAACCCTGGAAAACGAAAGTCAAGTGTGCCGGTGTTGCTTCTTTTAGCTTTGACCTCTGAGGCTAAAGAGAGCTAAAATAGAAGCAAATGTACACTGACACAATGGCAAGAATCAATAGGACTTTTTCCCTCCCTAAATGGGAGATAATGGTAACACAATGGAGGCGTGGGGCGCTTGTCTACTCAGCCGGGGCATGATTGATCTGTTACAGCAAGAGTCACTTTGGGAGCCGCACGGTGTCCGGACACATTAGTCTCACTGTGCGTGAAGTGAACACACACACACACGCACACACACACACACACAAAGAGGATTTACTGTATCCAATCTAAGAAAATCCAGCAGCTCCTCTTCCATTCTGATACATCATCATTATTCCCTATCACGTATCCTAGGATTTGTATTGGGATGTGCAATATTTGATGGCAAAGTGCCTCCCTTTCCTACGTTTCTTGTGTTATTGATGAGCAGACAACTGCATTAGCGGGAGTAAAAACTTTTTCTGTCTACTTGAGAAATAATAACCAGTATGAGTCAATTTGTCCGTTCATGCAACATTAGAGTCATGACTGCATATCTGATTGTGTAAGATAACACTTCTACTCCTGAGCCGCTGCACACCAACGGGTGAAAATTTGGCAGTACCATTAATTTTCTCATAAACACACCACATGGGGGCGCTGTTTTTAAAACCCATAAGTCGGATTGTTTTGAAAGGGCCCACACAGCTCTGCAAAACTCCCAATGCAACTTCAGGCTGTGTAGCGGAATCACTACCAAATTTGGTACCCACCTTTAGGGGACCGACAAGCACGTGTGTGCAATGTTTGAGCAAGACTGGTTGAAAGGGTTGGCCGTCACTAACCAAAACGACCTAGCAACTAGTTGTCCATAAGTGACCGTCCATTTGTCTACTGGTTATAAAACCTTGAGGTTACCCGTATTACGTGTATGCTAGCATGTCTTCCAAAACAATATGACCACACCCCACAGGGGGCACCACAAACGTTGTCCCTTACTGCTTTGTGGTTTAAATTTTTTTTCAAAAAATATATAAATTAATAAATCATGTCGTTTAATGGTTTAATACAGACTATTATTAGTAAAGCAATATGCATATTGAAGAAAACTGTATGTAAACTGTACTGTAAACTAAATTAAGTACTTTCAAACATAAAAATGGCAAAATTAATTATAGAACAAATATACTGCGTATATATATATATATATATATATATGGCATTAAAAAGACACATTCAAAGACGCTGTGAATGATGTGTAGTATTCTGCACTGGTCACTAGGTGTCTGTAATGTTACTGTAATGTTCAGTGAGACACACAAGCACCAGACTTGATCGGCAGAACAACAGGCTTTTATTGCAGGTTTGAATGATCTCACAGCAGCTCCAATAATCCCTAACGAAACCACGGGCAGCTGTAACTCAACTCTGAACCCCCGATGCCATTTCCTGTCCGCCCGCCATTCAGCTCCCCTAGGGAACAATAGCAACGAGTCTTATTTATGTCTTATATTACTGTATTTTGTAATACGAGTGTAAAGGTGACTATTGGGGTGTCTAAAGGGCTGTAATAATGTTAAAAACCATATTTAGAAGGTCGTAAACAGGTTTTCTTTGCTCTAAGTGTGAATATATTCCCTTTATAACTTTATAAATAAAGTCACTTATCACGGTTGGTTCTGGACCCAATTAACCGCGATAAACGAGGGACTGTAGAGTTAAAAATGATCACAAATGAAAGTAAATGCAATTTGAGTCTGTCTTCACTTCAGCACACTAATAAATATAAAAGTCATAGTTTGTTACGTGTACATAAGATGATTAAATATGCAATTCAACCAAGGCGTGTCCATTGGTTTAAACACTCGTGATGTATTTAGAGCACAATGAGACGGAGAAGAAAGAAGAGGCTCTAAGAAACAAAATGCGTGCCTCCATTTGTCCTTCATCTTTGAAAAAGTGTCGCTCTTCACCCTCATGAATTCACAAAATGATAAGCCAGCGTCGCAGTGAAGCAAAGGAAGGGAAGCCTCGCACCCCACCTCAATATATAGCAGGTAAACAAGTTGGAAGCCATTAATATTTAAATTATTTCATTAGCCGCCGTCTCGCGGGGCGACTAAAGACGGTCGAAAGACAAATCTGTCCTATCAATAACAAGAAAAGAGTCTTTGGAGGTGCTGGATTACATATGAATATTTAAATACACTGCTTACACAAACCCCAGCAAAGAGCCGAGTCGATGCCTATTAAAGTATGGATGCTAAACAAATGTCGTCGGTACATCTTTTCGGTTAACAATTGAGACCTGTGCACAGGCTGGGAACAAAACTGAAACTTTTGAAGTGCTTCAAAAAACTACAGTGTACATTTGTTTTCACTAGGTTGTGTTCATAGTGACGAGGCATAATAACAAGGTACTTCCTGTGCGTCTCACAGGTTCTTTTTGTGCATCCAATCACCATGAACACGTGGGCTGGATTTCATGTCAATTGAACGCAATGCAGGGCCGCACGGTGGTTAGCATGTTGGCCACACAGCCAGGAGATCGGGAAGACCTGGGTTTGAATCTACGTTGGGCATCTCTGTGTGGAGTTTGCATGTTCTCCCCGTGCGTGTGTGGGTTTTCTACGGGTACTCCGGTTTCCTCCCACATTCCAAAACATGCATGTTAGGTTAATTGGAGACTCTAAATAGTCCATAGGTATGAATGTGAGTGAGAATGCTTGTTTGCTTTGTTTGTTTGTCTATATGTGCCCTGCCATTGGCGACCAGTCCAGGATGTAACCCCACCTCTGGCCCCAAGTCAACTGGGATAGGCTCCAGCATGCCCCCGTGACCCTAGTGAGGATAAGCGGCATAGAAGATGAATGGATGGATGAACGCAATGCTAATATTTGACATCAAGTCATGCTCATCATGCTTCACAGCGAATCGTCAATCTTTGGCGCAAAGCTCCACCCACACCTTAATGTGAAAACAAACCGTTTTCAAAGTTTAGTGACGCCTCGCCGCCTGGTATACGAGGTTCAGCTTTGGTGGCAAACGAATGAACAACATCGGAGGAGTTTGCTAAATGGGCAAAATCCCTGAAGAAAGTCACATGCGAACCACAAAGGTCAACTACGGGGTTCTTTGCCCTCCGTTTCGCGGGTTTTTTAAAGTGCAATTTTGCATATTTTTGATTTCTCTTGTCCAAGATATTGATCGCTAAACTTCAAACAAAATGTGAACGTTGAGAATGTTCAAACAAGAGAGAAATGTGAGAAAATGCTCATGCCTGTCTGAGAAACGAGTATAAAGTGTGCGCTGAGGGCTTTTACAGCATGAACATTGAAAACAAATAAAGTCGGCTACTTGGCGGTTTTCACTTCTTTTGGGAACCTGTTCCCCGCGATAAACGAGGGAACACCGTAGCCAATCTTCCGGTGGTAGTTTGTGGTAGTGCGGAGGAACATTAAACCACCAAAGTCCAGCTAGCGTTTTTAGTCTCCGGAGGCAAATTATCATGAGCAACTGTACCTTGGATTAGTGTTTTAGTCCTGGCCTTGCGCAACATCGTAAACGGTGTCACCGTACTCGACGGTGACACCCATTAAGACTGACTGTAATCTCAACAGCGATGGGGGATTAAAGGTAGGAACCATTGTTATCTTGCTTTAGCATTCGCTAACAACACAGCAAAACTGCTGAAATCTTTCGATCGCAGGGCTTCTTAATATGTCCCATCCTGAAACCTCTTAAATTCTTTGCAAACATAAGTGATACCAACTCAATGCACGTGTACAAAAGTTCCACACAGACTTGCAAGACAAATGGATCCCTACATACTCGTCCTTTGTAAGACGTGCTAAACTAAGTGGAATCGATCCAGAAAATAATGTCCGAGTCCTGGCGGAGTGCTGCTGCTTTGCATACAGAGCACATCCATTCCCAGTGAAGTTGGGAGAAAAGAAGCGGGGAGCTATATTTGGCTCTTTGTTTTGTTTTCATCCGCCTCCCCGCCAGTAGCGTGTGGTGTGGTGGATAAGCTCCTTAAGTCAAATTACTACATGAGCGCTCTTTTGATTCCTGCAAGTGATAAATGATTGATTACGGTCATTAGCGGGACTGAAACACTGAGCTATCCCCGTGCGTCCACACGATTCTTAGAAGTGGAGGTAATTACGTTGCACTTTCATTTTCCCCCCACTAGGATCTTGTGCCGGTCTGACTTCTCCACAGGAGCACTGACGCCAATGGAGTCAAAAGAGCAAAGGATTATTCGTGATTAGAAACGTATTCTTCTGGGACGAGGTACCGTGATTTAAAGAACACTTCCTACAGGTTGGGGTCAAGAAATGGTAGCAGACATGTAACACAGATGTCCCCAAAGTTTCAGAATCATTTCACCTACAGTCTTATGGGTAATTACCGGCATTTAGCGTTACGGCGGCCATGTTTTTCCAAACAATCTTTCTCAAATTGTACACACGTGCTTGTCAGCCCTCGAAAGGTGTGTACCAAATTTACTGGTAAACACCAGAAAGTTACAGCGGTTGTTATGTAGAAGGCATCGAGCGCTTATGGGAGTCTCACTGTGGGGTTTAATAACGGCGCTGCCAGGTGGTGTAGTTGCCAGAAAAATAACAGCACAGGCAACACAGCAGGGGTGCATGTTTTGGCAAATATTTACCCCTTTGTGTGTAGCCGTTCAGGACCAGAAGAGTTAGCTTACACAAAAACTGCATCCGTACCAGAACAGGGTCTCTGTAGGTTGTAAATGTAAGACTTTATGGAAGCATAATGAATATAATTTAAGAGCCATTTCACAGTCAAACTGGCCAAAAGCTGCTTGTGCTTCGATACATTTTGACCGGGCGGCACAGGTACGGTACTTTAGTTCCATTTTGTAGTTACGTTACAGCATTGTCAAGTACTACAAACTCATGGTATATTTAACCTATAATACTATGTAGGGTTGTGCAAAATAGTGTTAAAAAACATGCCCGTTGTGAGGAACTGATTGTTGAGCAACTGAGTCCAAATAGACTGCAGCACCTGCAGGACGCTGTTGAGTCAGTCTCAGCTAGTTATTACTGGTAAATGACAACATGACGTCAGCAGCTGGCGACTCCATACCGCCATGGAAACATTCAGAGATGATTTGCCACACCATAAAAACGTATTTCATGGTGAGGAGCTTTCTTTGACTTCATGTATAATTCATTAGCTGTACTTTGTCACCAATCTTGCTTAAAGGTTTGAGCTTAATTACCAAGTGCTGCCAGGAGTGGAGACACTTGTCCTCTCTCCACTTTTTAGGGTTTGGTGGTGATGATGAAGGTGCTGCTGCTGTTGACTTAATGAGGACATGAC
Organism: Dunckerocampus dactyliophorus; assembly: GCF_027744805.1. Taxonomy (NCBI): domain Eukaryota; kingdom Metazoa; phylum Chordata; class Actinopteri; order Syngnathiformes; family Syngnathidae; genus Dunckerocampus; species Dunckerocampus dactyliophorus. The sequence continues at coordinate 15,754,946 of NC_072838.1, read as the reverse complement.
TTTCAACACGCACTTGAGCTTGAAACACCTCTGAGGCGCATGCTGCTCTGCTGAAAAAAATGGCGGATTAGTTGGCTCGGATTGGGAGGCTGACACCAAGAGTGAGTGCACTCAAGCATGTTGGGGCTTCCAGCAGAACACAGTCAGTGACGTACCTGCAGATAAAGGTTTGCATCATTTCAGTCTAACCATGTTCTGGTGTGTGTGCTCTACTTCTGTTCTGTTCTTGTAACAGGTACAATTTTAAAAACTTGTCAAGTTTATAAGCTGAAGAGGAGGCAAAATGGCTCTTTTGATGCTGAAGGTTGCCGACCCCTGGTGTAGGGCGCTGCAGCCCAGTTCGTATTATGAGCATTTGTAGGGTGAATGGGCTTTTTAGAACAGTTCATTCAAGGTTGTGTGTAGAAGTGCATGGTGGGCCGCCTCAAATAAACAGCGGGGCGACTGTATATGGCCCACGTGCTGCAGGTTGCCCGCCCCCGCTGTACTGTACTCCATCCATTCCTACCGCACACTCGGTGGGTCAACCATGACAGGCAGCGCATCAGTTTGAGGGCTTCAGCACCGCGAGCGACTCATGCTGTGAACGTGATATGATTTTAACCCCCCTCAACCCCCCATCCTGTCATTGTGTGTGTCTCCCTCTGGCTGTCAGCTTCAGGTGAGTCCGGTGATTGCAGCTGATTTTTTTTCAAAATCTAAATAAAAAATAGATCCCCCCCATATGGGTTGTTCTATCCAGACAGAATAATTACACCATCACCATGGTAACGCTGCTTTCTCTCTCTCTTTCTGAAAGGTGCGCCCCTCCCCACATGGAAGATGAAAACCCTAGAATGTCCAGGTCCCCATGGGGGGGTGCTGTGCATATGCACACATATTGGACACACACACACACACACACACACACACACACACACACACACACACACGCCACTTAATGAATTGTGTTCAACCACTGGCCTGCTGTTCCCAAAGGGTCAGTGTGTGCAGCAAAGAGACATTAATCATTCTGAAGGAGTGTGTGCAAGCAAATGATGGCATCTCAGACGTGTGTGTGTGTGTGTGTGTGTGTGTGTGTGTGTGTGTGTGTGTTCTCTATACGTGTCTTCTTTACCTCTCTATTCAAGCACATGTTTGAGTGTGTCTGCCCTCAGGGCTCCCTCTTCATCTCCATCCTGCAGCTTTTACCACACCTTTACTGCATTTCACTTCCCCTGTGCGTGTGTGTGTGTGTGTGTGTGTGTGTGTGTGTGTGTAGGTTTTTGCACTTCAACTCAAGCTTTCCCAGTGTCAATGAGGTATGTATTAGTTGTAGCTGCCTACGTGAGTGCAAAAATCAATGTGCCATTTTTATCTGTGCCCGGTCAATGCCAATGACTGGATGAGCAGCTGGATGATTATTGGCTGTCCTGCCACAGTGGACGTTTACCTCTTGCAAGGGCATCCACTGCTAAAGCCAACCGACCAGCCATAGCTTCTATGGGACATGCAGTTGTTCAGACCACATGAAACCTCAGAGGAACATTTAAGCATTTAATGCTCATTACATATCATAAAAAAACATCCTTTTATCACGTGTCTTCATAACCCCAGGAGGGCTTTATCAAAAAAACAAAATGACCCCCAGCAAGAAAACGTTTCCCTGGTGTTAGTCAAAGTTAATCAATCAGGGGTTGGGCTAGCTGAATCTTGAGCCACGTCCATACAAATAGCCTCACAAATTGACCTCATGCAAACCGTGTTGTTGGTTCTGATAAAATCGTTTTCCGACGAGAAAAATGTCTTTTTTTTTCTCCATTGTTTATTTTAAAGAACATCATCAGCATTTCTTTGTGTTACTTTGAGAATATATACACTACAGGTACGTTCAGGTGAGTTCACGCCTCACATTTCAGCAGCCACATTTGTTCAAGTTTATCTTCACTCAGGATGTTACTTAAAAAGTTCTAAAAATCTAAGTTCTAAATGTCTCAGATTTCATTTTCCTAACAAACTAGTCGAGTGACCAAACAAAGCATCCTCACCTTGGTGATTCAGTTTCAGTGAAGAATGCTTAGTGGTCCTTTTAGAGTTGGGAGCCGACATCCCTAACTTTTGGACTATCATAAAATGCTTGCAGAAATGAGAGGCTTTCACTCCCTTTCGTGAGTTACCTCTGATGCTACGAATATTTCACGTTGTGCACTTCATGCAAATGTTGACAGCGGGGGCGCCCGAGAAAAAAATAAGTTTTGATGAAGTTTGCTTCAAACGGCGCATCTTCTCCCCATGCCCTACTTATCAATAGAGGTCTTTTAATGAGGAAGTACTTGGACTTCTATTGTGGATTCCATTAGCCCGCCATCAAACCCACTGGAAGCTTTGTTTATTTTATCTCCTCGCGTGGAGAGGAGCCGAGCGCGCCGACGACAACCCAGCCTGGTGACTCCATTTCCGTTTGAAGTCAATTAAAGAATGCCTATTCATCATTTTTTATTTTATGTAATGAAATATTTAATTCCAGCAAGACTTGAGATGAGATTAATTAAAACGGGGACTTGTAAGAGAAAGGCTCCTTTCTTCGCCTGCTTTTTAATTCTGTGCGTGATGAAGTCATATTATCTGACTGGGAGTTTCTGTAAGCCAACTCAAAACTTGTGCTGAGCCGCTTTTAGTGCAGCCAACCTACTGATGTGCGGGAAATTGCAACTGTTTGTTTAAGAGACTTGTAAAGGCCACCACTGGACACAACTCAAGGTCATGAATGAGCATCTGTGTGGCATGTTGCCGTCCATCCCGTCGTTGAACTTTAATTCCAAAGCCTCCTCTTAGTAGCTCATTATATTAATGATGCTCAATAGACAGCAGGATTATGCATTACAATGACCCACAACGTATTCAAGACAATCACAAAGGACTATCAAATATTCATATAGCAGCCAGTTAAACTTGCATGATGTTAAATCTGTTGTGTTTCCATGCATAATGTTATCCAGGCCTCTTGCTGGCATTAAATGACATTTGTGGCACCCCCTGGTGGGTTGTGGTGAAAATGCTTTGGAAGACTTGGCAGGCACCGCCTGGGGAAAAAAAACAAATCATATGAAAATAATGTCCCGATGTCTGTGAACGCACCTCGCGTTTTTGGCACGAGGTGTGTGCCCTGTTTATTTGTTGCATGGGGGAATTCCACCCACAGTGAAGACTCTCAGGTATGGTGGTGGAGTGGACTGGGAGGCACATCATGTCCAATTCCAACTATTGGCGCAGTCAAGGGGATTGTCTAGAGAAGAAATGGCTAATCGTGCACCATTTTGCATCTATTTATTCCTCTACTTCTTCTTCCACCTAATTTGTTTGTCCGCTAAATCAATCGATTCAAACCAATCCAACGTCAAAATGTTCAGCTCATTAAGGGTACGTTGGCTATCCATCAGGACCTATCCAGAAATAATGCGATTTACTGTAATTTTATTGAAGTTCATTGAAGTTAAAAAAAAGCCAGGTTCCCTGCATCTGGATGAAAAACAGCAAAGGTGTCCTCATCAGCGTCACTTCCTCTCCTGCGCTAATTGCTGCAGTAACAAGACCCAGGAGTGAAGTGACGGCTGCTGCTTTGGACGTGCGTCGGCTTGATGGCGGAGTTAATTAACAGCCCTCCGCCAAGATTAAAACCCAAACACGCATACGTGAAGTGTTTTGATGAAGGATAGCCACGCCGTCACATGGCATTAGCCTCCTGCGCAGGTGGAGTGATTACATTCATGTACCTGTGAGACTTACTGAGGCTGGCACACACACACAGCAGCATCATTTGCTTGAACCTCACGAGAGAAAGCAATAAAATGACATGAGAGGGGGGCTTCCATTGCCAACACAGCTGCAAACCTTTTAAATACGCCCATTATATTCCCACGCCAATGCCGTACAATGGCACGATCCGTCTTTCCCCCCCCATCAAAGTGCGGGTCCTGGCGCTCAAGATTTGTCTAAGTTCTGCTTTAATACGTCCCAGTCCTCACCTTGCCTGGCGGTGCGTTCATGCAGACACACACATCACGCTGCCATCTGAATGCGTCCCTCACCAGCTGTCCCCGTGTTTTAGAAGCTTCCGTTTGGGCAGAGAGCTTGTATGAATAAAAGGTAGACACTTCCCGCCATCGTTTCTATATACCGCCCCTTTGGCCTGGAGGGCAGACATGTTGTTGCCTGGTGTTTGGCCCCCATGGGGACACGGAAATAGAATGGGGAGGAAATACATCAATGTGTCAAATAGCATGACTCAATATGTAAAATATCAGTCCTGTTTCTATTGCAGAAGAGGGAAATTGCACCATTAATCTGCTGTGATATTTATTCATTGCACTCTATGTGTGTATAGTTTATCATGATTACAACATGCTGGGAAGTGTGCTTTGTTTTGCATTGTGATGATTTGTGGGCTGTGTATCTGACAAGTGGGTATAGTTGCCATGGATACGAGCATTTTTTGCATGCACTGATCTGTTACGGTGGTAAATTGCACTGGCATAAGATCTTTGAAGTATTTTTTGGTAGCAGACAGGAGTGATTCACCATATTGGGACACTCTCCCGGCTACTGAATCTAAATTTGACAGCATGTAATGTTGTTTTATACCACATGAAGCTTGAAGACAAAATGCGTCTTTGAAGTTGTGGCAGCCGGGCAAAAATGTACACCTAATTTGCAGATTTGATGGCAAGCTACATGCAGGAGTAACGGATGCCAGCTGGTGCCGCTGTGCACGTGTGTGTTGGTGAACCTCACTTCCTGAGGCTGTAAGAGTCGCGCTGGACATCGAGTTGACAGCCTAGGCTTTTAGCCCGATGCCTAGCTCTCTCAACTCTCAATCGGAGTACAGTGTTCCCTCGTTTATCGCGGGGGATAGGTCACCAAATAGTACTATTTGGGAACATACATAGATATGTTTTAAAGCTGTAAAACCCCTCACCACTCACTTTATACGCTTTTCTCAGACAGGCATGAACATTTGATCACATTTCTCTCGTTTAAACACTCAAATTTCAAATTTTGTTTGAATTTTAATGATCAACTTACCAGACTGGACATAAGAAATTAAGTGAATCGCATTGAATCCTCCGATCGTGGCTTGTCCTGGCGCTGTTAGGCCGTAGCGTTTTGGTATCCTTGTGAAAACATTTTCCTCCTCCTCGTCCTCCATGAACCAAAGATGCATTTACAGTAATCCAGGCGCCCTACAGCCGCGCTCCTTCTGCCTTCATTCATCATGTATGATCGCTTCCTGCACGAAAGAGGTTGATTGACGATGGTCTACAGCCAATCAGAACACAGAACACAATGGGCGGGTTCTCCCTTCACCTATCAGGACTGTTGTGGCCCCATATTTACTGAGACCAGCTGGACACGTCTGGAATCGTCTTCAACTCTCACACCACTACTCTGTGTAGTAAATACAATAACAGACACGTGCAACAGAGCACCGATAGATCACTCGAATACACCACAAGGAACACAAGGCTCATATGCTGTTAAGAAAAAAAAACGTGCAAAATTGCGCGTAAAAGAAATCCACGAAAGAGCGAATCCGTAGAAGGTGAACCGCGATGTAGCAATGGAACACTGTGTCCTGGTTCGTGGCCTCGGTTAGCGTAGCGTATTTTTGGTTTATGTCAAAACTTTTGCCTCGGTTCGCATTTGATTACATTTCCCGGTCAAGGTCAAACCACAAGTTTACGCAAGTTAAAGGTCATCTAAATGTTAGGAATGCTCTACTGTTTTTCAGGACGTATTGCAAAAATGCAAGTCAAAGATCCTCTATATCAGAGTTTCTCAACTGGTTTGGCTGCGGGACCCACCACCACTGCTCAATGACAAGCGGTGACCCAAATTGCTGACCCAAATTCAACTCAAACTTCCCAACTATCTCTTATTTAAATAGACTGTTTGGAACGATAACGCAGCTGCCTGGGAGCGCACCTCGAATAGCGGCATTCATGGACATGGGGTCATTACTTTTTTTTGTCTTTGCCAGGGCAAAGACCCGCGGCCCACCAGAAATGGCTCCGCAGCCCACTTTTGGGTCACAAACCACCAGTTGAGAATGACTGACATTACATGACAGGAGCATTCTGCTGTTTTTAAGGATACGCTAGTCAAAGTTCATCTGCAGCATATGACAAGAATGCTCTGCTGGTGCTAACGACCCACAGAAAAAAGCCAGTCAAAGATCTTCTATACAACTTCTCGAAGCACTCTGCTGTATTTAAGTATCTATTGGAAAAACTTTTGAACTGAACTTGCTGGCAGATCTGAGGTCATGAGGGCCGCCACTTGAACAGCCTTGATATAAATCAATACCCCCGCCACCGAGGATGATTCTGCGCACCAAATGACATCTTCACATCTGCACCGAGCACCCAGCAAGTATGTGTTCTTGCTTATCTTTCAGGCTGCAAAATGGAAGACGCACACGATGCTTGTTTGTCGGTGTTATGCAGATTTAATAGTACATATCTCCAAGTTGATATGAACAGCAGTGGCACTCCCTCCCTAAAAGATACCTCCCTTGTGTGACTGGTGTGGTTCGGGATGCATAATGCAAATCCGAGCTGGGTGGTGTGTGTGTGTGTGTGTGTGTGTGTGTGTGTGTGTGTGTGTGTGTGTGTGTGTGTGTGTGTAGAAAGAGGAACGTGGTCCCATTTGAAAAGAGTGGCTTTAAGTGGCATGCCGGCTCACGCTTCCTTCCATTAGTACCCCCTGAGAGGCTCCATGACAGCACTGCGCTCAAAAGAGGACGGCCGGGAAGAAGGAGAAGAAGAAGAAGGAGCGGCAAACGAGAGGGGGAGGGGTGGGGGATGGGGGGGATTTAAGTACGTAAAAGAGCGACTTGTCCGACCTTAAAGCAAAGTGGAAAACTACTGATGAAAGCCAGTGAAGGACAAAAGAGTGACTGAAGACAAGTTTGGATGTTGTCGCAGTTTGTGTCGATAAGGACACTGACAAAGAGGTGAAAATGAACGGTAGATAAAGAGAAAAAAGGATGCAGGGAGGGGGGTTTGGGGGGGGGGGGGGGAGCGAGAGGAAGAGCAGGGTGTCACGATGGAAGCAACGATTTTTCTCCCATCTGCGGAGGACAAATTCCTCAGGGGGGTGCTAGTGTGGTGCAGAGCTTGTGTGTGTTTGTGTGTTTGGGCAGCGGCCAGTGGATGTTACTCTCACTCACGTTTCAGTAGCGAATCCAGCAGGGAATAGGAGACAAACTATTAGCTAAACAGCAGGAAAAAGGAAAGTAACATCCACGCGTATTGTGTTATTCTTAAAGTAGCAGCGGCTTACGAACACCTCGGCCAAAATGTCAAAATACACTCGCAGGCCACGCCAGCGTGACAGGTGCTTCCAACCACCAGGGAGGCGGAAAGAAGCCTGAAGCCAGTCTTGCCACAGAAAAGGCTTGATAGACAATCACAAACCCAAGGAAAGCAATTCTCAGGAAAAGGCACAACAGCCGACCGAAACCTGATGAAAGTCATTACCAGACAAAAGGCAAGATAGCCAATCAGAACCCTGAAGAAAGCCATTCAGATGGGCATGAAGAAAGTCATTCCCAGGAAAAATTCACAATAGCGCACTAGAAACCCGAAGAAAGTCCTTCATGGGAAAAGACACAAGAGCCAATAATAGTCCTGAAGAAAGCCATTCCAAGGAAAAAAGGGATTCTAGCCAATTCAAAACTAAGGAAATTCATTACCGGGAAAATATACAAAGAAAGTCCCTCATGGGAAAAGACACAATACCCAATCAGGGTCTTGAAGAAAGCCATCCTGAAAAAACACACAATCAAAACCTGAAGAAAATAATTACCAGGAAAACACATGATGGCCAATTAAAAACCCGAAGAAAGCAATTCCTAGGAAAAAACAATCCATCAGAAAGTATTCTAGTCAACTAAAAACTGGAGAAAGTCATTCCTGGGACAAGTCATAGTAGCCAGCGAGAAACCTGAAGAAAGTCATTACCAGGAGAAATTCACAATTGCCAATCAAAAAAACCTGAAAGAATTCCCAACAGAAAAAGGAACGTCACCCAATCAGAGTCCCGAAGAAAGCCATTCCGAGGAAAAACACGTTCTAGCCAATTAGAAACGGAAGAAAGTCATTGCCAGGAAAAAAGCACAACAGCTTTATTCCATTGTTGTTCCGAACGACCTCCACGGCTGCCCTGCCATTTCCCCTCAGCAGCCATCACAAACAGCACAGTTCTCCCCCCTTCCCTGCAGGCCCCATGGCAGGACGTCCCGTAGTAGCACGCTAAACAGGTGGAGGTTCTGTGCTGCCTTCCTGGTTAATTGGCACACTGCATCCATAGATTACCGAACATGACAGTGTCTTTTTCAGAGAAATCTATCTGCCGCGACCTCTCTGGCACTATTACAGCAAGGTCAGAGAACACAGAGAGAAACCAATCAATACCTTATTGAGTGCACAAGCGCACCCGGTCTGAAGCAGAAGGATGGGGGAAAAGGGACAAGAAGGAGAAAAGGGGAGGCAGGCATAAAAGCAAAAGAAAGTGCAAAGGATAAGACCGGAGAGATTGAATAAACACGGTTAGGGATTTATTTGAAGTATTTGGCAACTCTACATGTGCAGTATATCACGTGACGGCTGATGTCCACATACTCTTCCTTCCTTGCGAAACCACTTTGACTTCATGACATATCAAGTCCAATAAAAAAACAAGACAAGAAAAGGAGAAGGGAAAAGAATGTAATTTATGTCACTCAGTGAGGGTTGCCATGTTTGATCAGAAACCTGAAGAAAGTCATTCCCCAGAAATGCGCGCAACAACCAATTACAACCTGAAGAAAGTCACAACAGAAGCCTTCAAAATCCATTCCAAGGAAACCACCCATAAAACATTCTTACAAGAAAATAACTTTCAAAAGTATACTGTAGTGTAGTGCAAGTCAAAAACGGGTTGTCATGGCAACAGATGAGTTCCGGCGCTTCTGCTTACTTGAACATGCACTCTGGATGTGTCATTGCATGACATACACGCATACACACACACACACACATACATGCATGCATGCATTCATGCACTCCCAGGAGAGCTGGCGTGTGAATTCATGCCATTTCTCTAAAACCGCCTGTTCTCAAAAGATTTTAATTACAGAACGGTGCAAAGTTGCACAGACAAAAAGGAATATAGTGGATTGACGCTAAATGATGGAGGAGTGGAACCAGCCTGAAAAACCTATTTGAGGCTGGTTGGAAGGAGATCTAATGGCAAAGACTATATGTGCGTGTGTGTGTGCGTGCGTGTGCGTGCGTGTGCGTGCGTGTGTGTGCGTGTGTGTGTGTGTGTGCGTGTGCGTGCGTGTGTGTGTGTGTGTGTGTGAGGCAGATAACAGCAGGATGTTGTGTTTACTCTCATTAACTACATCAATATTGTCGCACAGATTTTCAGGCTTTGAGCGGTTCCATGAGGGGGAAAAAGTTAACAAAACACAGCTGTCAATCAAAACCATCGTGTGATTTAAGAAAGCGCCTTTGAGGTTGGAAATTTTGGAATTTCACCAACATTTCCTGGACAAATATACTTCTAAAGTTGTACGACATTCAAGTATCGCGCAGTACGTCAGTGCTGCCAGCGTCAAAGGGTTAACTCTGAATGTGTTTTTCTTTTTCTTTGGCTTTTTTGTAATTTGTCATGTTTCTGCCCAGTAATTTACCAGTAATTTTAAGTCTCCGAGGTCCCACAATTATGTACTGGAAGTTTGGTACTCAAAATCTAGCTTTGATGCTGGAATTTAGAGAGTTTAAAAGTGCTGTTACAGAATCAGCTGTCAGCTTTGCTTTACGATGTGTAGTGAAGCCTGCTTTTCTTTTTTGTTTTGATTTGGGTTATTTTTGGTTAGAATGCGGTCTTCTGTGAAGTGGTGAGCCTGGTGCATGGTCCAAGGAAGAAGCTAGATAAAGATCCAGGAAATGTCACTCAATCATGGAAACACAATCCCCATAATACAAGTTGTCATCCCTCATGAACCAGGAAGCAGCCTGATATGTAAACAAACAAATAGTGCATTCCATTGATGGCCATGGCATCATAACAGGACTTGTATTGTTCCATGAAGTCTTCTGCAGCATCCGTGTGTGTTGATATGATGTTTTATAATATCGCTGCTATGTTCTTACACAGAGTAAAGAGAAAGAAACATTCTGATTTCAAGTATATCTAAATGCTAATGCAGGAAGTGTCTGGGGAGTTACGTTTGATGAGGAGGTCATGGATGACGTGCTGAGGAGTCTACAACAGAAAACTTTTTTATAGTTTCACAGTGTGTGTGTGGACACTTCATTAGGTACACCTGCCCAACCAAATGGCACCCAGTGCAAGGAAATTCAGTTTGTGTTGCCTCCCACGCCAATATGGCATCGAGGCATCAAAATCAATGTTCCGATTAAGAGGCACAGCACACTAAAGTTGCCACTTTTATCCTGACTCCTCAACCCCAGCCAAAAAAAGTGCTGAGTTTCTCTTCGTCTTAACTGGCATCCAGCCCCAATGTGTGTGTGCTTGCTTCAAAGCTTGTCTTTTCCATTGAGTGTTTCCATCACTTTTGTCCAGCCCTCGCAGCGCAACATCAGTTCAAAGGGAATTGTAAAATGTGTGTGGACTTCTTTGCTCCAACCAATACTAATTTAGTGCTGCAAATTTATCCAACACAGTCCCTACCGGGACTCCTAATTCTAATTCTAATTGTAATCTCATTGTAATTTCAGTCAATTAATTAATTCCAGCCTCAAACGACATCATAAACCTCAACATTTTAACATTCTTAAGTGTCATACAAAGTGAAGTAAAAGTGCTCCCCCTTTATATGAATAGAAAGACGTGTGCAGAGCAATACTTGAGAGCAATGCTGCAGCTGTGTCATGTGTAATAAATGCATTTATGTTAGAATCTGCTTGGAAACTGTTAGCACCCGACCTTTTAGCAGAGCGAAGTCCGCCCAGACTCTTTTGTTCCATCAGCTGTGAGATAATGCTAAGATTCTAAAGTAACATTTACAATGTAATATTTAAATGGAGTACATGCAAACAATTGTAATGCCAGTGCTGGAGAGAACGTTAAGCCCCCCCCTGTTGTAGATAAGCACATACTGTACATGTTGCCGTACCCTTGCAAAACAGAGTGGAAAATTCTGAACAAAACATTCATTTGCAAGTATTTAATTCATTCATTTGACACTCTCACTCTACAAGGACTTGTTGCACAATACAATTGGTTCTGTTGTTATCATCGTACTTTTCCATCCAGTACGCAGTAGACCACAGGTGGGAGCACGTTCGTGTTTTGCAAGTCTCAAGTCTTTAATCTCAAGTCTCAAGTATAGACGTGCAAGCCCAAGTCAGGTCTCAGGTCAAGACAAGTCAATCAATGGTCACGTTAGTTGAACACTTTGGTTTTGGTTTGGTTTGGTTTAGTTTATTTGAACATGAAGGTTACAATGGAATACATCTCATGAACCATTTTTTTCCACAGTTCCTCATTTCCAAAAGGAGTAGGAAGAAGCAAAGCTTATTTAATCCTACCCCCCATCCATTCCACATCTAGTACAGTACATGTAGTTCACTTCCTGCATTCCATGTCGTGTTTTCTGTGATAGTCAGGATAATACATAATAGATAACGGTAAGACACCCCCCCTCCCAAAAAAAAAAAAAAAAAATATATATATATATATATATATATATATATACACACACACACATATACATTAATAATAATAATAATAATAATAATAATAATAATAATAAATGTTTAAAATAAATATGAATAAAGAACAAAACTTTTTTTTTATTAACAAAAAACCCCCCAAAATAACGAACCTGACAGAACATCATAGTGATGATCAAGACTCTTCTGCCTTGTATTTAGCAAACACCAACTGCTTGTATTGTTTTTTGAATTTGTTCATCTCTGTACATTGTTTGAGTTCCTTACTCAATCCGTTCCATAGTTTAATTCCACACACGGAAATGCTGTGGGTTTCCAGCGTAGTTCTCGCGTATAAATGTTTTAAGTTTCATTTTCCTCTAAGATCATATTTCTCCTCTCTGATTGAGAAATACTTTATTAGGTTTTTGGGTAACGAGTTATTATTAACTTTATACATTATTCTAGCAGTTTGAAAGTGTACGAAATCTGCAAATTTTAATATCTGCGATTTTAAAAATAGAGGGTTTGTATGTTCTCTATACTTGGCATTGTGAATGATCCTCACAGATCTTTTTTGCAGTACAGTGAGTGAGTGAAGATGACTTTTGTGATTATTTCCCATATCTCCACACAATACATGAAATATGTTAATACTAAGGAACAGTACAGAGTGTGGAGTGATTTTTGGTCAAGAACATATTTTGCTTTATTCAATATAGAGATATTTCTCGCCACCTTTTGTTGTATATATTTCATATGAGATTTCTCTGAATGGGGACACATTCTACTGAACCCTTTCACTGAAAAGCTCAAGTATTTTCAAGTCACTGGACTAAAGCCCGAGTCAAGTGCAGAATCATTGATGTCAAACTCCAAGTCGATTGCAAGTCTCTTGACGATATTGCGTCCAAAGTCATCAAAATTGTGACTCAAGTCCAAGTCAGGTGACTGGATTCCACACCTCTGCAGTAGACTTCATTAAATAAGGAGTATTTAGTCCATTCCCATGAAACTAGTGCAGATGGCTGCAGAGAACAAGAACGCCATTGAGGCATCAGTATGTTGTGATGACTTCGCTTTTTGAACACAACAGTCTCACACATGCAGCTGACATGTTTGAACATGCATGTATTCATCCAGAAGAGTGTGTGGGCTCCCTGGAATAGGTGTTGTCCCATTCCATTCACCTACATGTATCGACTTTCCGCATGCTTTTTGCTGCCAATTTAACACTCTCTGGTCACGTTTGAGCTCAGCTGAACCAAAACGCACTTGGTCTTCTTGTTTGGTGCCAACGGGGTTTCGGATGATCGTGTTCACACTTGAGCAGACTAGCAGAGCAAACGCACCACAGTTCTTTTTAACTGAACCAAACATGACGAGTGTGAACGCGTCCTTGGAGGGAGTTAAGGTCCTTGATGGCCCCAGAGGAGGTGAGGCTAACTCGCACACATCCCCCCCCCCCATTATACTGCCATTGTTCTCTCTAATAAGCTCAGCTCTGTCGCGCTCGCTCACGTGTCTGTTTGCGTGTGTAACATCCAGCCATAACAACATCATTATCAGCTTTTGTTTGAAGCCCCTCGTCTCCTTTCTCACTCTCTCTCTCTTTCCCTCGCTGCCCCTCGCCCCCTCCTCTGCCTCACGCTTGGCAGGCTGAGGAAAGAAGAGGGAAGGAACCATGTTGGCAGCATTAGCATATCAGACACATGGTGAGGGGCTGGAGATTGGGTACTGGAGCAGATGTCAATTTACATATTCAACATTGGTCCAGTGCTGCTGTAGGTGTGTGTGTGTTGGGATGAAGGTATGTCATGAATGTGACTGTGAATGTGGCAGGGCTGGAGGTGAGATGGATGGAAATGGAACCGGGGGGTGGTATCAAGAATTATTCCTGTACGATTGATGTGGTATGGCAGAGGAGTAGGAAGTCACTGGTCTGACTCCCTGGTGCTCGTATCCACGTTGCTTTTGATACAGCGTCGTCACAGTTAATGACGTTATTTCTATGTTGACCTTGACTTCTCACGTCACCCTGACAAGAACGTGACATTTGTTTTCAAATGTATTACTAAATGATGGCAAAAAAAGCCAAGAATCATCTACTTGACTCTCTTAATGTATTTGAAACCACCGGAGCACAAGCAGAGCACTTGCCTGCTTTAAGGGCAGATAGACCTGCAGGTCATTAGCAAAGCAGCGGGCAAAGTGTTGAGTAAGAATGGCTCCCAATGGAATCATATCCAATGAGAACAAGACTGGACCTAAGATTGAGCCTTGAGGCACACCACTGCTGAACCTGACACAGAGTCCACATTAAAGGTCCCCTATTATGCAAAACAAGAGACTTTTTAATGATGTCCTAACATTAACATGTGTCCCGAGCACCAAATGACAGAAAAATATCATCTTCCTCACCTTTGCGCTACTTTTTAAAGATGAGGTATTCAAACGGTTGTTTTTTACTGTAAATTGTCTAAATTCTAGCATCAACACTAGATTTTGGCTAACACACTTCTAAAATTGTTGCTAAACACTGTCACATGGGAGTCGCAGTCATGAAGCAGGACAAGAGACAGGAAATGTAGCGTTCCAAGCTCAGAGAGAAGGAAAACACAATGATTAAAGGGCATTTTCAGTCTGTCATGCTTCCGTACACGCTGTGCGATGTGAGACTCACGCTAACGCACCCCCATCAACACTTTCTTGGCTGTTCTTGGCTGGACGGATGAGCCTCTACACGCCAACTCGACTGTTAAATGGCTCCATCATTAGAGAGACTGGAGCTCAGACACAGGCTCGGTGTGAAGGAGAGACAGAGGAGACGAAATGGAGAAGGGGCATGCAACGGCACAGCCTCACATAAAATTGAAACATCTTGAAAAACAATGAGTGGAAAGCTACACACTATGGCACACGTGTCAAACTCGTGCCCTGGAGGGCCGAGACGCTGCAGGTTTTCTCTCCAACCAGTTTCTTCAGCAGGCGATTTAATTGATGAGCTCCTTCCCTCAAACTGAAGGTGTTGATCATTAAAATCACCTGCTTTAGTGACTGGCTGCAAAGAAAACCTGCAGTGTCTCGGCCCTCCAGGGCACCAGTTTGACACCCCTGCACTATGAGATCTTAATAAAAGGAAAATACAAGATTTTAAACAAACAAGAAATCAGTGACTTCATTGTACTTGATTTAGACGCAAGTATCTCACATGTTAAGTGGGATTTAAATTACTGCCACTTTTACTTTTACTTAAATATAAGCACAGGTGTAAAGGTGGCAAATTTCACATACAAAAGAGCACCACTTTTCACGGGGGTTACATTCGGGCAACCAATGGCAATAACCTGCAAATAGGGTAATTGATGAACCCATAAAAACATCTATTGTTGACACGCTGCTTGCTCCTCTCGCTCCAAACCCTCCTGCTAGCTTGACGCTCTCCTCCGATTGCGGATCAACAGTTGTGATACAAGTGACTGCTGTAATCATCACATTTGATTCAGCTCCAGAACCCTCCCCTTTCTCTCTTCAAATGCCATTGTTCGGTCACGACATAATCCAGGTTAATATGCCTCACACACTTACTAAACACATTTGAAGTATCAAATGTAAAGGGACTCACCTCTAATGAATGACAACATACGATGATCCATGAACAGATGGAACCGAAGCCTCGGTGTCGCCTTTAGCCTGGTGGCCAGACCAGCGCTAGCAGGCTACATCCAGTAATCCACACTGCTTGCCTGTCATACTTCCAGTCATCACTTTACTGTTGAAGCTTGTGCTTCTGTAGCCAAACAAACTTTTGCTCCTCAGCACACAACTGTAGTGTGTTCAAGGACCGATAAACAGTGCGAAATCTCAACACTTCACAAAAAAAACATTTTAAGTGAAGCATATGTTTTTTTTTTTAGCAGTGCTAAGTGTATGCTGTGCATTTTACCTGTATTATCACATGTTTATAAATTATCATCAACCGGGAAAAACAGCCTTCTTTTGGGGAAAAAAAAAAATTCATTCATTTAAATTGAAATAAAAAATTCCTCAAAAATGATTGTTTTTGAAAAGGGGACTGTATTCATAAAACTAGCTCAGACGCAGTCGAGCGTGAAAATAAAGTAGAAAAAAATGATTGCGATAAAACTGCAATAACAGTTTACGGGTACTTTTCATGAAATTCTTCGGTGTTTTTGCAAGTTTCAAATAGGAGACATTTGCCCAGTACACTGTAACATTATGCAAATTCAACAGGCAACCAGGAATTTGCATACAAATAAAACAACCAGCAAACACATCGTGATAAAAACGTCTTGGTGGAGGCAATTAGCTGTCAAAAACACGATGATATTTGTTGGCCTGATCATGTGATGGCTTAAATTGTCACGCAGCGAGAGGCACTGCAATTTAATGGCGTCCATCACATTCCAAACTGGAATGAAGCAGCGTCCTCAGTGTGGAGTTGGACATGGATTTTATGTGCAAAAATGAGATATTTTATATGACAATGTAACAAAGCAGAGCGATACAGCAAGTGTCCATGCTGGCATGTACTTGATCAAAAGCAGGTCTGAAATAGGAACAGTGCCTGCAGTCTTGATTATCATTAATTCAGGTTAATTTATCCTCAGGCTGCTGAAACATTCACATTCACACACATGAATTATTGCTTTGTGAGATTGTATCGAGAGGCAAGGCTGCTGGAAGATGGACTTGAAACTTTAAGCACAGCTCAATATTTGAACAGGCCATTCCAGGAAGCCGTATTGACTTCCATCACTTGTGTTTCACTTTAGTGCTCGGAGAATATCGAGCACGCTGGACCAACGGCAGCCGCTGAAGTGCCGCATGAAATATGAAATGCTACCATTCGGCACAGGAATGACAGCATTATAATGCAGGTTTGCACTCGATAGACCCGCGATAAAATACAGGTTTTTTCATACTATTATAGCATTGGTTTTATTATTTCATATATTAGGTAGCAAGACTTACACAACACATAACCTGCATGTCAGAAATGTTTTTACGTCAACTGATTTGCTTTGTTAGAGCAGCACCAAAATATGAACTTGATTCAAAATGAACTTGATATTTTTTTCACTATTTTGCTAACAAACAATGATGTGAAACGGGTTGTTTTATGTTTAAAGTCAAGTCAATGAAATTAGAGACTGTTGGCTAGTTTGCACTCCAAAAAAAAAAGTTGTTCAACAGTTGAGTTTGAAAAAATATACGTTGAAAGTTGAGTAGAAAAGTTCCCGTGCGGCGCTGTTGAATAGACAAAGCAGCTAGCAAGGTCTCAGCAGCAAGGCCTGCAATGGGGACATCAAGGTGACAAGCTGGGGGTTTGCATTGAGTGGAGACAACCTGTGAGAGCAAATATGTCTGGTGACGAGGCGACAGCCTGAGAATGGAAACGAGAGGCGTTGGCGGCGGATGAAGACGTGCAAACGAGGTTAAAAATAAAGGTTTTGTGGACAATGAGACAAAACAGGCAAAGACGTGATGACGTGACACAATCTGCAGGCCTTTTACACAACTGGAGAAAGCGCTCTTAAATGTGTGTGGAGTGTGTGTGACCTTGTCTGCCTATACGTGTGTGTGTGTGTGTGTGTGTGTGTGTGTGTGTGTGTGTGTGTAAGAAAGCTGTCAACTACTCCCGGCAAAAGAGTTCCAGCAGTGTGTCAAGCTAATGGGCAGAAACTGGGGCATGGTGAATTATTCAACAGCTTTTTATGGGGAGGAAGATGCTTCCAATATCTTCCCTCAGGAAAAATGTAATGACCCTGCTCTCATAATACCCTCACACACAGAGCGCTGCGTGTGTGTTGAACACCATCAGTTTAGTCCCTAAATTCCTCCACTAATGGTCTTGTTTCCAAAAACAAACACAGCGGCGGCAGGTAACCTCTGCGACTTCCACGTTAATTAAAGGGAACGGGAGCTGCAGTGTAGCCACCTTATTTACAAAAAATAAAAATAAAAAAACACACCAGAAGTTATTCCATTGGGTCCTGAGGGAACGTTTGAACCGCACTTCCTTTTTAAAACAAGTGATGCTCACTTTGGAGTTCTGGAAGTGTCGCGAAGGCGTGTTGTACATTCATTACATGAACAAGATAATGAGTTTAGGGACTCGCTTCGGTAATTCTTCATTTAATCTTCATTGGGAACGTTCTATTTTGTTTTGATTCTTCAATAAAGAAGACGAAAGAAGGAACGAACTGAAGCCGTCTTGGGTTGAGGCACGGGTCAGTGGAGCGGCGGTGCTTTGTGATATATATTTGGTCAAATTGGCTGATACGTGTGCAAGAAAAGTAGAAGTTTTATGCCTGTGTCAGCATTTTAAACTCCTTTTCCTGTGCCCAGTTTGTGAACAGATATTCAGATTCTTCTAAGCAAACTTTGACAGAAGTTTTTTTGGACAAAATCATAGACAAGATACAAATCCACTTATTGTCTTGGAAGTACAGAATGTGAAACTGTACGTATTTGAAACACTATTCTATTATTTCTACAACAAAGATGGTGATGTTAGCCTTGGTTAGTGAGCCGGGTACTTCCTGGTTCAAGGAGGGCGAGGAACAGGGCCGCTATGATTCAGGATGTGGGCGGTTTAACAAAGTGTCTAACTAAATACCAGAACATATAAAATATGTGACCATACATTGCTATCTACCTATTTCATTTCTGCTACATTACCTTGCCTTGCTCCTCACGGGGCTACACTCTTCTGCATTCTGTGTGTATGCTACCCACCAAGACAGAGACTGTATAACTGACAAAAGGGCTCACTCCGTTCATGCCGTTGTTCTTTGGAACAAAAACGGCAAAGTGCTGAAAGCAATGCACAGAGTGAATCCTCTTCCTGCCTGTTTGGAGGCAGGAGAAAAGGAAAGCTGACAGGCATTAACGTGGCAATATATTGAGGCCGGCAAAATGGCCGAGTTCATTTTCATTCATTGTGTGATGAATTCGTGAATTTATTGTCATCCCAGGTTTGTTTTTTTCCAAATGACAAATCTCGTCACCTTATAATCTCGCAGTGGAACGCACTTCTAGGCAGCATTTAAGGCCACGGCGTTTGCAATAAAAGGTCTAACACGGATGAACCGATACAGTCTGGGCAGCCAGAATGACATTTCCAACAAGGTCCACTCCTTTTTTTTTTCACCTTTCTGTCACTCTCCTCCATGACCCCCCCCCCCCGTCCCCCCCCCCCCCCACCCACCCACCCAGCCTTCCTTCCTCTCCTTCTTCTAAAACCACCCCCCCTTATCCAAGCATCCTTCTGTGTCCAATCTGAATTGCTGACATTTAATTAGTTGCTGAGTGGAGGACGCCTCTCCAAATCAGCCCTGTAGCGCCGCTGACCTTTTCTGAGAGGGTCACTCATCTGCCATTACGGCGCACACATACGCGCACACACACACACTTCTGCTTCAAAAGAAACCCTGATGTGATGCTGGGATGAGCCAGCTGCTGGAAATTGACAGCAGGGTATTTTTTTTTCCAGGAAAAATGAGGTGAAGATTAAAAAAAGCAAGCATGCAGCAGGGAGCGAGTGTGTTTGTGTGTGAATAATTTGGAACGTCCTTTCAGTCTATTGCATCACTCTAATCAGGCTTCACAAGAGGAGACTAACAACATGACGGTTTAGTCTTCGGTCAGTGGGCGATTCCCCTTGAAACACACACACACACACACACACACATTTCTCTTCGAGCAACTCGTCAACACTGTGACATATCACACGGCAGCCGCCAGACACCTGCAATCACAGGCCCCTCGCAAGTCGTTTTAATCGAGGCGCCTGGAAGAAAACTTCCCTGTCAACACAGACGAACGTGACCTAAATCCAGAAAGGGAGAGGCAGGGAAGGTGATGACCTGGCGGAGTGAGCTATCAAGTCATGCCAGGGATGGGACGGAATCCAAACTTATTTTTGGACTCATTAGAATTTGGGAAGCATCTCCTATGTAGATGGATGAGAGGGCCAAGGCCGCCCTGCGGGGCAACGTAGTTGGAAACGGAAGAAAACATACAGTTGGTCACTTTTTAAAGCTTGGGAGGACTTTGGAAAGGGCGTATGTGAGATAAGAGGAACAAAAAGTACAAAGGAGCAAGTCTCTTTCACACAGAAATCCCACAAAACTGCAGCAAGAGTCTTTCCCACCGAAGCCCGTGGAGCCTACTTACGAGCACCAAATGTGAGAAAAATTGATCATCTCCCTCGTTTGTCGAGAAGAGATGCTCAAATTTTTTCAAAATTTTTTCATGACGTCATAAAGGAAAACCCTCCTCCCTCAGGCTTCGCTACACGTCGTAAACCAAAGACTGGATCACACTGTAAGTGTGATCATTTTGTTCTTCTTCAGCAAGTAGGCTAACCTAGCATGATGCTGCCGTTAAACTGTGACTCATATTAGCACTGTAGCTCACATAGCTTCTCTTCCAATACGATACGGATATCGCAGCCTCAGGTCATGGCCGATGCCGATATTGATGTGTTCAAATACCAGCACATTAGAAAAGGCTTGATCAAGTGACATTACTCAAACAGAGAATAGCAGCCTTTACCCGACATTACTCACCACAGACAGGCGCTTGACATCAAGCACAATGAACTGGCCTTTCTTTTCTGTTATTAGGACTTTTTGCCAACCAGTGGGAGTTTCTCAGGCTTTGCAAATGTTTCCGACAGCGATGGTGGTTTGGGGGAGCCAAAGGTTTGTTTCTTAGCCCTGGGGTTCTTCCAAAAATCCTCATGCTGTTTTTGTGATGCTGCTTCAAATGCACAACAAGGTTGGTGCTATTAAACTTCCCCGGTTCCCTGGTTCTGTGCCAGCACAGGAAACCGGTGCATGACAAGTTTTGCACTCAGCTGCTACATCTTTTTCGGACTTTAAGGAAAAATAATGCCACACGATCAACACTACTTCGTAGTAGTCATGTGAGATACCAGTGATTTTGTTTCCGATCCAATAGTGTTTGAAATTCAAGCTGGTATTGGCGATACCGATCCGATACCAATATTTTGCTATCATCACAGCCTATAATCAATGAGGAAGACCGAGGAAGAGCCCAGAATGAAAGTACACAGAGTCTACATAGCAGATGCCGCGCCCCTCTAGAAAGTGAGAGTTAAGCTTGTGTGTGAGAACAATGCATCTTTGTGTGCCTCCCAGTGTTTTCCATCAGTCATATGTAAGTGTTGTGCAACTCCGATTGCGCGGATGTGTGCCCCTGAGGGTGGGTGTGTGTTGTGAAGGCCACTGTGGGAAGCGACTAGACTGACAATGCACTGAGCTATTAGACTGTGTAATAATAATATAATCATAATCATAATCATATCTAACAGTATGGATCTTTTTCTACTTAACATCCCCACTGGATTTTACATCCTTTCATATGAGAATCTCCACGACTCTTAATAATAACAGCATAATGGGTTTTGACAGTCTTTGAACCCCGCACCCCTCAAGTCTGCAACAAAGCGTTGGACCTGCTGAAGCGGCAACAAGAGAGCGGCGAGACTTTAATCAGGCACCACGAGTTCAAACCAAAAAACATTTGTCCGTCCTTGTCTTGTCCTTGACGAGGTGCCAAATAACAAGGTGCTGAAAAGACGCTGCCAACGTTGTGTTGAATATACAAATGAGGAGATGGAATTATCAACGCCAGTCCTCCGGTTCTGTTTTTCATCACCTTGCCTGCGCATCCTGCATAGCATTAGAAGACTGAAAGGATTACAGCGGGTGTTGTGATTCTGCAATGCTGCCCGACCTAATACAAAATACATGAAACCTCTGGAAAAACAAGCCCGCGAGCAACATTTAATAGAAAATACAAAAAAGAGAAGGCTTCTGCAAGGTTGTGACAATACCCTACTGGTCTCTGCTTTGCTACCTGGACTAGAGGAGTCAAATCCAAGAGTTTTTCCCTCAAGTTGAGTCCAATTACTAAATGAAAGTGCGCCTTCCTCTTACCCCTTTTCCACTGAGACTGGTGCGGAGTAGGTTTTCAGAGGTTTGGTTTTCCATTGTCACGGTTCCACAGAGGAGCTAATCCGGTGCCGCAGACTTTAATTTAGTGAGCAAATGTTGGAGTTTTACCATCCTACTACGCAAATGTCTGAAAAATATTTTGCACCGCCGGCGGCCACAACTCACACAATGCAGTGAATGACGTGGAGGATGTTTAAAACTCAGATGTGTTGGCACATTTGATATGAAATGACTAAGCGTTACGAAGGAGTGTTTCCACCACCACATTAGAAATATGAACATATACTGGAAGTCACCATCTAGCTTTATTCCTTCAATCCACACTTTTTATGTCATGTTTTTATGCTTATTTCTAGCATACGATTACACATTGGTCACGGAGAGAAGTATTGGATTTTGGAGAGCAGGAAGTGTTTCATCTTCATGACCGAGCTGCGTTTGGTCACTGCTTCGTGGTAACGTTCAAAAATACCCAAGTCTTACATAACAGTTATTCCTTACTTGAATATTACACTAAATAATAGTTGTAAGTATTTTTTTGATGACACGGCTCCCGAGGACAATGCAACACGAATCTGGTGTAGAGAGTGTTCACGGCCAACACTGGTTCCACTCCAGCTCCGAACAAAATCTGCGCCAGAACCAAATTTCGCTGCAGTGGCCTGGGAAAGCGTCATTAGAACCATCCAGAAGTATATGATGAACTGACCCTCTTCAGGAACACATCAGCTTCCCTCTCTGGTGACTCGCCACTCCAGAGGACGCGTCCAAAATGGCGTCTCTGGGAACGCTGCTATTCCCCAGCCTGCCGAGATGAGAGGCTTCTCTCTTGTGAATGCAGCCAAGAAGAAAAGGAGATGTTTTGTGCATATGTGTGTGTGTGTGTGTGTGTTTTCCCCCCTTTTCTTCCTGCCCTCTTTTCTTTTCTTTTTTTTCTACCAGAGCTTTCTCTGATCTGATCTGATGTGAAATCACAAATTGGCCCCTAGCCGCTGCCCCCTGTGTACATAACAGAACTCATTAAAGATAGGAGGGTTATTAAAAAGTGATGGAGCGAGGGAGGACTCTGACAAGAAAAACGGATTCTGTTTAATAAAAGAGACGGAGGAAGGAGAGCAGCTCAAACTTGCGAGGGGAGGGGAGGGGGCGGCGTTGCGATGCGATGCGTTTACTATTCACTTTCACACAAGCGCGGACATGCTAGGATATTCATATTCTCTGCCCTAAATAGAAGTAGGACTGAGCAGAAACTCTCTTAAAAACTCACGACTGAGTCTGTGATGCTAAAAATAAATGATGTATCACTCCCCCCACTTAAGATAAAATATTTGTTAAATGACCCCATGCTAACATTTTCCCCCTTGCTCACGGAAATATAGTTCACTTGGCTGCATGTTTACGTGAGTGCACTCAAAGAGCTTCGCTATTCTGCTTCATGGATGGTCATCCATATTTCAGCTGTTGTGACTGGGAACCCACACAAACAGTCTTTTGGAGGTCGGAGGATGGCGTGTGGTAAAAAATACAGCCGCAAAAACAAACCAAAAAAAAAAATGAAGATGCTTTTTTCCCCTCACAGGCACCTTGTACCCCTGATCCGCTGCACACAAAAGGGTGAAAGTGTGTCAAAAAATGCACAACTTCACATTTAAATCAATTTTAAATCAAATTTCCATCAATTAATAAATTATGCTGTTTTGTTGTTGAATACAGCCCATTACTGATCAAAAGATATGCATATTTAAGCTAATTTGATGTATTTTTTTGCCAAAATTAAGCATTTTCAAGCAAGAAAAAATATAGGGCATTCAGAAGACGCATCACAAGACGTCGTGATACGTCGTACTCAACACTGGGCACTTGGTGTCAGTAATGTTACAAAGATGAGACAATAGCCACCACAGGAAGTACTGTCCAGAACAGGAAGTAAAAAAAGAACAAGAACTCTCCCAACGCTAAAGTGTGGGTCTTTATTATGTCTTATTTATGTCTAATCTTCTCTTATTATGTCTACTATATTGGGTAATACAAGTGAAAAGGTGACTAAAGGGGTGTTATTTCATGTCTAGAGCGCTCTAATAACGTTTAAAACCATATGTAGAAGGTTGTAAACAGGTTTCTATGCTCCAACTACAAAATAATGATTGATTTATAAATAAAGAATCCTACTTTGCAAAAAATGTACTTATGACAGTCAGGAATCAGTTAACCACAATAAACAAGGGCTTACTGTACTTGCGTCTTGTCCTTCTCCAGGAAAGGTTCTGATACTTTGTTGAAAAATTCTTGTCACTTCCTGGTGAGCTTGGCTATATAAGCCCCCCATCTTGGCAGTCAAAAGTCACATTCATTTATTAACCCAGCAGAGCATAAAAATAATAACAATGCATCTGACTTGCTGCTCTCCAGCTGGTGCTGCTGCTGTCAAAAAGAAAAACGCTGGCTTTTTCTCTCCATGGAAGGACGGCAGTAGCAAGCACCTTCCAGCTCACGCACGCCTCCACCCCTTCAGGACGAGGCGAGTAATGCAGCACCTCCCGTATGACATTTCTATGTATTTTATTGTCCGATTATCAAGAATAATGACGTCAGACTTAAATGAAAGACATTCCACAGGCTGCAGAAAGTCATGGTGTCTAATGAATGTTTCTGCAACATTATCTTATTAGTGACATCCTGACAAACAAACTGGCAGGCGCCACGAGCCAACTCGGTGGGCTGGGTTTGCGCACTCACCTTGGGTTTTGTGCAAATTCAGCAATTTTTACTTAAAACTTTTGTTTTTTAAACAATTGGTCACATACAGAAAATTATTTATAATACAGTTCAACGGAAAAATGAAAATGAATGTTTATTTAATGTTATCATTATTTTATTTTACTTGTCATCATGGGAGGCTCTGCCTGGCACAACGAACGACCATAAGTCATCAACCATTTGTTGAATAATTCTAAAACTTGTTGTTAAAGATATCTGCGTTACATGACACAACCCATAGGTGGCTCCACACATGTCGCAGGAAGACAGCGAAGGAATGTGAGTTTGCTTCAGGTTGCTTTCTCTCCAGAGACTGGTGTGGATGTGGATGGATCGAGGCTAAAACAACGTGCATCAATATTTACTCTCTTGTCCCTGACGAGACAAGGGGTAGGAAAAGCATAATGCAGAACGTGTACATAAGCACTTTAGAATGCACATCTAGCAACATCACATCATGTCTGAAAAGCAATGGGGATGGAAGACCTCCATCAAGGTCGATCAGTGCTGTGTCTCGTCATGGTGATTCATGCCATATTCACTGATAAATGAAAGAAAATTAAAAGTAAATGACCTCCTAGATACAGTTTCATTTGTGGGAGATTCCACCGTATTCTTTGACTGCAATCCGACTTTCCCGCTAGGCTGCCAGTGCACTATGGTGGTAATAAAGTCTTCATGTTAGGGGATTGAGATGGCAGACAGTGACCTTGGGAGTCAATAAATATGTGGTGGGGATACGCGGTTGAAAGGTTAATGACCGCATGGGCTCATTACCTTGAGGACATTTTGACACAAGGAAATGCACACATGCATATAAAAAAAGACAGCAGCAATTTCATCGGCCTGACTTGCTTAGAATCGAGTGTTTGAAGCAGGTTCTCCGTTGCCCTATTTATAGATATACTGATATTTATCACTTCTTCATTCCTGTCCCTACAGTATATGCCACCGTTTAGCACACATTGTACAATTAGTAATTCATTGCATCAAAGATAAGATAACTGGTTGTAGATGACCGAGGTGTATGCTGCTGTGTATGATCCATGTGTTATGTATGGCCTTTTTTCCTTGAAAAACAGTCTCAAAAGACGGGTTGTCTTATATTTGGGCTGTAGGTATTTACACATAAACCAGCAGGTGGCACCAATGGACTTCTCCTGGTCAGAGTTTTTCTTCCTGTCACTCACAGACAGCAGTGATGGCCAGTGAGTCATCAAACAACTTCCGAGTCTATTAAAAGTTGTTATTCCACTGCCATTGAAAGCAGGATTTCAAAGCTCATATTTCTCACTAGGAAAAAAAAGTCTTGGTAGGACTCCTTCAGCTTTACGGCCCCCCCAACCTCAGTTGTCCACCTGTGGGTTCAGGGCACCCACCACTTTGAAAGCAGCTCTGATCGGCTGCCTCAGCAATGGAGGCACGGCATACGGGTGAGGAGCTTGGTCATCTGGGAGGATCACAGAGGAGAGCAACTGCTCCTGTATCTAGTCCAGATGCCTGCTGGAAGCCTCCCTGGTGAGGCGGTCCGGGCAAGCCCAGCCATGACCTAGAAGACGCTGGAGGGGTTATGTCTCGCAGCTGGCCTGGGAACCCCCCAGTGTTCTCTTCAGGTAGAACTGGAAGAGGTGGCCGTAGCCTGGGAAGTCTGGGCTTTCGTACTGAGACTGCTGCCCCCACGACCCTGACATTTTAAAAGCAGGGTCGTCTTATATTCGGGTCAATATGCCGATATTGTGGTTGTTTAGTTTTCCATGGTTCCATGAAAGCATCACTGAAATCCAGGTCCATCATCCAAGCAAAGATCCTCACAGACAGATGACTACAAAGCATTTATCTTCAAAGACTGTCACTGCGATGGATTCCTATTCGACACAGGGGGTTAAGGTTAAGCTTTGTGCTTGACAGAGTGGAGACGAATGGTGATAAACACGACCGGGTTGGATTTCCTCCTCGTCTCTCGTGGCCGCTTGCAGCGTGGCCACCATCCAACCGACCGCTGTAGTCCATCTTTGTCTTATATGCACCACTTGCTTCTGCTTTGACTGGCAGATTAGAGGTGTGTTTTGATGTCTTTGTCGTGTAGGCAGAAGGGTGCTGGAGTCAGGGGGACGATTGTGTGCATCGTGTGTGAAGTGGAAGCGGCCTCAGAATGGAGGCACTTGTCTGGATAATGGAATGAAAGCTCTGCGAGCGTGGAGGAGTCTCCACGTGTCTGCGGCAGCACTCGTACACAAGCACACAAACAACAAGCCCAGCCACACCAGCTGTAATTTGCCATTTGGCTAGGAACTGGGCCGTCAGCTCGGGGCTAACTCTTCAGCTTCGGGCGCCGTGATAATCTCTCCCTTTGAAGGCCGGCCAATCCAATCCCATGGCTGACATCGCCAAGACGGACTCCACAATTCTGACCTTTATGTTGCGTCGGCTAATCTTTCTCTAGGAGAGATATTGGCAGCACGCTAAACAAGCTTACCCATCCTCCACGCGTCCACCCTCCCTTTTCTATGTTGTCATCTTCTTGCGGAAACACCCAAGGCCTTCTCTACCCCTTCTTCCTCACAATGCTGGGTTTTGGATAAATGCAGGAAAAGTCACAAAGCCCTCTTAGTCACTTGACATTTACCAAAAACCTGCTGTTTCTGCCGTTGGCTTAATGTTCAAGGTGTGTCCAAATGACTCTGCTCTGCTCTGTTCTGTTCCCAAGGAGCTTATGAGCATGGTCGTTTAGGGCTTTTCCACACCTTCAAATGACTTGCTTTAAAAGGTCCAGCTTGTACAATAGACGAAACGCAAACTTGCACTGACACACTTCCTGGAATCCATCCCATGTGAGAGGCAGAATTGAACTTGGAAACTAGGAACTAGGAACTAGGACACTAGGACACTAGGAACGAGGAAACACCAATCCCACCCAGCATAGAATGCAACATCACAACACAATACTACAGAGCCAGTTTACATAAAACTCTCATCATTATCTGATTTATGAAATCATCGGACTATTTTTTATAACTAATCATGCAAACAGCCTAATCTGATGCGTTTCATCGGATAACAGCTATAACGGCGCCTTGCAGGACTTCAAAAGAGAGCTGATAATGGAATGAAAGCAGGGTTTTTCAATTATTACGTTTCTGACGTGCATGTAACAGGTCAGACCCAATTATTGCAATTGTCAGTAATCCAATGTAAACAGGCTCCTAGTCTTCAATCTTGATGAGACAGTCCTCAACTGATCTGGAACCAACCTCTCTTAGTTACGTAGAGCAGCAAGAGAGGACAACCAAAATTGTAGACTCCAAGCCTTGTAGGGACAAAGTGTCTCAACGGTTGTTAGCAAGTTAGCAAAGAAGAGAGGAATTATGATGCTAGTCATCAAACAACTCTCGAGCAGCCAAGCTTTTTATTACAATCTACTTCAAAAATATTTGAGTCTTGAGGGGTCGTCCTATGGTCAGCGTCCTCTTATTTTGGGTCAGCTGCATTGTATCTTAGCAAGCAGTCATACAGAAACTGGAAGAGAGTTGCACAGCTGCCCAACGCCTAAATAACAAATCTGTCAAAGACTGAAGCATCGATAAAGACTGATCCTCTTGACCAGTGGCATTTTGTTTTGGCCTGTCAACCTCCCTGCCGCCGTCTCTTTCATCCCCACCAGACCAGACCCACACCGGGCGCGTGTGGCTCAACATGAGCTTGGAGACCTCCAATCTCCCGCTATTTGGCTACACGGGCCCAATCAACACTTAACTCCCACCCGGCTGAGAAGCAGCCGACTCTGAGGACAGGACTGGGTGTGATAGCAATATAAATAGCGGCAGAGAATGTGGGGGAAGAAACGAGGCAGGTCCTTAGTGAGAATCCTAAATTTACCCCGATGCTCTGTCAAGAGATCTGTGTCACATCCAAGCCCTGAGATACATACAATTTTAATACGAGAGACAATTTTAGCGGTGTCTCTAGCAGAAACACTGCTGTACATGATAAAGGTAAAAACAATAAATCAAATGTATCATGTTATATTACACCCCTGGGTATATGTCTTTTTTTCAATAATACTTTAAAATAGTTCTCCATTTTATCACACTGTCCTTGCTGACTACGCCTACTTCTCGGTAGAATACAATCAATCCAAAGCAGAGCAGTGATAAATGCAGCTTTTAACCAACGACCACATTGTGATAAATAAGCGCATAAGTAGACAGACACAGCAAAGTCCGTCTTGATACAATCGACAATGAAAACAGCATTATACTTTAACGACCTGAATCTGGAGAGAGTTTGACTTTAACATAACAACGCCTCACCATCTTCATGTTCCTATTAGGGCTGCCAAAAATAGCGCGTTAACGGCGGTAACTAATTCATTTCGTTAATTTTGTTAACATTTTTAACACACGCGCATCATGTCAAGCCACACCTCTGTTACGACGGCACACGAGGCACAGTGCCCCCACAGAGTCTGCCGCTCTTTTATGACTTTATTCTGGCCCGTACACCATATGTGTACCTGCAACTCACATGTCTCTGGCCCGCTCGTCCTGGGAACACTTCTTCACTTTAGACGACCGAGAGATGCATTCACGGACATTCCGAAAATCACAATATCTTTCAAATGCGTGTATGTGTGGTCTAAATAAAGAAAGACAGCAGGTGGATATTCTTGTCTCTCACTAACGTAACTTACTGCGCAAGTACAATTTGCTGCATTTAAGTTGCTCGGAAATCCCTGAAAATACCTCTACACTAAGTTAAGTTACGTGGTGTCTTTGAACGCAACCCTTCGTGGCTCATAATAACGCGATTGAAGTGATTCCGAATGATCTGCTGCTATTAAAGAGTCTAGCGTCAGGTAAATACATTTTCAGACA
Source organism: Dunckerocampus dactyliophorus (assembly GCF_027744805.1). Taxonomy (NCBI): domain Eukaryota; kingdom Metazoa; phylum Chordata; class Actinopteri; order Syngnathiformes; family Syngnathidae; genus Dunckerocampus; species Dunckerocampus dactyliophorus. The sequence continues at coordinate 15,725,603 of NC_072838.1, read as the reverse complement.
TGCGTGGTACCTTTTAGCTTGATTTAAACTTTCACTTCATTTGGAGCTCTTAATACATACAAATATATATCATTGTGTCCTGCCACCACCATTTCACACACAGTGACAAATTAATCCTGATTAATTAATTTGAAAACGGTGATTAAAGTTGATTAAAATTTGTAATCATTTGACAGCCCTAGTTTGTATACTATGACATGTTTCTCAGCATTAGCAGAATATGCTAACAGCTAATAAGCTTCATTCAACAGCCCTCTACAAGTATTGGAACAGCGATGTCAATTGCTTTGAACTGAAAACTGAAAACATTTGGGTTTGACATCAAAAGATGAATATGAGGCGTGGGGCCCGTAGCCTGAAAGGAGGATTCAGACATCCAGGATAAACGACTGAGCTGAGCTCAACCAAACCAAAACAAGAGCGTCTAGTCTTAATTGGTTGCACGGTCCAGGCCAGCGTGCACAGACACGGATTAATCAAGCCGGCTGGAACCAATCCCAGATCGGTGCGCATACGCGGCTTCCTTAAATTGACCCCGCTATCGATCACAACGTCACTGATTCAGCATGGCAACGACAGCGGCGTACTTTCCCCCGTCGGAAGCGGAAATCCTCATAGCTTATGAGGTGGTAACAGACAAATAAAAAGAAAGGCAACACCCCCACGGTCATAAAACAGAGAGAAAGCGTGGCAAAGTATTGCAGGGGCGATCTGCAATACTTTGTGTGTAAGTAGTGCACAAATACACACTCACTGCTCCGCTGAAACCATCATAATTGAAATCCACATAGTTAATTAATGTTATGTTTGTTGATTGTTCAACACATCAGGAACGGCGGTGCACAGTAATATCTATCAACTCTTGATTGCTTTATTAGCACATCACCATTACACGCTCGTAGCTTCAATAGCGTGTACACGTTCGGTGATGGCAAACGTTGAAATCATGACAGTGGGTGTCATGGGTGTTGTACGCACGGGGAGAACATGCAAACTCCACACAGAGATGCCCAACGGAGATTCGAACCCGATCTCCTGTCTGTGTGGCCAACATGCAAACCACTAGGCCACTGTGCGGCTCACTGTTACACGTATGCATATTAAAAGTATCAATATCACAACAAACCTAAAGCTACTCTATTTTATTTGTTCCGCAATGTGTCCACACACATTTGGGTCACTTTTATAGTTGTGCATGCAAAGTAGGTAATAAATAAGCAAAACGGACAGCAAGAAGAGAAAAGCAGTTTTGCTGAAGCAGATTTAAGTGAATAAGTTGACACATGAGGGGTGAAACGGAGAGGCAGCAGTATTAGAGTAAGCTAATGTCGAGCAGCGGCAGTGGAAACTAAGACATCATTGTGAGCAGAGGGTCAAGCGAAATGATGACAGGAGAAAGTCCAGTCCAGTCCACTGTTGACTACCTGCATGCACACGCAACATTTGGACTTTTCACACAGCACTGGAGCCCACCAAAACAATGTTGATGCAATCAGAGCTAATTGTCCGCTAATGGCTCCCTTTCCACTTCCCTTCTCTAATTGGCTGGAGCACCATCTGCACACACACTCAGACTCACTGCTCGTGCAGGAACCATGTCCCGTATGCCTCGCAGTGAAAAACACCCACAACGGCCATCAGTTCCGCTCTCTAAAACACAGCAAATAAGAGCGTGACAGTCAAACAGGTACAGTTGCTACTGTTACGGTTATAACGCTAACCATATTATCATTTGTTGCCATAAATGTCCTCATGTTCGCCACTCAAATCTGCTGACAAGCCCGTTACTGCGCCATCTGATGGATCTCTCCTCCACAACTTCCTTTTTAGCTGACCTATCTTTATTCCCCGGGAATCTCTGCTGTTGTCTCATAAATCAGATTTGTTTTTCCTTCGTCACCTTGCAGGAAATCTTTTTTTGTGTCCACAGGCAGCCAAAGGTGAAAGGGATACAGCAGCAACAGTGCTTCAAGCTCGGCTGTTACCATGGCAACCACCTTTACCTGAGCTCACCTCAATTGGTGGGTTTTTCTTCCCACTGGATGTATAATAAGCCCTGGATGAAGTAGAAAGCCACGGTGGACAAGGAATATGTCCACAAAAACAAAAGAGGAGACGTGATGGAGCTCTGTCAATACGACTGAAAGTAAATCAACTTGTTTTTCCCAATCGAGCTGATGTGAGTAAACGCAACCACCGCCTCATTTCCTTGAAATAAAATCACTCGTTTGTCCCTATTGACAAAAAAAATGCAAGCTGCCTAAAATCGATCGCTACTGGACCTTTTAGGTTGTCTTAGAAGACGTTTTGCCTCTCATCGGAGCAGGCTTCATCAGTTCATCAAAAAGTCCTGTCAGACTAGAGCTGTCCTATCTAGTCTTTGAGCATGAGCTGATGAAGCCTGCTCGGATGAGAGGCGATACGTCCAGCTGTGATCGATTTCAGTCATTCACAGGCACTTATTTGAGTAGCAAGGAAAACAGTAAAATTGTTGAATTTTGCTGCATGCTTTGAATGGGGAAAAGGTAGTGACATCTGGTGGACAAATATACTCATTAAATATTGAAAGCCAGTAGTCCACATAGGAACCTTAACAAATGAGCAATGCAGTAGTTGATGTCAAAGGAAAACTGTACTTTAAAAAACAATTTTCATCCAAATCATCCACAATCCTAATGTGAAACATGAATACTGAATAACTACTTTTCTGGCGTAGTGACACCTCGCCACACCGCACAAGCTATTACAAAGGGTCACAGCATATACAGTATCGAAAACAAGCTTTTTGGAGGTGTTTTAATAGCGGGCTTTCTAGGCGGAGCAGGTGTGTCTCATTACGTGCATTATTTATCTGCCTCTTTTGAGCTGTTTTTATATCTTTACAAGAGACAGGAAAGAGCTGAGGCATTTGTGTTCATGTCTTGCATAAGGATTGTGGATGATGGGCAAAATTCCCAAAAAGCGCAGTTTTCCTTTAAGACAAACGTGGCACCAACAACGCCGTCGATGGTTTTCAATGGGACATTTTTAGTCATGAGGTAGAAATCTGTAACTTGCTGTGTTTGCTTTGCCAGTTCAGGCAAATTTAAGGGGAAATTTAATGAATGACCTGAAAATGAAATACTAGATGTCAAGATCAGTGTCGGGTCAGTAAATAATAAAAAGACCGTTTGGACCGTTTGGATGTCGTCTGGTTGAGTCTGCTTTCATTTTAGACAAAGTAGTTGTTTTTAGGCCAATAGGATGTATTTTTATACAGTGTTCACAGTCTTTTTATATTGCTAATAGTCTGGAAAAAAGCAATGTGCCCTTAACTACATACAGTATGTTTGTGTGCAGCAGGCTGTAGATTATTGTGCCACAGTGTTGTGTTGTGCACCTCATCCCCTGGTTGCGACAGGAGCAGATGTTAAAGCTCAGGCTGGCCGCGGGGCTTAAAACGCAACGCCCATCAAACGAAAACCATTTCTCCCCGTGGACAGCGGCTCTGCAGGCCAGTTTTGCGCTTCATCCAGCATTCTTTGTTCATCAGGAATCCTCTGCTGATGCCGGAGAAAAACCTGAAAAAACCCCAACAAAAAACGGGGCAAATGAGCCGCCCTAAACTGGGACAAATATGGCCACTTGCGCTACAAAGGATATTTTTGTAGATGTTGTCTCTCTTGTGCACATAGTCCGTCTGGCACTAGACCTTGGGAATAAATTGACTTGGGCTTCCTACGTAATACAAAAAGCTTTTACTCTGACAGACTCACCCACGTGTCGGTGTTCTGAGGATGTTCCCTTTTAAAAAATAGATTTCTTTGTAGACAGTTATACATTTTGTTATACATTTTGAACAGAATTTGCTATGTGTAGGCAGTTCCATCAAAACTGACTAGAAAGCCCGCATTTCGCAACTAAAAACTAAATGAACTGTAAATTCCTATTTAACATGTTCAGACGCGTCCATATATTACCAATTCACAGCGCACGTTATCTCAAGTCATGGGGAAGCAACCCCACACGAGCAAACACTTGGCAACGGAGGCAAGGAAAAAAACACGAATGTTATCAAATCATTTGTTGCTCTTGATTTTTGATGCGAAACTCGATTCGTTTTACTGACTGGACTTCTTATGAGTCACCCACTGGACAGGGTACTTGATTCACTCGTGCAGGAACTCGCACATGTGGAATAAGTTGTGAATCGGGTACCTGAGCCACTCGAATGACTTGTCACAGAGCGCATGCAGAGAAACCTGCGTGACTCGGGTACGGTACTCAATTCACAGGCGTCTAGCATCAGTGCGGTATCGCGTCTATGAGGAAGGGCACCTCTTCTCTCAAAAGTGCAGCAAACAAGTGAGGGAATGATAAATGTTTCTCACGTTTCTCACTGCTTGACTTTTGTTAGTGTATGTGCAAAATGATGACACTTTAACACTTGTTTCACTGCTGTTGCATCACGACCCGGAGAGGTGCAAGTCACAACCTTTCACAGGTGTGTAAATGTGGTGAAAAAGTTCCCTGGGACGACAGACCGGAGCCGTGCCCTAAATACGTCAGGAAATACAGTGACCTGATAGTAACGTTTGTACATTTAAGTGCAAACCTTTAGTTTCTTTGGCATAGCAAGTATGCTCATATGAATGCTGTGCTTGTACTGCAAGTATAAAGAGTAGTTTTAGGTTACAGTACAGTACAGAACATCAGCATACTGTAAGTGTAGGAAAAGCACACTTAGTAAAGAAACTCGGCCAAAATATGAATATATTTAAAAAAATAAATCTATAGAAAAAATAAATACAGTACAAATATAGAAATGAAAATAAATGTAAGTGTCTGAGTATCTGGAAAAGCATTACATAAAACTAATGTATTATTATTATTATTATTATTATTATTATTACTACCACTACTAGTATTGGTGTTATCGTCAATAATAATGGCCAACGCTGTGAAAAGTATACACATATCTGCAATAATAAATACAGTGGTACTTTGGTTAACGTTCGCCCCAGTTAACACGTTTTTCGGTTAACAACCAAAATGTTTGCTAAAATTTTGCCTTGGCTTGCATTCGCCTGCTTGTTTAGCATCCAAAATACTGTCTGGTTTGTTTATGGCGCCGAGACAAAATCTCGTAATACTTGCACGTGATCGCGCAATGCATTTTTGTTGCGCTGTAGAGAGATACACAACGTAACAAACACATGAACCACAAAGGTGATGGACCGTTCCGAGACAAGGGTGCAAGATCTCCGAATTTTATGGCTTAAAGAGAAGATCGCCGTCCATTCCAACTTACTCTAGCATGGCCGTGGCATCCCGAGTCAAACATAGCACACGTCACCACCTCGCTGGCGCACTTCCGTGGCATCACTGCCGTCAGCTGTTGTTTTTTTTGTCCATTTTCTATTTTAAACGGCAAGGTACACGTTTATTGGCTCTAGAATACTGATATTTAGTTTTATATATTTTTTACATTTTTGCAAATTGTGGTTTCAGCAGAATAATGTGTTTATTTTGTGTTATTTTGTTAATTGATGGTTTTGTGGTTTCCAACAAAAATAGGTAAAAGTGATGTTAAATGTTCAGTTCTCCATTCATTTGACATTTGTAATTATTTTTGCATCATTTTCTGCATGTAAAACTATAATTATTGTCTATTTTTTGTTAACATTTGTGGGTGTCTGGAACAGATTCATTGGATTTACATTATTTTCTAAGGGGAAAATTTGCTTTGGTTAGAGTCCGTTTTGGTTTGAGTCGGACCTTCTGGAATGGATTAATGACGTTAACCAAGGCACCACTGCATGTCATAGATACAAAACCACTTTTACGTGTCAGTACAAGTCAAGTGGCTTTAAGAAAATGTTTTTTAAAGTCTAGGGTCGCTAAAAAGTCAACTATAAGCATACCTGCTTATCTTTAGTTTAACATAAAAATATGCTGTACTCAAATAAAACTGAAGACGTTAAATCTTACAATCTTTCAAACTATGACACAACTTTCTGTTTTTTGCAGCCAAGGAAGCAGGAGTCCATGCACAACTTCAGTGCAACTTTTTGCTCCTCTACACAAACATGTCTAATTGTCAACATTTCAACAGCTACGTCCTCCTCGCTCTTGGCTTCCTCGTTATGACGATGACGATGGAAAGATAGGTGTGCGTCTGACAGACGGAAGGGAAAGAGAGAGAGAGTTAGACAGATTGCACGAGAAAAAAAAAAAGGTGGCGACGGGTTTCACCTAAAGCGCCTTCATTACCATGCATCTGTCAGCGTGCAGACGGAGGTCGTGCTGCCACTGGCATTGTGGGAGAGCGTTAAAGAGCATCAGCATCTTTTACCTCCGTCCTCCCCCTTCCAGCTCGCCCTCTCTCACACACATCAGCATGTCTGTCATCACCGAGGCTTGGTTGTCTGCAGATGCCGACACATTGCAGACAAGAGAAATGCATTATTGCTTTTCTCTGTGGCAATTTATCCAGCCGCTTGCGAGCCCGCCCCCAAACACACACGACTTCTAAAGACATGCACACAACAGGTAACAATTGGTACACCTGCACCCGATACATTGATTACTTAGCAATATGCTTATTACTGTGGTTGTAGTTTGAACTGATGTATTTTTGCTTACCATATTTAACAAGCAAAATTTGATTTAAAAAATACAATAGAATTTTAAACAATAATTAATAATTTAAGCTTTTTTTTTTACCTCTCTGCAAATGGAAATTATATAAATTTAAATTTTAAATTGCCTGAAAATGTGCAATCTTAATCACATATGGGAAAACATTTGACCTACTTTTGAAATAGAGAATTGTTTTGTAAGCATGTTGACCAACTGCATCACTGTGTGGTACGGCAGCACTCCAGCCATGGACTGCAAACGCCTGCAGAGAGTGGTTAAGACCGCTCAGAGGATCATTAGCACTCCACTGCCGTCTCTGCACAGCATCTACCACCGCCAGAGTCCACAGGAGAGCTGCTTCCATCATCAGTGGCCCCACCCACCCGCACCATGGACTGTTCACACTTCTGCCCTCAGGACGGAGGTACAGGAGTGTAAAATGCAGGACAACCCATCTAAACAACTCGTTCTACCCCACTGTCATTAGAACATCACACTACAGACACTTGAATACCAACCTGAATACTTGAAACGCTCTTTTTGCACAGCACACAGCTCTTTCATTTGTACATACCTTAATATTTATCTTGTTTATTTTACTTTTTACTATTCCCAAACTACTTCTACTATTTTTTATGCTGGTATTCTGAGTGGACAGCAAAGAATTTCATTGTACAGGGAAACGTGTTTCTTTACTGGGCACATGACAATAAACACTTGGCTTTGTGTGGAAATGAAACTGTAGATCAGTTGTAGGGATAGCACCAATTTGTGTTTTTTTCACAAGAGCTGTTATCTCTCCAAACACTCCGTCCTGATGGAGTGGATGTTTCGAAGCTTCATGCATCTAAACAGACCACTTGACCTGCCAGTGTGGTCAGGTGGTACACAGTAAAAAAAAAAGAAAAAAAAGGCCCATTCGATACGGTAGAACCTCTCTAAGAGACCTGTCGGTTTCCAGGCTTCAAGCACACTGACAGAAGGCTTTAAGGAGCTCTTTTAAAAGCCTCCACTGACTTCTGTAATGGAGAGACACTTGGACACACAGACAAAAACACAAGTGCAGCCTGTCACGAGTCCAATTGTACGGCGACGCACTAAAGAGCGCGGCTCCACAGACAGATGCAGCCTGGTCGGTGTGGGAGGATGGTGGAGAGAGGTGAGATGGGAAGTAGAGAGTGTGAACGAAGACGAACAGAGGGAGAGGAGAGTGTTTGTCACAGTACTGCTTTAAATTTACACGAGGCAAGACGATTATGCAACTTTTTAACATGATGCCGCCTCTGGCAAGCCCCCGGCTTGATGAGACCGCCCTGTGTATAAATGAAAAGAAAAACAGGCTTCGCTACACATCTTAAAATGCACCCTGGATCTCAAATATCCCAAATATCTGTCAGTCATCTACAAACATGGGAGCTGTACGTTTGATCATTTTGTTTTCCTTATGTAAATAGGCTAACCTAGCATGATCTGCTGTTAAAATGTGAGTGTAATGTTAGCACTGTTACTCACTCACTCACTACTTTAGCTATGCCAGAGTTGCTAACGTTTATGTTGCCTGTCCCACTCCTTCATGTTATGTTGCGATATGAGAAACATGACAGATATAATGTTGCACAAGTGCAGATTTACAGTGTCTATGGATCACTTTCCTGAAAGTGGTGCTGGAGCGGGTGCATCGAGGGGCATGACGCACAGACTACAGTGATCTGGAGCTACAATAAATGATACAGCGAGATACTGTATATTACAGTGATGCTTACATGTCATGTGCAAATTGGTTAGAAAGTAACTTGAAACTTTTAACTAGGTGGTCGAGCGGACAAACACAGCTCATTAGCATTAAAGTTACAGACACACAAATCGACGTGCTACCAGTGGGCCTTGCTAAAAGCACTTTTAAACTGTCTAAATTCCAGCATCAAGGCTAGATTTTGGACAACACACTTCCAATACACTATTTTGGAAAATAGTAAAATATGGGCCTATGAGCCTAAGGGCTCCCCGTACAGGTCAAGGTATGAGCATCGTTCTACATGATCACAGCCGGATGAATAAATATTGCAATTTTTATGTGTGTGTTGGACCTTGCTGTGACATTGGACTTTGATGATAACCTTGGCGCTTGGACAGGTAAAGAGCTACAAGTATAAGGCTGAGCTTCATCCTTCTAAAAGGCAGATTTTTAGACCCAGTTATTGCACTGGATCATGTTACACTGTGCATGTGTACCTAAAGTTGTAGAGAATGAGTCACTTCTCTGACATTGCCTTGCAGTTTGCTTGAGTCAGAGCGCACAAGGTCTTGCTAGACAATCAGGAGACAAATCTCCTTCCTCATTGGTTTCCTGTGTATAAAAAAACCAGCTGAAAGCAGCAAGTCATCTACGATAAGTTCCTCGCTGCAATGGGCATCCAAACAAACAACGCAAACATGCAATATTTATCCACACCGCCAGACCCACCTGCAGACGTGTTGATTGGTTTAGCTTGAGTAATGAACTCAATTGAGAGCACAAGTACAATTTAATTAGGGGGCCACGAGGATACTGCAACAAGATAAAACAACGCCTCGCTCCCGTTCCATCACTGCAATCTGATTTAATAATTACCCGTGGCAGTGGGGATTTTTATCTACCTCATCATGCAAATGCGCACACTGCAGGTTGATACCACAAGGTGGAGGTTTACCTTGTTTGTTATTGGAAAAAAGGACTCAGAGTGTGGGCTCAATGAGGGAACTAAGACCTAACGTCCCACTGTAATAACCAGCATCTGGCAGGGATTAGTGCCAGACTGTGCCTGAGCGCCGCACACAATCTCATGCGGCATTCTGTGCACTGACACGCGTGGCATGACTGTCAACATGGACCAAGGCTCCTCTAGCATCCCAGCTTGAAGACAACACAGCAGTCTCTTGTTTACATTTCCAACTATCGCAGCTCCCAGCAAGGCCGATCAATTGGATTTTGTACAAAGAAATGTTTTCATGTTATCAAAAAATAAATAAAATTGAACCTCAAAGCAAAAAAAAAAAAATTGGCCCACGGTAAGATTTTGCTAAATATTGCTGGAACTGTGCAGCAGCAGCAGTGAATCACCAGTGTTTGCTGCTCGTGGGTGGCAAGTGTAGTGCAGACAACATTGTTTGTTATTTCAAAAGCCTAGTGCAAAGCCCGCATGTATTCTCCCTGAAAGCAATTATTGCTGCAGATGATGCCACGTGTCCTCAAACATGGCAGTCTGTCAGATCCATGTGCATGCGTGCGTGCGTGCGTGTGTGTGTGTGTGTGTGTGTGGTCTACAGGGAAACTGGTAGAGTGTTGAAAAAATGTACAAAGAAAACAAAATTACTCAAATAATGGAATGTACATACTGTAAAAGCTTACTCTGACACCTCCATTCAATAGCCGCCGGGTGCGAGGTCTACAAAAGCAAATAACCATCGGGGTGTCCAATTAGCACCGGGTCAAAACGGCTTGGTATTAACAGATGTGGCTGTAGGTTTTTATAACAAGATGCAAGTAGCTGCATTTGAAGTATCATGAATGGTCCACATCCGGCTGCTTATTTACCTCTACATGCGCTCTAAAATGTTTGTTGCACTACTCAGATTGGTGTAAAACTTACGCATGGTACACTTGCCCCGTACTGTTGTTTACAATAAACCCCTCGGTGATATTAATGCTGGTTGAGCAGTTTTCTCCTACCGCTATTACAACATTGGTTCTATTGCTGCTGTGTTGTGCAGTATATATTACTTGTTCATAAATGACCATGTGATCCACATTCTCATCACGGCATGTCATAGTTAAGTAAGTAAACGATAGAGTGCTGCATGCTGAATGTATTGCAGCACAGTTCTACAGTACACCTTTGCAAACTACATTCAACATAACGACAATACTAGCAGTGTTAAATGAATTTCATCTCTGCATTATCTTTGATACAGCTCTTCCAATAGAGCCACGTCTTTTACAATCACTTCAGCATACTGTGGTGACTGGCAAAGCTGCGGAGCAAGGCTGAAACACAAATACCTCCACAAAACGGTGGAAAAATATTACTTCAATGCAAAACAGGCCGATTGTCCTCCCTAACTCTTGAGATACATTTTAACACTGGAACCTTGAGCAAACGTGTCAAAACTGTGCGGGTGTGAGGAAATTGTAACCACAAATGACGCATTCATGGAGCCCCTTTTCTACCTTCAAGGTATTTAAAGTGCTTTCACTACATTACCTCATTCAAGTACTCAAGTGGTGATGAAGGCGGATGCTGCCTTCACACACTAACAACACAGAATCAAGAGTTCGGTGAGGGCAGGTGGAAAAATTAGCACACCCCATCATGTATAAATGACATTTGTGCCGCCCCGTATGGATTGACCTGAAATGCTTTGGTAGACATGCAAGCATACGTGCAATACAGAAACAGTAATCCCTCATTTATCACTGTTAATTGGTTCTAGACCCGAGTGCGCTGAGTGACTTCCCACAAAGTGTGATTCCTTATTTATAAATCAAATATTTGCATAGTTAGAGCATAGAAAACCTGTTTATGACGTTCCAAATATGGACATGAAATAACCCCCCTATGGTCACCTTTACACTCGTATTACCCAATATGGTCGACATAGTAAGTGAATAAGGCATAAGACTTGGCCTCGTGTGGGTTGCTGTAAATGTGCTCCAGTGCTAGGGGAGCTGAGTGGGGAGCGGACAGGAGGTGAGGTCGGGGGTTCAGAGCTGAGTTTTAGTTTGGCATGGGTTACGGCCGCAGCAGTAGCTCGTGTTAGAGGTAACTGTGCCTGTTGTGAGATCATTGAAACCAGCAACAAAAGCCTGTTGTTCCGGCAATCAAGACTGGTGCTTGTGTGTCTCGCCAAACATTACAGCAACATTACTCACAAAACTTCTTTGAATGAGTCTTCTGAATGCCTGATATTTGTATTTTAGTTCATTGAGCTATTTTAAGGCTTGAAAATGCTTGATTTTGGCAAAAAATAAAAAATAAAATTAGCTTAAATATGCATTTTTTAAAATAATTTCAGTTTGTTTTATGCTGGCATGTTTTTCAAACTATTTTTTTTCAAAATTTGGCACACGTCAGTCCGCTCTCGATTCAACTAAACCCCTTAAATTTATAGTGTTTTTTTGTGGAGTTGCGTGAGAAAATTCAAGTCAATGTGACTTAATAACAGCGCCATCCTGTGGTGTATTTGTCAGAAAAATAATAGCACAAGAAACACTGCATGGGTGCATGTTATGACATATTTTCACCCTTTTGTGTGCAGTAGTTTGGGAGTAGAAGAGTTGGCTTACACATACAAACAATGGCTGCTTTGACTAAGGATGACAATCAACAAATCAAAGCAGACAAAATGGCATGTTGCACCAGATAACTTTCATGAAATCAATTTGTAATGTAAGAAAAATAACTTTAACCTTCAGCACGCTGTTAGGTTTCCCCGAGGTAACAACAGTTCAAATTCAGAGTGCCCAAAATCAATAGTCACTTGTGTTCACGGTGCGGAGATCAATCGTATTAAGTGTGATCAAAAAGGGTGTCAAATCACGCCCTGAGGCACACCATCTTCCGCTAAACACACACCTACCGTACGGCTAAAAGGTAAATTTAGCAGCCGCTGACGGAAATCCCGCTCCCAGTTTGAAATAGGCCCCACAATGGCGGCGTGGCTCAAGCTCCAGGCTAGATAAATGTGTCTGAACAGCGGGGAGCTGAGTAAAGACAGCGGCAGCAGAAGTGGCGGTTCATTTATGAACCATATGAGGATTTATGAGGCAATGAAGTGCAAAGGTTTGCTTTATTACGCTCCTGCCGACGAGGAAATGCGCACACGTCACTCTGAATGTTTCAACTCGTGTTTCCATTACGATTAAAACTCCCATTTCTGAAAAGCTCCCGTTTATCTTTATCTCTGTTTATTATTCAGCGAGGAACCGTTTCCTCTATTTGGTCAGTTGAGTGGTTTAAGAAAATTGCTCAACACAGGAAATTTCCCGCGTGAGTTTCCTGTATTTTCCATCCGTTTTGGACGCCTATATGCTGTCATTAACATGTAGCTCTGTGAGTGAGCCCAGTCAGGTGTGGAGAGAAAATCACGCTTATCTCCACAAATCATGTCAAGGAAAAAGGAATCTTGTGGTATGCTGTGTGCTGTGTGTGTGCTGTGTGTGGGTGTGTGTGTGAGTGTTTGTGTGGATGTGCTGTGGGACCCACAGTGTGAAAAGCGGTTTCTGCTGCTTCAGTGAATTATGATTGTGATCAGAACCTGCCTCACATGTGCGAATGAGGTCTCCGAGGAGGTGAGGCAAAGGTTACAAAGGATCGGATTGGGTCGGGTTGTTTGCGTAGTATATTTTGCGCGCAGTCACACGTGTCTTTTGACATGCGACAATCGCACAATAGCATCGACACAAAAACTTTCAACTCACTTTAAACAGGAGAAAAGGGGAAAAGGCGCCTTGTGGCGATCGATGAGCGAGAGAGGTGACTAACAAGGCAGGAGGTTGCTGAACGCCCCTCTGTGCTCACTATTAGAACCATTCATCAGCCAGCGGGTGACAGCGGTGAGAGTGGGATCACCTGACACCACAGCAAAGAACTGGACCTAACCTTGTACGTCCATAAAGCATGTAGAGCACCTCTTTGGAGTTTTAGCACTGGCAGCCTGTTAATGTTAAATGTTACGTTACAGTTATCTTGTCAAAAACCATAGAAATGAAACGCCCTCACCACATTGCAGTTCAAATTTCGCAGGTTCACTCTATCACGGCTATTAGACAGATACTTTAATAACCTCCAAGAGAAACTGACAATTCCTGCAGCTCTGCAAAAACATCATAATGAACTTAATCATCAAATAAAAAGAAACCAAGACATGAGAGATAAGAAAAATAAGAAAATAGAATCACAATAAATAAATAAATACGTCAACTTTGTAGTGCAATAATACATCATAAATAATAATAATAATACACAAAAAGGTAACAAGTCCAGTCCTGTGTGTGTTTTTATCTCTCCCACTCTGTTGTGTAAAAAACCCGCATGGCGTGGGGGAGGAATGATCTGCTCAGTCTTTTGGTGGAGCAGGACAGTGATAGTAATCTGCCACTGAGACTGCTCTTCTGTGGGGAGAAGATGCTGTGCATTAAACGATGCTGGTTGTCCATAATGGAAATGAGCGTCCTCAGTGTCCTTTGCTCTGCCACCGACGTCAGGCTGTGACAGAACCTGCCTTCCTCACCAGTTTGTCCAGGTGTGTGGCGTCCGTGAGTACACACTAAAACATTTGACTCAATAAGTCGCAACCCGAAGGTCTGATGTGCCTTCACCACAAGTAACAAGGAACATAAGCAGAGGTGCAAACGTTTTTCTGGTATTATTAAACCTGTAATCTGAGCAATCCGACGCATTAGCTCATCTAATGGCAGCTAATTATGTGGCGGGGTAAAAATGTTGTTTCTCTCAGAGGTCATTCTTGTCGTCGTCTCCCCGTGCAGAGAGCGGCTGCGTTTGTTTGTGTGTGCGCGCGATACAAAAAGGTAATTATTAGTGAGCGAGACTCTCATTAGAAACACATGCGTATCAGAGCGGTGCAGCAAGAGCAAGAAGAAAAATCTAATTATCGCCCTCTTCTCACCCCCACCCTTCCGCGACATCAATACTCCATTATAGTGGCTTGTCTCGGGGGCGCAGACCGACGCTGGACTACAACATGTAGATTACGCATAAACAAACAGGTGGGAGGCGTTAAGCCACAGAGAAGAAAGAATGGTTTGCAAAATCAGGATAACATGCATACATGACCCGTGTTTATTTAGCTGGCAACATCACACACCCCTGGATAAAGAGAGACGGCCATCTAATATGGGGCTGATACAAATTAGGATTGCTCAGCCTTGGCGGAGGTCCACGCTCCACTGAGTGCCATTCTAGCAATTTTTGCAGCCACAACAACACTCGGCGAGGGCTCTACTGCCAAGCTACAAACTGCCATCTTTGCCAAAGCACTTTTGTCGTCTTCTGCGGAACTTGTAAATGAGAAGTAGAGGGCAAACACCGTAGGAGGGATGAAGAAGTAGAAGAAGAAGAAGGCTCGTGGTGCCTTCAGTGTCGCTCCCACTCACAACTCAAGCGGAGCGACGGCAGGTGGGTGTTTTCCCGGGGAGGGCGGCACAGTCACTGGGGCGGGTAAAAAAATTTTTAAAACAGTTGGGGGGGGAGGTGTAAGTTATAATTCTGTGGCGGAGACGGTAGGGGAAAGAGGGAAGGGTTTGGCGTGGGAAGGATTTATTACATTCACTTCCATTAGTGTGTGTAATGGTGCTGAAAGGCTGGCACCGGTGGCCGCTATGGCGATGGGAGCTGAATTAAACAATCCCTGTTAGCCACTGCTGGCCATCAATGATCATATGAGGGACTTTTTTTTACTATATGTACACCTCTTAATCAATTAATAAATCAATCAGATTTTCAATCCTGATTTTTCCTCACAAAGACAGCCGTCATCTTGGAGGTGTTTGGTCTCGTTGTCATGCTGGAAAACTGCCATGTGGCGCAGTTTCCCAAGGGAGGGGATCGTGCTCTGCTTCAGTAAATGCTGGAATTCATGTTTCCCAGTGCCGGCAGCACTCATGCAGGCCCCATGCTTGCCCATCAGCAAGATACAACTATCTTGGTACTGGCTTGTGCTGCCAACTAGTATGGCTGTTATGGTACATGTATACATAACTTCATTTCTCGGTATGGAACCTTCGATTCGGGACAGATTCGTACTAATTTCACACTGGGTGCACATGGAAAGTGAAGAACAGGAAGGTAAACTAATACAGTGCAGCCTACGGCTTGCGGGAGCTATCCGATCGTGCCAAGCAAACGCCAGACCCTCTCCTGTTTCCTCCAGTTTGCCTTCCCATTGAAATATGTAAATGAATAAAGACAAGTGGCTAAAACGTAAGCAGTGTTTAGTCGAGAACACGGACAGCGCTACAAGCTGGAAGTATAAATGCGGCACATCAGGAGGCCCTCGGCATATTCTAAAAAGGAATATGAATTCATTTTTACATTACAGGTTGTTCTCGGATTACGTTGTTCAGAACTTCACCGTTTTGTGATACGTACGCACTCCCATTAATGACTTAATTTTGGTCCATAAACGCTGGACTCGCTCGAGAGCTGGTTTCAGCACGCGAGACACCGCACATGGGTACAAAGTGCGCCGCATTCACAGCTACACGGCGTGAATAGCATCACTTATTAATCTTTGCACTTCATTATGTCTACCAAGCGTAAGGCAGGCTCTTCTGGTGGAAGTGCGCTGAGAAAAAGAAAAGCCATCACCGTGAAAAGGAAAAAGGAGCATCATCAGAAGCTCAGAGAGGAGGAACGCCCACCAATATTGGCCGCATTTTTTATCTTAGCCATTCAACTGTGCCGTCTATCATTAAGGCTAAAGATCGTATCCTTCAGCATGTTAAAGCATCTGCTCCTATGAAAGCGACAGTGAAAACCAAGCAGCATGCTGGAAGACCAGAATCAATCCGGTATCCCAGTGAACCTTACGTCTCCTGCCTCTTCTACTTCCTCCTCCCAGTAAACCATGGGGATAAAAGTAGGTTGTTCTCATTCTATTACTGTTTCATTTCATTCTTGTATTTCATCTTTCTATTGCTGTACTGTATTCACTTCACATGTTCTGTGTACAATGTAAGTGACTTAGGAGTTCATTTAGTTAAGAATCGACTCCAAAACTCGATTTACATCACAGTCTAGGAACAGAACTCGTACGTAACCCGAGGACCACCTCTATTTGCCACCAACAACACAAAGCTAAGACGTGGTTTTGGTTTGGATTGGTTTTACGCAAAAGATTTGCATTTATTGGACAATTACGTACATTTTAAAAATCATTAAAGCCGTTTCCACAAAAGCTAAGCAGTTTTCATTTTCTTCTCTTCCTGTAGCAAAAATGAACTGAACCGTGACTTAATACCAAAATACCGTATGTGCCAAACCGTGATTATGGCGTATTTTCACTGGCTAGTCATCAATACTGCTATACAAGCTGTCCACTTACTATTCTTGAGGTATATCCAAGTGTCATTTCTATGGTATTGTCCCTTGAGAGTATGTACTGTAATAAAAAAAATGCTTGCTGAAATGTGAGATACTGTACATAAGTAACTTTCACGTAATGTAAGACAGGATACATACTAGTATATACTAGTATATACAGTATGTGCTTCCCTTCACACAAATAAGGCTAAAAGGGGGTTTGTTGTTGCTGAACTCCATTATTTATCGTTGTTTTTGGAACCTTATTCACTGATAAGACCTTGGGGCTCACTAGAAAATGGGCCCGAGTGAATTATGCAAGCCATCAGGCATTGGGATCAATAGGAGGTGCTGTAAGTCCAAGCTGCTCTACATATTGAATCAGTTGCCCATGTTGTTGGTGCATTCATTCTTTCTCCTCTTACAGCAGCCATCTATTAGATGTGTGCATCTTAAACACCTCACACAGCCTTCCTTGAGCCGGTGTGAGTGAGGACAGACTTTATGTTTAGAGCTGTGGTTATACAGCGAGTAGACCTCATCTTGTCGCTCCATTGTCTTGACTGGTGAACGGCGAGACAAGCGGGACCCTTTGAAGGCGGTGATTTAAAGGCCAAATGAGAACGACGGCGCTTTTTACATTTGGAGCAGCAGAAGGAAACATCAATCACAGGGAATGCATATTGGCTCGGAAATGCCAATGTGATATTTATGGTTTGGAGTTGCACTGTTTCAACACACTGAAGTTCATAAAAAGCTGCACACTCGGCCGATACTGGCATAAAAAGGACATGAGCGGGTGATGATGTCATGTGCGTCACACAGCAACAAGCTTAAATCATCCTTAAATACGCCTAATTTAATATCACACCAGAGAAAGAATGACTCAACGTCACACATGTCGTAAATATATAGGAATTATAATTTCACTGATTAGTCCCGAGTTTCATACTTTGCAATTTACTTTGTTTTTATACAGATGCTTGTGCCAGATCCAAACGGTGTCATTGTCAGCCTTCACAGGTGTGCAGTCAGAGCCAGCAACGCCTTCTCTGCTGGTCTAAACTGACCTACAACTTAAATTATTGTATTTCTTCCTTAAAACTGTATTAATTTATTCCCAAAAGTCTATGTGTGTCTCCTTGCTGCACTGCTTCCAGTACATGTATGTGTATGTTTCCGATTTCAGCTTCTATATCTTTCCATATCAATAAAATCCGCCCAGGGCCTTCAGAATCAGGATTGCTGGCCCATGTCACATACACACTATTAGTAATGGAGCTGTTTTTTTCAGATTCACCTCACAGTGTCAGTATTTTCCATTCTGGTTGACTTCAGAAAGCCTAACATAACCTAACATGAACAGCGTAGCACTTCTCCTCCCTTGTTAGTGAAAAAGCTACGTATTTGTGCTACTTATTCTAATGGTTATGTTTACCGAACCAAGTTGCACGAAGACAAATTTGATTGAGGACACAACGTCAGAGTAAACAGCTTGATATTATGAGGGCAGCATGATCAGAAAACACAAATGCTGCAAAGACAAAAATCCCGTCTGAAGATGACTGAAGTACACCAAAGAGAAAGAGGGGGAAGGGAAACAAGACGGGATGTCACTGATGAGGAGATTTAATGTGATGCTACGTCTTTCTGTGTCTTTTTCATGTGCTCCTCAACGCTGCGGAGCGTGGCAAGAACGGCTTTTACTTATTTATGGCCATGCATTGTGTGCCTGCGTGGGCTTTAGTAATATTCATTTAAGCTGCACGGCGAGAACACAAAGCCTGGTTTCTTCTCCTATGAAAGGGATGAAAGCACCGGAGCCTGTTATGGTCACCGACTCAAAGTTTCTCTCACGCTGCTTTGCCTCTTTTCTGTTATATTTTTAAAAATATGATCCTTTTTATTTCATTTCATGCACGGCCTCGAGGCAGGTCACCGCTGACGAGGCTGGGCGCTCTGAAGCAGAAGATCTCCAAAGTCAAAAGCATCTTTTCTTATTAAAAGGCTGCTGGTTTTCTGAAAAGCTTTTAATGTTCTAATGGTGCACAGCCCAAGTATGGAAATCATTACAATATTTAGCAGGAAATATGTTTTGTTCCAGAAAGGTGAAATGGCAAACTTATCTGTGGTACTGTGGCTTTGATTGGCAACGTCAGGCATTGGCTTAGACAACTTCCTTGTTTGTTTGCATACAATTGTTTACTACACAAAAACTTCAAGGTCCCACATTATAGTATTTTAAATAAGTCTCAGGGCCTCCACACTAGTGTGTTAGACGTGATGCTGCAATGTAGACAATTTAGTAAGCCCTACTGGCACCCCGCTATTGTGTGAGTGACTTTAGCTTTAATGCTCATCCACTTTTTACATATACACTGTAACGCAACATAATGGATGCCATAAATCACATACAACAACGTCACATTAAGGTGTGGGACAGGGGGACAAAAACGTCCAACACTAGCATGTGAGCTAAAGTGCAGTCACATTTTAACAGCAACATCATGCTAGGTTAGGAAGGAAAAACAACGTGCTCAAGCTTTCAGCTCCCCGCTGACAAATGATCGGAAGAAGAGCTCCAGGCTTTATTTTAAGATGTGTAGCGAAGCCTGGTATTTTAAAATCTGTCATGGCCGCATACAAGGGGCGGGTTCATCTAGCTAGGGGCGCGTCACATACATGAGGAAGTAGGGTCTTCCTTTCTAAGACCTCCACATCCTTGTACTGCACTGACACAAGTTTTTACATTTACTTTATTTTTAGCTTTTACAAGAGGTGAGTATGTAATTTAGGCCACTTTTTCCTGCTTTTGAAATCTGTTAGTTATCCGTCAGCTTAAGTTGCTAGTTACATTGCCATGTTTAGTCCCCCACCACCACCAACACAGCAATTATAAATATTATTGTTTATCAGCTACTAACGAGTGTGAATATGAGAAAATTCTCCCATTTCCTAAGCTATATAAAGTCCTTAAAATCCTCCTGGGGGGGTTATTATTACCTAACAAGGGAATCATTGATACGTACATGAAGCAACATTTAATATAGTTTACCGCTGAATACTCACATCTTTTGATGAAAAGCTTCATCCATTAAACTACAGCATTCTTCTCGGCTGTGCTGCTGTCAAGAGCCTCTGGCTGTCGACTTTTGGTAGTTTGGATTTAATTTTTTAAAACTGTTTCCCTCTTGCCTTCTACTCTTCCTCATGGGTTAGTCCCTAGGTCCCCAAAGTGGGGTACGCGTACCCCCAGGCGTACGCCAATCGCCATAGGGTGTACGTGAATAACAATGAAAAACAATTAGCGCTTAACACTCACAATTTCCGGGGGCACCTGAACGCCTCATAGCACAGAGCGCAAGGAAGGAAGGAGACAAGGCATGGAGCTCTTCCTTGCTCTGTGTGAGTTATATGAATACGTACGTTTGATGATGACGTTGTGCATTAAGAGTGTTTAATCTTAAAGGTTTCATTTATACTGATGTTCCAATCCCCACACTGAAAACCTATCAATGTATGTGCGTGCAAACGAGGCTTTATCGCTGCTTGTATGTATTTTTGTACTTTGGATGCTGCTTTATCATGTTTGTTCAAGTTCCTTTTCAAAAAATTAATATGCAGACTTAAATCATAGCCATTGCAAGTGGACAAAAGTGAAGCTCAAGTTAGACCCATTCAAAAGATGTGTAGGACGAGAACTTGAATACTTTGTTCAGCTTCTATCATATCTTTTATCAAAATTTGACCATTCAAAATACACATTTTTGAACCAGAATTACTTACTGTAAAATTAATTAACCCGTTAATCATGTTTAATATTTCAGCTGAATGAAAATTTTCAATGGTTTATGTTTTTTAAGTGTGCAGGGGTAGGGGGTACAAGGTTTCAAGTCAATGTCTGAAGACTGTTAAAGGTTTGGGTTAGTCCATTGCATGAGAACAGAGTGGGGGGAACAGTGGAAGGGCTCAGGACTAAAACAGTAATATGCACCTTAAATCAAAGAAATAAGTCAATAATCAAGTTTCTTATGAGATGTGTGGGGGCCCCAGGCAATTGCCTGTGTTTGCCTAGTGGTACGCCCCTGGATGTAATAAAAAACGGAAATTCCAAAGCGACCATTTGAGCACCTCCTCTCTTATAAGTGGAAAAACCAAATGAGATGGCTGATCAATTTTTCTCACATTTGGTGCTCATAAACAGGCTCCGGGGACACATATTACTGGTACAACAGCATAAAATCTCACTTTGCATAATAGATACCTTTAACCTATTTACACAAACCTTTTTGGGGCGGGGCAAAGCAAAACCAATTTTACTATGGTCTCAATTATCTGGACAGTAGATCCATTTTTTTGCTTATTAAAGCAAAAACACCAACAGTGGCAGATGCCAACTTTAAAATGTGCACTACCGCCACCTACAGAACTGGAGTGTAAAATGAAAGTTAGATGTCGACATGTACAGTATTCCACTAGACACCAGCATGTGGTGTGTTGAACAACAAATGAGACCATAGCCGACTCCATTCTAATTTCGCCCCTCTTCCATTTTATTCTGCCGACTGAAGCCTAATGATGTCCCTGGTGACGAGTGCTGCCTCGCTACCAGTCAGCCAGCACAGAGGCGCGTGCGTCGCGGGCCAGCAGCTGGTATGCTTTGCCCCAACTGAGTGTGCCTGACTTGAAGGGCATAAGTGGAGCAGATTGCAAGGAGGAGGAGACGAAACGGCACACGCCACGTCTTCATCTACGGCGCAGAAAGCCATTTCGCTCCCGTCTTCTCACCGCTTGCTGTTTTTTCCTCCGCTGTGTGCTCCTGCTTCCTGAGATTCATTACCTCCTTTGGTGCTGCTTTGTTGGAGGAAGCATCAGTGCTTTCATGGAAAGCGCCACGCCCCTGCTCGTACACGCTGCAAGATGACATCTACAACAAAAAGATGTCAGATTAGAGCAGCTAACAATGCGGTGCTTAGTTTGCAAGCATATTTCACTCATGTTAACCGCATGAGGCTACACTGCAGAGGCTTAACTACAGGGACTAATGGATGCGTGTTGGAATTTAAACTCACATCTGCTTTAAAACAAAAGACTAGAGTGCAGTTTCTAGTCTGGAATGAATAGTGTGACAACCACCGACAACCTATCGTACTCAAATGGTGACCCGCGGTCCAAATCTGGCACATTAATGACATCGGACGGGCCCGCGAGTTCATTTCAAACATTGGGAGCACTTGGGAACGCACTCACGTCTCACAGAGACTCTTTGACTAGTGCGTTTCTTTTTGTGCAGTAGTGCTCTTGCCATATAGAAGATCTTTGAAGAGCATTTTTGCTGTATGTCCTTAGAAACACCCGTGTTACTGTCGTATACAGTCACGCACACCCCTGGCATAGCGAGGATCTTTGACTAGCATTTTTGCAGTAGGTCCTGAGTGTTTTTAGTCATGTTACAACCGGCAGAGCATGAAAATGATGGCGTAGATCATTTCAAACAAACAAACACATTTGCTTTGATGAACTTTAACAAAAGTGGGTTGCGACTTAATGACGGCTGATCTTTAACAAGCATTTTTGCAGTAGCAAATTAGAACAACAGAACGCGCCTGTCATATGGAAGATCTTTCACGAGCAGTAGGTCCTCAAAGACAGCAAAGCACCCCTGGCATATAGAGGATCTTCGACTCGCATGTTTCCATTTTGTTACAATTAAAAGGGCGAGGGAGTAATTAATCTGTAATCTGTCATGCCTTGAGGACTCTTGACCAACATACTAGATGCACTCACAGCAGTGCGCATGCACACACATGCATAAAAAAGACATTAATGAGCAATTTGTACTGTGCATGCACTGATCTGAGACAAGCCCATTAATGCATTTACTGGCACAGAACGCTTGCCAGGCTGTTTGTTATATGACTCAGTCGAGTGTCTAATACAAGAGCCGCATCCAAAATTCATTGCAAAAACTACAATTTCAAGAAAGTAAGAGTCATACAAGACCAAATATGTTGTCCAGCAATTTTTACATGAGGCAAAATAATCTTATATTAAGAAAATATATCTAGCCAATTCTTATAAAGATATTTTTTGCCAGAAATTAGTCATTTCATGTTTTTAGATAAATATTGATTCTGAACTGCATGCTTCAGATGATGTCGTGTCGAGGTTTGTAGGTTGAAACTGTTTAGAGACAAAGCATTCGAAGATAAAGGGTTAACTGGGATTGTTGCTTTCCAAATAACAGCATTCATCGCCAATTCTGCAATGCCACACATTGTTATAATGCATTTTTTGTATATTAGTCATGGTTTGTATAATTGTGGCATGAAGGCCCAGGTACCAAATGCACCGCTCCCCACCGTTACCAAAGTCACAAGAGAAATATTCCAGTTATAAGAATCCTAGCCTAGCAAATTTTGCATACGCCACTGGCAGATTTTTATGCTTGAAATATAAAAAGTTGCCTCATTTTAAGATGATTTGTGCTTGTATCAAGTATGGCTGTTGCTGCCGCGTCCTGCCTTTAAAAAAAAATAACAATGCCCCTGAAGTATACAGCTCTCAGTATGATGATGTGTGCAACTGCAAACCGCAATTATTTAATTTTTTTTTTTAAATGAACACTTCTCTGCCAATGTAACTAGCATAAATATACACACACACACACTGTACAGCTCCCAATACAAATAGGCATGAGTGTAAGCTAATGAGCGTGTCAGAGACTATCTAAATAAAAACTTCAACTAGTGTCCCAGTTCCTCAGAATAACTCAAAGAGTAGAACTGTTCTCGCCGGAGCTGCTTTCTTCTAAAAATTGCCAAGTCGTCAAGGTTGTGCACACCAGAGGTTCCTACGGTTATGTTTTGACGTGCCTTTAAATGCTAATTAGCGTCAATATTAATAAATTGACATTTTCAGAGTTAGAACATAGATAATCAGTTTATGACTTTCTAAATATGGTTTTCACCATTATTAGAGCCCTGTAGATATGAAATAACACCCCTATAGTCACCTTTACACTCCTATTATTCTTTGCTTACAACACATTGCTAATGCACAGGCTACGGGATCACTGCAGGGACACAAGAGACGGCCACGGCTTTAAGCATAGCATAGCATAGCATCTGTCGGACATGACTGACTCCATGCAGTGTTAAGGTAATGTCTTATCAATGTAACATTACTGATGCCTAGTGACCAGAATACTACATGACAAAACAGCCATAAATAATTTTTTCAAAAAGCGTAAGGGAGTGATGTTTGTACCGTGACGTAGCAAGGGACGACTGGCGCGACAAACTTGCTAGGCTGGCAACACCAACTCCTCCTTCTCCATCTTCTTATTCGCTAGAATTTTTTATATATAAAAGTTGTATTTTATATTGTGTATGACTGTTGCTTGTTCTATGTCGAACTGAGCAGTCAGCACAGAGACGTACATACATTGCATTCAATTCCATTTCCGGTTCTACGGTTATCATCACCTTTCACCTCTTTGCCATCGGTGCTCTTCTGTTACGGCATAACACACACAAAACCCCCTGCAAAAAAAGCCAACGAAAAAGCAGATCAAATCCTTTAGATGCTCAATGCGGAGCTGAGGTCTCATGATGCAAGGTGAAACTGACATATTCTAGATATATATATTCTATAATTTGAGTGAAACTAGACGACCGTAACGGGACATTTGACTTGGGAGGTTCCACGGCAGGTTTTCATAATGCAAGGATTGTCAAACGGTACCCAAAATGGGAGCCTTTTTTTTACCTTTTTTGCCCTACGGTCACGGATAAATATAGCCCAGGCAAATGTTTAACCGCAAGATCCAAAGAAATGACACAAACAAGGATTGTGACGCTTGTCTACTTGTCCTGTGATTATGATTTAAAGACGAAACCTCGCATGCGGTGCATTTTTCGGGGAAAGGGCACGGAAATTGGAACACAATGACATTTGCTATAATGCACATGACATTTACTGTGTAATTCTGTCAGCGCGGACCTCCGAGCTTAGTTGAGATCTGTTCAAAGCTGTTATTCTTGACAGCAAAACGGCTAAGATCAGCATGAGTGTCGCTTGACAAAAAAAAAAAAAAAAAGTCTTCTAAAGGGGGATGGAAATGGCGATGCTCCGTAACAAGCTGATGACAAGCTTTCCACACAACACCCGACGCATTTATTTGGGCCAAAACAGGTTTGTGTGAGATTTGCACACACTTGTCACGACTCTTAAGCTCTCTTCAGAAATGAGAAGAAGGAAATAAACAGGTGAAATCAAACAACAGAGAAAAGCCAAAGGGGAGAACATGGAGGAACAAAAGGCCAAACCAGGAGAGAAAAGCAGTGGGGATGCGAGGGGTGGGCTGTGGATCAGCCTGGATGGTCAATAGCTGCTCCACCGTCACGTCTCCCGACCATGAAGTCCACCTACACCTTCCAGACGCTATTTAACATGAAAATTGATTTAAAGAGAAGCAGAGATGTCCGCAGGGGGACCCGGGGACAGGTGCCTGCAGTCATCCGGGAGAGAGGCTAATGAGAGGTGAGGGACCCAAACGGCGCTAACAAGGAAAGTCGGGAGAAGAGAGGCGTGAATTAGACAGGCCAGAAAAAGGAGGAAATGAAGTCAAACTGCAGGGAAAGAGTTGAAATGTTTTTATTTCTCCAGAAGAAACTAAATGAGGCTTCACGTGGGCGTCGAGCTGCTGCAGTCTGCGGGTCTTAACGGTGGTCAGCGCACGCAGAGACAAATCTTCACGCCAAATGTCTCAAAGTGAACTTTCAAATCTTAACATTTTTCTAAAAAGGAACCACTTTGGGAGTAATTCCAGGATGTGATAACCACTAGCTTTAAAGTCCCGTTAAATAAAAACATTCTTAAACCACATAATATTGGGAAAAACAACAAATGATTCTCGCCACTGTAAACATCAAATTCAATTTGTCATTACAAAATGACAGCTTGTGAGAATGGTCCATAACATGCATAAGAATAGCATATGAAAATCTCCTTAAAGCCGCTTTAGTTGGTCAGTAAAAGCTAAACTGACACAGGCCTATACCGTATTAATAATACATATTTTCTACTAATGTCACAATATTATACTGAGCAGCCAGGACAGAGAGGTGTGTCAAACGTTTTTCCCTACCTTGAAATAACCTCCATTTCCTGTTCTATGGTCATCATCACCTTTCGCGACTGCATTGCTCAAAAAACACACATACAAAAAGGCGAGCACAATTGGAGGGCACCAGGGAGCAATTCCAGGATGTGATATACAATTTACTAAAACAATTCTTAAACCAAATATATTTTTAAAATCAAATCAATACAATCATGCAATACACCACTTGCAGGTGCACTCAATGCACACCCCTCACTGTAAACATCAATTCGATCGGGTGACGTCGCAATGTCACTTTGAATCGCCAAACTAAGTAACAATGTTTCATATGTCTAGGAACAACAACAAAAAAACGAAGTCATAGGAAACCCACCTTAAATCGCCTTTTGTAGGTCAATAAAAGCTTCATTGACACAGGCATATAGCTGGACAGCTATGATGTTGTTTCACTAGCTAGCCGACGAAAAGCTAGCAAATCAGCCTGTGTGAGATAACGTTATTGGCAGGCATTAAAAAAACAAACATTGTGCGGTAAGTAACGTGTTTTTAAAATAATACGTTGTGATTCACATAGCTGCGTCATACAATTACCTCGTTTAGACTTGATTCGACCAGGTGCACATTTACAACAGCTACGTCCTGCTGCTTCACGCACTGTATTCTGGGAGTTGTAGTGATAAGATTAAATTATTTAATTTAATGTAACAACTAAAAATTCTTCTTCTAAATTCTTAATTATTACATTTTTTTAATGTGTATTTAAATATATTGCTATTTTATTATGGTGCGATATGATTATATGATCTTGTTAAAGTCACCAACTTAAGATAATTCAGTTCTATAAGTCCCACATTTTAAATTTCCAAATATTTAGTGATGTGTCTGAGAGCAATGTGATTAAAGCTGCAAACCGTGTTATTAGTACTTAGGGGAGCATAACAAAGCAAATTAATCTGAAAAACATCAAGGCAATGTTTCTCACTAATGTCAGTCACTGACATTTTTATTATCAAATAGCTGCAAAACCACAGTAGAGTACAGCATGTTAAATAAAAAGCCAGGGTTGTGTAGAATCTTCTTTGCCGCTTGTCCTCACTAGGGTCGCGGGGTTATGCTGCAGCCTATCCCAGCTGACTTTGGGTGAGAGGCAGGGTACACCCAATCGCAGGGCTCACATTCCTACCAATGGACAATTCAGAGTGCATATTTTTGGAATGTGGGAGGTAACCGGCAACTACGGGCAGAACATGCAAACTCCACACAGAGATGCCCAAATGGAGATTCAAACCCAGATCTTCCTGATCTCCTGACTGTGTGGCCAACATGCTAACCACAAGGCCATCATGGTTTCTCTCCCGCTTCATGCCTCTTGGGGGAATCGAACATGCAAAACTTGATGCACTGCAGCGCTTTCACAACTCATAATTTCAACTCGTGAGCTCTTTTCACAACCCTTTTAAGGCACCTTTCTGTAGTTGCGTCTCCCAAAAAATCTGCAACTTCATTATATTTGATGGCAATCAAAAGATACAAAGAGGATGCCACAAAGTCAGATTGCCCGCTTGCTGCACCAAAAAAAACGTTCCCTTATTATCATCCCTTCCCCTTCACTGTGTAGTGTGTAAGCCTACATTAAAGCAAAGGTTGGCTTCAGTCAGGCTTATTGATTGTATTGATCTGTGCTCAGAGGATTGGGAGAAATCAACACGAGAACATGAGGGAGTGCAATCAGGGCATCACTTTTAACAGGATTTGTCTGTTACGAATAGGCAGATTGTACACAGAATAGGCTCATTTTTGTACAGCATTTCTGTGGTATGCATGTTTATGTGTACTGTATATTGTTGTTGTAGCAATCTTCAATGTATTTTTGGTGTGTTTGGGTGCAGTGGAGGAGCCAGATTTCTGATTTGTGTTGAAAACTACGGTCTGGATCAGAGGTGGGCAATGGGCCAGAATTGGTTCAATAATGTCTGGCCCCATCCCGATCATGAGCACATAAAAGCAAATACTCTCTCTTGCTAGTGAGCGGCAGCAGGTCGATGTTTTTAAATCACCCACCCGATAACGCAAGATGACCGATGAACAGATAGGTTTCACTGTTGCATCTCACAGCAACTATGGTGTGTTCAAGGAGCACCGGGGTTTCAACGCTTGATGAGAAAACGTTATCGATGGCGCATGAAGACATCAACATGTAAAAACTGTCGGCTTGGCACAGGTGCAGTGCTACATGCATGCTGTACATTTTACCCGTATTATCACCTGTTTATAAATGATAGTAAAAAATTTGGTTTTGGGACGCCCCGCTTTTTGTATGATTCGGTTTTTGACTAAAGTGTTTGCCCGTAACAAACTAGTTAGTTTGCCCTGCACTGTGTCATTCTGCAAACTCGAGGGCCCAAACAAAGACGACACACTGTCCGCGCATTTTTCATTGCATGCAACTGCTAAATAACCTGCCACGGGGCCAAAGACAGATGCGCATGCCAGCAGTTTGATAGACTGATTAGAAGGAGAGAAACACTATTGAATTCAGTCCACGGCCACAATAAGATCCAGCCATTTGTGATTTATTAATTATTTTTGCATGGTTTTATTCATGTAAAACTGAAATTATTCTCTATAAAATGCATTTCTTGTTAATAGTTTTGGGTGTCTGGAACAAATTAACTGGATTTACATTATTTCCGATGGTGAAAATTGCTTTTCGCCTGACCTTTTGGAAGAAATTAATAATGAAAACCTAGGTAGCACTGTGAATGGGATGTGTTTTCTGAGGAAAAAACGGCCTATTTTCAGAGAAAAAAAAGATATACATGCATGCTTATATCCACATTTTTCACAAAAAATTCCACAAATGTTGAATAACAAGTATGCAGGGGTCTACTGTATATGGTTGCTGGGGTAACAAGGATCATGACTTACTGGGAAACCTTTCAGGATTTGAGTTTTAATCAGCAACTTTGAACAAACTGATGACCCTATGAGGGCCCACGTGGCATCATCCCAGCGTGTATTCCTAGATGTCTACTCTTGAAGGATCAAGGCCACTGGTATCATGTCACCATGACAACAGCGGCATCAAGATGTGACGCCGGGTGTCAACTGTCGCCATGCTGCGGGATGCGATGTTCCTCCCATGGTGTGAAGGTGTCAGGAGCAGAAGATGCCATCCAGCTGTCCGCTCCATCTCCACTTGCTTGTTTAACACATCCAACTCCACATCTCCAAAGCCTGCTGTCTTTCACCTTACTCCTCTTCCACTTGCTGCCATGTCGGCTATGACAGGAAACAGAAAGTGGGCCGACCAAGGCCTGTAGCCAACTTCATTGATCCTTCAACAAGCAACATTTACTTTATGCTCCTCCCTTGTGCCTGACACTTGATCGATTGAAAACAAAAGGAGACGGCTTGCATCACTTATCTTTCATTACATTATAGGAGAGGCAGGAATAATTATTTTCGACAGAGTAAAAAATGATGTCCAATAGATGGCACAACTAACTCTTTAACTACCTGCTCAATCCAATGGTTGACTATATTTTGCCTGACTATATTTCAATGAGAGGCGTGCCTAATAAACTGTTTATCAAGGATGTCCAAAGTGTGGCCTACAGCTCATTTTTTATTGGCTGAGGTTTCAGGGTGTCACAGGACACCCAACTCATGAGACAAGACAATTACCATTAATTTTAAGAAAATGTACGATGAAAAAAATTGACTGGACAAACTAACTTCATTTAACCGAGTCAAAAGCAAAGCAGGTGTGTTTGGAATTCTTATTGTACCACAAGTCGACGCATGACGATACTGTTAACATTTTCTTAGACCAAATAAACCACTTATTATATCATCATAATGCAGTATTTCCTTTTATATTTCCTCTTTCACTCTGTAAAGTTGCAGAATTGCCGTTCGCGATGTGTAATTTCTCACAGGCAATTCATACTTCCTGTCAAACGTTTGCAGCATTTCTTAAAATGCTGGCTTTTCAACGGTATTAAAGAGCAGCATTTCTTTTGCGATGACTTTCAGACCAGTGCACACCATTTTGCACTGTTCTGTTTATTTTGCCAACCAAACGGGACAAGGGCTGTGCATCTGCATGTGTAGTTCTTCCCAAATGGGAAAACTGACTCCCCCAAGTTTGTTTTGTTGCCTTTTATGTTGCTACCAATTTCAAATAAATTCAGCATACCGGCTCGTTGGTGTTGATGGGCTCACCTTGCTCATTATTCCTACACGGGGGGTATTTGGCTTTGCAAGCATCTTTTTCCCCCCTCTTAATTTCTACATTACCTTGCATTGCTCCTCACGAAGCTCCACTCTTTTGCGGTTTGTGTATGTTAGCAGCCCCACTCCCGCCACAGAGACAAAACTTTATGACAGACAAGAGGTCTCACTCTTTTGGCTGTGTGCTGAAAAAATGCACAAAGTAAAACCTCTTCCTGCCTGTTTGGAGGCAATGTACGAAGGCCGGCAAAATTATCGACTTCATATTCATTTATCATGTCATTATCACAAGTTTTTTTTTTATTTTGCGATATGACACGACACCTCTACTGAGGCTACAGTCTAACAATACAATGAAAGAAAATGACATGCACCTGCATTGTTGCTTAGAGCAATGGTTCTCCAACTCCTTACACCAACTGCCACTTCACGCTGGCACGTACCACAGTTTTTGCTACCACTGCTCAGTTTAGCTTCCAATAGTTGCTTGCGCTCTCAGTTAACTGGCTAATGAGGCAAGTTAAACATTTAATTTCAGCAAAGGAAGATTTTATTTGAATGCAATTGTAGGAAACCATTGGTTAATACATTTTTTAAAAGATTATTTCATAGATTCAAAAAAATTGAGTCCTGGATGTCCCTCCTGTTGGCACTTACCAAAAAAATAATTGTGTATAGAGGATCTAGGACTATTTTAGCAAAGGATCCTTAAAAACAGCAGAAATCTCCTGTTAAATAGATCTATGAGCATATGCTTCACACATGGTTTATATCCTGTGAGACACTCCTTTTAAATGTAATCTACATCTTACTTGTTTTGTTTGAGAATGCGAGTTTTGACCGCTAAGTAGCAGCAGCATCAATGATAATATCAAAAGGAATGAATGATAAATGGAGTGTTTTGTCCTTTTCCCTCCACATTAGCATAGTTGGACAAAAAGAGAGCAGCCCAGTGTTGGTATTGAGAGGGAGGGGAGGGGCGGTAGGGGGATTGGACATGCAAATGGAGCCCAGCATTAGCATGTGCTATGCTCAGGGGGGCTGAGATGTGTGGGAATGTCTGCTGAGACGCTGATTTGCACACCGCGGGCCTGCTGAAAGTCTCCGAGGCGGAGGTCTAATTTCACGTTGCGACAAGGCGCACCCCGGCGGAATGTTAAACAATTAAACACTTGAAATTCAGACGCCCCTTCATTTGGCAGCATAGGAATTAAAAACAATTTCACGGCTTCCTATATAACAAGAGATCTCATTTTACACCACATCAGAGTGGAACTATTACATTTCCGACGTCTTTGGTGGCAGAAAATTATGAAAAAGAGGAGAAATAGTTCATTATTAGTCTCTAGAGGTTCCAGGATGAGCCAGCTGAGAGCTTTGTCCTGCTTCCCCCCTAGTCTGAGCTTGGACCCTGTCCCCGAGCTACACCAGCTGGCTCCGGTGGGTCCACTTGGCGGCCGGCCCAGACTGTCGGCGGCTCCAGATCTGGGCCCCGAGCCACGACTTTACAAGGGGCCGCCTCCTGCGACGGTGAGCTGAAAAAAACAAAAACAAAAAAAAAAAAAAAAAGATGAGGACGAAGATGAGTCGACACACAAAATCCTGATTGAATACGTGCGATGGCGGGGGAAAATGCATTTGAAGCAGTGGCTGTGTTGTTTAATACTGCTCTTTATCCTAGCAGGCAGCAGGTATTCAACACTGGATGTTGACAAATGTATCAGTTTGGGCATTCAATCAGCTTTAAGATCGTAGGTCCACATTTTAATCAGACAAAAGCGAAAATCTCAACTGCTGCTTTGTTGCCATGAAAACAATTTGAAACCTAAAACTCATCACTAAGGCCAAACTAACCCAAAGAAGCTGAATGAAAAAGGCACTTTATATATTTGCACCAATACTTAATGGCTATAAAGAGTTTTTGTATAATCCTGCTCACTAACAAACAAAATACAAAGGCATCCAGTAGATATTGCTGTGCTATACGGTCAAAAATATATATCCCGATAACGATGTACGTCATGATTTACTTTTTTTTTTTTTAGAAACCCAAATGAAATGAAATTCTGTTATCATTTCTCATTTATAAAAACACATTTTATATATAAAAAAGTACAAGACAATTACCATAAATTCCAGAGCGCACCTGAATATAAGCCGCACCCACCAAGTGTAAAGAGGGGGAAAAAAAGGTGTGCATACGTATATAAGCTGCACTTGTCTATAAGCCTTGCAGTCCTACCTACACTCGATGTCCCCAGCTTCAAGACTGAATCTGCACTCTATGCATCATGGTAATTGCAGTTATTTTAGGCATAAATCAGTCACATCATTGTTGAATAGTTTTTACAGAATCACATGTGCAGGACTGCTTGCCATAGACCTGGTGCCTTTGGACGACGACTTGTTTGGTGTGTGGGGTTTGTATCATCATCTTGTGGTTTTGAGGTAACAGTACTTTGCCGCATTTGAACACTATCGCTACTGTTCTTCATGCCGTTCAAGTGACTTGAAAAGATTAGACGTGTTCAAGTCAATGGTCATGACTTGTTTTGCAGATCAGCGTTGTTTGGTTGGTGTCTGACTTTAATTCCAAACCAAAGCCAGTGTTTTGTTGGCTTAGCTTACAAACTAAGCAGTACAGTTTCTATCGTTCCAGTAGCCGAGCTAACCACAGAGCAGCCATTACAATTACGACTTATAGAGGATCATATTGTGTGGTAGACTATGTTGCACGGCCATATACATCACAATATCACACACCACTACCAGTAGAGTGCAGACCTCAGCCAAGGCCAACTGGATCAAATATTACATACTATTCCAGAGACCCAGCTTTTACACTTATTTGGAGAAAACAGAACACACTGTGGGTTGTAATTGTTGTCGCCCCTTATGCGTTGTGGTCAAAATGCTTTGGATAACAAAGATGCTCTCCCAAGTGAACTTTATTAACCAAGCAGTGCTCCTCTGACTCCAACTGTTCATTTAACTTTTTCCTGCCCTCCAGACAGGACATTGTGACTAATCCCTCCGACTGTTTCCATTTCTGGAATTGCCCGAGTCCCTTTTTGCTCGTCTCTCGTAAGGCGGCCTTGAGCAACGGCTGCTCATTAGTCACTTTCCCTGAGAAGACCACACTGACACAGGCGCAGCCGGTCTCGCCGAAGGCGAGCGGCGCCACACGCGCTTGTCAAGACGCCAGGTGACTTCGAAGCAACCGACCGACCCATCAGGGTACTACAGCTGCAGCGACAACAGGGTTACTCACACAGGACCGTGTACCTGCCACAGAAGAAGCAAGAAGGGGCTTGTGGTTGTAGAGAATTTGCAGTCAAAACCTCAGGGTGTCACACATGATACTGCTTGATAACTAGAAGGATCTACATCTTTCAAAATCCAACGAAATCCAATGCAAAATATTATAATAAATACACAATTACCAAATAAGCCTTTATTGCTAACTGAAGTATACAATAGAATCCTTTTGAAATTGTTTGGTAGATTTCGGTATCTTTTGGATTTGAGATCTTTGGGGTTTTAAAACTTTGACCTGATAGTACATTTTGGTTTCTTGATTTAGCATTATACGAGGGCAAAATATGTTAAAAAATACAAAATAGCACACTCAATCTATTCCAAGAAAGACTTTTTCCATAAAGGTCTTGTATTGACGTGGTACCTGTTTTGTCTAGCGAGTGCACTTTCAGGCATCATGATTAGAGCACATGTTGGTAATAAAGATGAGGGCATGCAAGAGCAGACTGATAGTGGTCCTTAATGGAAATGAAAGCGGGCGGAGCACCAACCTGAGGTTCACATGGTCTCACTCCATCAGTCTACTCTAGCGTCTCCGGGCACTCAGCGAGCGACCTAGACGGGCCTGGTAGGAGCAAAAA
Organism: Dunckerocampus dactyliophorus; assembly: GCF_027744805.1. Taxonomy (NCBI): domain Eukaryota; kingdom Metazoa; phylum Chordata; class Actinopteri; order Syngnathiformes; family Syngnathidae; genus Dunckerocampus; species Dunckerocampus dactyliophorus. The sequence continues at coordinate 15,691,641 of NC_072838.1, read as the reverse complement.
GCCCAAATCAATACTCGGCCTCTAGAACACTTGGGAGATACTTGATAAAGAACATGCAACATGGCTACGATATGCTCATGCAACTCAAGCGTTCAGCTCTGGTAACATTTTTAAGAAACATTACACAGTACAACTAAAATGGACTTAGATTTGGCTTTGTTCATTTCAGCATGAGTTGCATTAACACTAACCTGATTATTATTACTACTGCTATGATATTGGAAGTTGTTTTTTTTCTTACTTTTGAGTCTTTTTGTTATTGATTTTTTTCTTTTAAAAATGACTACGCATTTACCAGCAGGTTTAAGTCAAAGGCTAAACACACTACGAAATTAAACATTTAGGGTTAGGTTACCTTTACAGTGGAGTTGTCTAGGTTAAAAGCATCCTCTCCATTGCACTGCCATTACTGCCTAGACCTGAATGGTGGTTTGAATTCAGTTAATTTGCAGCGACTATGAAAGCAATTGTCATTAACGATTACGACCACAGGTAAGAGGATTGAAAAAGTCTTATACATACCCAGGCATTCAATGCTTTAGAACTCTATACACATTAGGAAGCTATCCGGGGTTATTTTAGAGGTCTTACCTCTGGGTCCTTTTTAAAAAGTATAGAAAGAGAGAGAGAGAATAAGTCGAGCTCTTTTGATAAGCCATCATTTCAGACATCATTTAGTAGAGTTAAAAGGCGTCAATGCATTCATTTAAGATTTAAAAAGCGCTTTTGAATGAGAAACAAAAAGAAAAACCCCTACATCTGACTGCCGACAGGAAACAAATAAAGCAAGTTACGTTTCATTAAAAAAAACAACTAAGCTTTATTGACAAACTGCTGCAAAACATCTTTTGGACAGATTTAGTAACCTATTTAGGCAAGCTTACACATGTAGCATAATGCATTTTATGGAGAGGGTACAGAGACTAGTGTGAAGAATAAGTACAGTTAGGAGCTTTTAAAATATGTACAAGAGTTGGGATTGAGCTGCAGGATCCCTTCTCTATTAAAAGAGACGACCCATGTGGAGATTTTTGTCCCAATCCTTCTTGTGCATGCAGTTTATCGACAATCAGATCACAACATGAAGACCTGAACTGTTTTTGAAGCATAACAGGAGGCCATTGCTTTAAATGAGTCTTAGTATGTACGTTTTACATGGTAAATCAAATTGAGGATATGAGGACAGTCCATCTCAACAGTGTCTATTAGGGCTATATTTCAAAACTCTAACAAGTACAATGACAAATATTGCTGCCTGAATCTAAATGAATCTTTTAGAGCTATTTAAAACAAAATCATCACACAGAGTGAATTCCATTAACTTTATCCTTCACTTCATTTTATATTTGCTTTTGTGTTTCTATATTACAGGTTTAAAAAGGTCTTTTATTCAACTACATTAACAGAATTTTGAAATGTAGCCTAAATGGGAATCTGCAACTGAACCTCGACAGATTCTTTGTTTAAAAAAACAACTAAAATGGATTCTTTAAGACAGGTGGAGTACGAGCCACTATTTCAACTTGAAATTACTATTACAAAACAGTCTTTTAAAAAAAACAATGCCAAGAAAGCCAGAGGGGTGGAAATGGTCAGAAAAACAGAAATAAAAGGGCGGGGAAAAGAAAAACCCTCTAACAGCCACTTTGGTTGCTTGTGTATAAGTGTGTGTGTTTTAGGGGAATGTGGGTTGATTATAGTCAAATCACACACAGAATTTCAGTCCCAATCTTGTAGAAAGTCCAATGTTAAAAATAAAAAACAAAAAAGAAACCAAAGCCAAAACGGACAATTACTTGTGTCGGGCTGCTTAAAGCGACAGCTGCCACTGACGACAGGTAACACTGTAAGGGGGGGGGCGGGGCTCGCTTCAGTACGCTCTGTATGGGTGATCCCTGTAAGGCGTCTTGGCACCTCTGGAAGAAGGCGGGGCTTTGCCTGGAGCTGCTCGCTGTGTCCCGTTCCAATTATCCTGGGCTGAAGGCCACACATGTACATCACAATTATATCAACGGTAATGCTGGTTCATCCATCAGACAAATAATAGTATGTATTTCTTACCATAAGTATCATATGACTGTGCAGATTCTCCGTGTCCGTAGTCGTAGTATTCTGGCTCTCTGGTGGGCCAACATAGGAAGGAGGAAGGGGAGAAAAAAACAGACTTTAATCTCAGGCAAACATCAAGTACCCATTGAGTGAAATGTCTAGGGGGATGCTAATTGGCTTCCGTGAGTGAGATCAAAGCTCCCGAGCAGCACAGCCAAGTACCATCCAGGCTGGTTTGGTGCAGAATTGGGGGAGAAAAAAAAAAAAAAAAAAAAAGAAGGCAGAATGCATGCTGGTCTTGGAGCCTATTTCAAGTGAAGGTAGCAGGTGAAAAAGCAGAGACAGAAGTGTGAGTCACTCACGCCTGCTGCTGACTGTAATAGCTGTCGTACGACTCGTAGGCCACCCCGTCATAGCTCTCTTCGTATCCCTGGAGAGGGGAAGGAACAAGAGGGAGAGTCTTGTGAGTCATGGATGTCAAGGCGTCCTCGCTGCCAGCACCAGACTGAAGCAATCATCCGTTTTCAGTATTTAAATACAAGTTTTATGGAAAAACAAAAACTAAACAAAACAGTATACACTCAACAGTACTTACATATTCCTCGTAGCTCTCGGCGGCTGCAGCAGGAGTGTGCTGGTGGGGTGGCATCCTCTGTGGGGGCCCGGCAGCTGGCGGCCTGGCACGGGCTGCTGCAACTCCCCTGGCAGATACAGCACCGGGCCCTCCTCGGCCCGGCAGGGCGCCCCTCATTGCGCCGCCTCTGGCTCCCCGGGTGGCGGCGGCTCCACGTGGCGGCATTCCCCTTCCCCTGGGAAACAGGTCAGGAGCGCATCCTTGGTTATAGTGTCAACAAACGCTGTCCTTGTGTCACCCTCAGTGCACACGTCTGTCATTACCTGTGCAGTCCTGGGGGGACGCCCCGTCCCCGCAGTCCTCTCCCTCTGCCTCCGTGCTCCTGGCCTCCGTTCAGGTAACTCATCTCCATGAATTGCTCCTGGCAGATATCATCAGTCACATCCTGTGTGTAGAGCAAAAAATGACAGAGTGATGCAGAGGAAGCAGTGACCAACAAGAAAGAAACCCTGTAGAGTGCAAACCCCGTATTGGGGTCCTGTGAAAAAATGTAGCGGCTCTGCAGCTTTACATTTAGGATGTATTCACACATGGGATATTATAACATGCTTGGGCACAGAGGGCACCTTACAGTGAAGCACTGTACACTGACTTGGCCTGAGAACAGTTCTAAGAGGTTGTTGTCCTGGGCTAAGGATTACTCACGCACAAGCACGTGCATGAGACCCAACCTCACTTATTAATCCTGCCTTGCATAATAGCTACTCTAAACATTTATAAAGTGAGGAAATGAAGTGACACCACCAAGTTCCATACAAAACGGTTGAGTACTTTTCAGTAATCCTGCAAACTAACAAATGTGCAAAGACAAAGCTTCTGTGGCGACATAAAGCCCTCCCTGTCTGTGTGACTGCATGAACAGAATACGTTATTCATTTCACACACACACAAAAAAGTTGAGTGGATTAGCAAGTCCCCTTTACAGAGAAGCACAAATCCCGCAACACAATCTGCCGTTTTCCTTTGGGGAGCAATTTAGAGCGCTGCCCTGTGACCCAATCAATTCTTTTCATGCACCCAACCTGCGCGTAAAATGGAGACAGAGCTCTAATGACTATGAAAAAGACAGAGCATCCTCAAATATGTGGCGCAGATGGCAGCTTTCAATTACTTACAGTGTGAGCCATTTGACTGATATCAAATTCAACTATGGCGACATGCAGTGACACTGCGCCGGCATCTAACAGGCCAGCTGGGTGACAGGTCTTTACACCCTCAAGGTGTTGGATGAGCTTGGTGAACACCCGGTAGAAATGATCAAATAAGCAGCGCTGTGTCACCAAAAACGACCTGCAGACACATGATTTGAGAGGCCATACTTTGCTTCATCCGCACCTCAAATCCTGCATGGAGGTGAGTGGACAAGCAGATATGCCATTAACAATTTAAAAACAACTCCAAACTGAAATGCATTAAATCATGCCTGGAATGCAAATTAAAGTAATAAAACCTGGCAGCTTTTCCCACAACACATTCCTCTCCTCCCTCCTCAAAATATTGCACCCTAATGAAATATGTGAGGCCTTCCGCAAACCCCACAGTGAAACATTGTTAGAGAACAAGTAGCATGAGCTCAAAGCAAATCAGGAACCTCAGCATAAAACCCATCCAGTAAGTGCAGGCAGCACAGCGTGAGCTTAAAATCACAGCTGTCTGAAAGTTAAACAACTCTACTAGACTAGACCCGACGATAGACAAACAGTGCCACCATTATTTCACACTGCTATTCTAGTGGGGGAATGGGCTTTGTTGTTACGTGCAGTGCTGAATCAACATTTGTGCTGTAAGCGACATTTAACACAACGGACACAAAGCATTTTAAAAACAGCCTGTGAGTGCAATCCTGACATTGTCATTGTGCCAGACATGAGTCAAGCAGCGGCCTATTAATGTTTACAGGCTGCCACGACTTTCTGTAGAAGTGAATTTGCGGAGGAAAAACCAGTCAAGGTCTCAAGAACAAGATTGAATCTGTGTGCGTTAACATTTTCTCCACAGCCATTCATCCGGTCTAATTCAAGCATGAAAGGTGTTGATGGAGGGATAAGAATGTATAAATATAATATATAATATAAGTATAAATACAAACAAATGACAGGACTGTGACAGGAGAAATGCGCTCTACAAGGATCCAACTGTAACTTTAGGGAGTTTAGCCAAATCACCATAAAATTCAGCAGACACCTTTAGGGGACTGAAAAGCACGTGGTAAAAAAAAAAAAAAAAAAAAAAAAAAAAAAAAAAAAAAACACACCAGTCATTGTCCATTTGACTAATGCTTACAAAACTGAGTATATCTGTATTCCATGTACCTAGCATGTCTCCCTAAGTATTTTTAGCCCAACCCATAGGGGGCGCCCCAAATATCATCTACAGTCATGTTCAAATGGAAGTTTTTAGCACAACTCACAGGGAACAGGAATTTCTTGACTTCTTCCATGGCGTGTGCCATGCGCAGGTAGGCGTCGGGCACAGGGGCAAACACCTCCACGAACACATGCAGCTCCATCGACAGGTGTGCATACTTTGGCTCGCCGCCGTTCCTTAGCTCCTCCTCCTTTAACACAGATAATGTTCATATTGAAAAATTTGAATACATGGGTAATTTCATTTCAGATGCAACCGGTAATGGCCTGATAATTACCTAAATTGGTGCACAACCTGTTAAAAAAAGACAGATGTGCAGTGACTAGGCTTTCGTAAGCTTTGCCATTAGCAAATTTTTTGCCAGATGTTTAATGGCTGCAGGAAACCCCGCCCACAAGTGTCCAGATGCCAAAAATGACTGTTGTATTTATTATTAATATTATTATTATATACCTTTGCTTTGTCTCTCATTGAGCCCTTGCCCAGCACAGAGATCTTTGCTCCGGTCTCCTCCTGCAGACGCTTGATGGTGTTTCCTTGGGGTCCCAGAATCTTGCCCACAAAGTTGAACTTGAGAAACAAGAACAAAGACAGGATAAGTCTTCCTGGCAATGAAAACAAAAGGCGGGAGGGGCTAGTAGCAATCACTGGCAAGGGTCTTGTTGCGCATCCTGCAGGCTTTAAGTAGCACATTGACCCAAGGAGAGGTCGATACGAGCCGCCGAGGGTTGTAATGCCGTCAGTGACTGGACGCTATCATCAGAGCGTTTAGCAACATGTGATTAAAAAGTGTCAATCTCCACCTGCGCTAGCTTTGAACTAGCTGATTGCTGCTGTGACGGTTGGGCCGAGGCTGTCAAATAAATTCCGAGAGTTATAAAAGTGGAGCATGGAAAGAAGAAATTCATTGCTGAGCCTATCTTCTTCCAGAAATGTAAAAATAACATAAAAATCGGTGTCTGTTACAGAATCCACTCAAGGTTACACATCAAATTTATGTGTTTAGTGCAATTCACAAAAAAAATGTACAAGCATCCACATAAACAGTCCCGGGTTAACATCCAGGTTAAGAAGAGTAATTTGAGACTCCAACTAACCTGGCGGCTGAGTGTAATTGAAACTTGACAGCAAGATAAATTGTCACAACAGTGAATAAAAGCACAGAAGACAAACCTTGGGGTACTGTTTGACAGGTATGAGGATTCGCTCCTTAAGTTTCATGTTCTTTGTTGCGAAAAGATCCAAGTACATGTCAGACTCGTCCTTCTTGGGTTCACCTTTTTGGATCCTGTCAATTTCTGGAAGGGGGAAAGAGTTGCGATTACAGACAGGGGCAGGCGTGCAGATTCTATCAATATCTATAATAAGACCTAATAAGATGAAAATTGTAAATACGCGCCAAAAAACAACGTAAAACAGCTTTTAAGATGGCGTGAACTTGCCCCATTATTCTCACTGGGGGTCGCAGAGGCTTTGTTCGTCTATTCTAATGGAAAAAATACCATTACTGCCGGTCTCGACCTGCATGTTACGGGTAAGTACGACTTACTATACAATTTCGTCGAATTTTAAGCTTTTAAGGGCATGGCTGTAATGGAGCCTAGATCAAAACAGGAAGAAAGAGTGATCCACACCCTATGAACTCGGGGCAACAAAGCCTGAGCGCAACGCAATACTGCTCGGTCTTCCTAACTTGAGCTCACTTGTAGAACCATTAAACCAAGAGACTCGAAAGTCACCGCGTGCGGATATACGTGTATATTTTGGGTGAAAACACATAACATAAGCGACAAAATTAGAGAGAAGACGACAAAAAACCAACGCGTGTTACGAAATGAGCAGGAAGTGAACATACAAATAAAGTTTTTTTTTTAAGTGTAGCTGTAATGGCCACGTAACTTCAAAGAACATCAACGCACGTGAACAGTGTTAAACATGGCGCTCAACTGATTTTTCAGACATTTATCAACACTTAAAACGACACAAAAAGGCTCACCAACACACCAAAGTCGCTTTTACCTGCGTTTAAAAGTTTCATGGCGTGCGTGAACGACGAGTCCAGACTGTCCTTTTCCGCCAACAGCTCAGGAAGATATTTGTTGTCGCCGTTCTCCATTTTGAGTTGAGAGATAAGAGGATGATTCTCTTCCGAGTTTTTAAAAAAAATCCAACAATGGTGGTTGAAAAAAGTAGTCCAGTTATGTAACTAGAGATTTAGTCTCAACAATGCCCGCTACTTTTTCGTCGCCGTACTTCGTTTGCTGGCCGTCCGTCCGTCCGCCCGCCGTGTCTTCTCCGACTGGAATGAGAGCAGAAGCGCCCAGTAAGATGACTCCAAAAGGCGGAAGTGACGTTATGTGATGTCACCATCCAAGCAACGCCCCTGCTGTTTCCTTCCTGAGGCGTCTTCAATTTTTTTTAAAAGCCTAAAATACTATTGTATCCTCTAAAAATAGCATTTTATAAGGTACGGATTGACGCAAAAGAGAATGATTGTGAACATTAAAAGTAGAATTATCGTGAACATTTTGTGTCAACACACCACAGGGCACATGAGTAGTCAACTAGTTTGTTTAATTTGATAGTTTTACTTGTAATGGTAATTCGATGATACAGAGTTCACTGATTAAAAGTCAAGCCTACAGATTACCCACACAGTTTTCTTCTACAATACACAAATTTTAGTGTGCTGACGATTTTTGCTGCAGATTTGTACATTGTGCATGGTAGAACCAGTAATTGCCACATTTTACACAGATAATCAGAATCACTTTGAGTCTGAATGAAATCATCCTTTCCAATCAAAACATCCTTCAAGATGCAGTCAATCATTAGTGCAAACAGGAAATTAAATGACTGTGTATTAGTTTATGTCAGCTAACTCTTCTACTTCTGAATCACTGCGCACGAAAGGGTGAAAACAGTCATAGACAATTTGTCTATTGTATGACTGAAAAGGCAAACCATGGCTCTTTTGCGTCTAATTTATTTCAAATGTGTAATCTAACTTTAAGAGAAACATGGTGCTTTGAACATAACGGAAGTTTTATTCCAGGCTCTTTACTGCCCCTCAGTGGCAGTGTTGATCATAACAGTGTGCTCCATCAAGCTCAAATTGGGTCCATCAGAGGAAGCCCTTTCTCAGTCCACACTCGCCCTTTTCCTCTCCACTAATATCGATTCCACACACTTAGTGAAAAGAGTGAGGGGAATGTCTGGAGCGGACCTTTCCGGGATTGATTTCTCTGGTCTGGATGCTCGTAATGAACCTGTCACGCCGTTGAGTGGCTCACACGAGAGGTCAGATGTTCAACTTGACCTAATGCATACAAAGTGAGCGCAGGCCATTGCTCATGTATTGTGTGTTCGCGGAGATATACTGTAGCATCTGGGCCGGCAGAGGCTGTGTGAACCTGCCGTAAAACCAGCAGGCCATTTGTCAGCATGCCGCTTGAGAGAAAACCATTACAATTAACCGCAGGTGCATCCGGGCGTGCATCTGCTCACAACAAATGAGCTTCAAAATTTGTCTGCAACAAACACGTATGGCAGGCCGGAGACCAGCTCAAGCTAGCAAGCAGCGCTGAGCGTAATCTATCTATGACCTGTTATTAGTATCCGATGGCTTGCAGGGCTGTCCTGACTCGTCTTGTCCATGACAGAATGCTTAGCCTGTGAGCTGAATTTCAAATGGGCTCATAAAAGGAAGCGTTACTCCTTGTGTCAGGTGGGGGAGCTCCAATTCGTTTGTTTGATTGTGCACTCGCTCGGCTGCTTAGGTGGACTCGTGATGTTAAAAGGTGCAGATGGAAGGTGGGTGTAATGGAAAATGATTATTATTAGGATTCCTTATTCATAAATGGAATGTTGTCATAGTTAGAGCACAGAAAACCTGTTTACAATCTTCTAAATACACTTTTTAACATTATTAGAGCCCTCTAGACATGAAATAACACCATTAAATTACACTCGTATTACCCATATAGTAGGCATAAAAAGTAAGACATTTAAGACATAAATAAGACCTGTGCTCATGTGTGTTGCTGTAAATGTGTTCCGGTGCTAGGGGAGCTTAGCGAGGGGCAGACAGGAAGTGACTTCGGGGGTTCAGAGTTGAGTTTTAGCTTAGCGTGGGATTCATATATTAGTGATTAATGTGTCTGAGATCATTCAAACCTGCAATAAAAGTCTGTTGTTCCGGGGATCAAGTCTGGCGCGTGTGTGTCTCACCAAACACGACAGTAACATTACTGACACCTAGCGACCAGTGTAGAACACTACATATCATTCACAGCATCTTTGAATATGTCTTCTGAATGCCTTATACTTGTATTTTAGCTTCTTTTAGCCACTATTATACTTGCAAATGCTTCATAAAAATATGTAAAATTTGCACAAATATGCATATCTTTCCCTAATAATAATCCAATCTCGACACAGCATAATTTATTCATTAATAACCATGATGGAGTGAAGCCGCGAAATTCAAATTCAAGGGCGAAGTGGCGAGGGATTGCTACATTATCATTCTATCCTGAAAAAATAATTCAGTTCAAATAAATCATGAAGACCCCAAAATAAAATCCTGAAATATGTCAACATGAATCATTTTATGAGTTTGTCATCCTGCTGGTGTGTGTGTGTGTGTGTGTGTGTGTGTGTGTGTGTGCATGCAGCATCACAATATTCCTGTAAAATAAAACAAGCGGGAGGCTGCAGTCTTCCCCCGCTGTAAGATATTCACGACCGATTTACGATGCGCGTCCGCGTTCATTGCGCCCAAATGAAAAGCCAATAAGGTGTTTATAGATACATATATAAATATATATATCCTCACATAATACCCTGTAGCTTGTTAAGATTTTATAACCATGGTCACCACTGGGAAATAGCTCCGGAGGCGGTTTGCATTCGAGCATATCAGTAAGCAAGTGAGTGTGAAGAAGGCGCCACATATGCTGTATAGTGAATTCTATCAGAAATACTTTATCATGTCTGTTTTCGTACCAAGTCACAGGAACACGCTGTTTTGTGCGTCTGCAGCTTTAATTCTAATGACCTGTGTTTGTCCGACAGAATGTGTGTGTCTCCAAGAAGCTCCTTTTTACACTTTTTTACTTTTTCTAATCGATGCCATACATCAACAACAACGCAATATGAAGGAGTGAGACACAAATGTTAGCATTACTACCATAGCCATGTGAGCTACAGTGCTAACATCACATTTTAAAAGCAACATTATGCTAGGTCAGCCTATTCAGTGAAGAAGAAAAAAAGATCAGACTTGCAGCTCCCATGTCTGATGGACAGATAGCGCTGGGCTTTATTTTGAGATGTGTAGTAAAGCCTGCTTGAGGTGATATCCATGAGGAAGGAGGTTTTTCCTTCATGTGCACGCACCTGATATGTCACCCTGTCTCTCTCTGCAGAATGAAAATCATCTTATTTAAAACCTCCTGTAATTACAAATGCATTAAAGCCTGTAAAGGTGGAGATCAGAGGCCTTTGTCGCGTGTTTAAAAGACACGTCAGGTTTCTCTATCCCCATTTCACCTGCTGGATTTACAAAAATAGTGCCATGCCTCATCCCATATTTCATTTCTTAATGGTGGCAAATGATATACATCCCTTCACAGGGCTGCTTCAAAGCTGTTTTGCTCTTAAGCTACAAAAGCAGGGGAGAGATACTGTATACTGTACAGCCTTTGCTTTGATCAACCTCCAGTATGTCTGGCTCTCCGAAAAGGACGCGCGCTCCCGCCAAAAGTTCTAATAATAATGATTCCAACAGGAAACCACAGAAAGGCATCATTACCCTTCATCATGAATGCACTCAGAGATATGCAATTTACCACCTCTTTGCTCCATAGCATATTTATAGGAATCCGTAATTCCATTTTCCTGTTCATTTAAGAACAATATCCAACTGGAGTCTGACTCAGCTTTTTTCACTCGCCGAGGATCTCAACATCGCGATGAATGTGGAACCTTCCATTTGTAAGGATAAGGATAAAGCTGAGCCAATATCCATATACGGTAAATGTGTACTGTTGAAATACATGTGCATGTGTTACTGTATATGTGCATGTGACAGCAGACGCTGGTGCATCACTTCATAACACATCAATGCACTACTGTGATTTTGTGGATTATTTGTGAGTCGTTGTGTTTACTGTGTACTTGTGCATGAGCAAGCACACCATGTGCTTTGACTTGGTGAACTATTTTGAGTCATCCTGTTCATTTATATTGTTCAAGGTTGCCGTGTTTGCGTGTTTGCGCATGAGAAAGCATACTGTGTACGTTGACCTTTTGGACTATTTTGAGTCACCACTTATATTGTTCCGGGTTGCAGTAATGATTAATGACTGGGGGAGGAACGATTGCATTAATCACATTAATCGCATTAATCACAGTGTTGCTCAACCGTGCTTGTGCATGAATAAGTATACCACGTACTTTGACTTTGTGGACTATTTGGAGTCATTGTGTTAATTCATATTGTTCAAGGAGGCAGTTACCATTAATAACTGGCGGGCGGAACAATCGCATTAATTCTAGAACACGTTGATGTTGCTACATGAGCAAGTTCAATGCCACTGGTCCAGCCAGCCCGCATTCTGCCTGGGCTCGAACAAGGGTCCGCAGAATGAGAGTCGAGAGCGCTATCCATCCATGTAAACTTGGTGTCCAGCGTGACTCTTGAGGCATCGGACAGTGAGGCTGACCAACGTACCTTCGCACAGCTGCACTAGCTGGCATCCGTTGCACAAGCAAACCTTGTACTTTGACTTTGTGGACTATTTTGAGTCATTGTGTTTATTTATATTGTTCAAGGTGGCGGTTGTCATTAATAACTGGAGAAATGAATGATTGTATTCATTCCAATCATTGTGCAACCGTGCATGTGTCAGTCATTCGAGTCAGGATTGTACTTGAGCAAGCACACTGTGCTTTGACTTTGTGGACTATTTGGAGTCATTGTTCATTATTTCACTATTACGATCGCATTAATTCCAGGACACGTTTATGATGCGCAACTGTGCTCGTGCATGTGCAAGCGCACGGTGTGCTTGGACTTTGTGGATTATTTTGAGCCATTCTGGTTGTTTCTACTATGCAAAGTGGCCAGCGGTTGTTAATAACTGGCAAGTGGAGCAATTGTATTGATTATGCAAGACGCGTATGTTGGGATCACATGCATTTGCACGTGCATTTGATTCTGATGCAGGTGGGATGACCATTCCGTTAACAGGAGAAAATAACATGACAATTTTATTGTGATATGGATGAAGGAGCTCTTGCTTGGCACATGTTCATATCGCAAACACATGACAAAGGCAAAGCTATCCATCATAACCCCTGAGGTGTTTTTGTCTTTTCACCCAGCAGGAACCCCACCTCTTTTCCTCGTCTTTCAGGATAATCAGGCTGGCTGTCAGGTCCTCCTCACGTCCAGGTTACAAGGTCCTACGCCGAGTGTCGAGTCCAATTTGTCTTCTTTGGCCTTTGAGTAAACGTATGCAGAAGCACAAACCCTGTGGAAACAGACTTTGGGGCGGGGGGGGGGGATTCACACAAAGACAAGGTGAGGCCTCCTGACTCGGACAACACAGAATCCAGACAGGTGGTCTGATGAGGTGTGATGTGGCCGCGAGTCTGCATTCTAAATGGACCCGCCTGAGGAAGCTGAAGCAGAAACGTTGTTGTTATTTGTGAGCAGGACTCTGCAGCAAACGTTTTTACTCGGATGGGAAATGGGCGAAGGAAGAATCCAGATTCTTTGGTAAGAAAGGGCCATTTTTTTAGAAATTTGCCAGAAAAATGCAGAAATCTGTATGACACAATTCAGGCACGTGGAAGACGTGCTTCTTATGAAAGTTCAACTTTACGTTTATGGAGAACTGGGGCGTGGCCGAAGAAGATCCAATTCAAATTTTGTATTTTTTCTGAAAGAAGGGGGCATTCATTCATTTTCTATGCCGTTTGTCCTCACTAGGGTCGCGTGGGAATGCTGGAGCCTATCCCAGCTGACTTTGGGTGAAAGGCGGGGTACACCAAACCGGTATATGGTCATAAATTTGTGTCTTGTAGTCTGACGGGGAAACGTCTTGCCATATTTGTGGGCAAATGCTTGACGAATTGACCTCAGGTGGCGGGGAATCGTCTTGACGGAGAAAAGACCATAATCCCACCAAACCCGGGGGAACATAAAGACACACAACCATTTACGCTCACATTCATGCTTATGGACAATTTCGAGTCTCCACTTCACCTAACATGCATATTTTTGGAATGTGGGAGGAAGCCGCACTACCCGGAGAACATGCGAACTCCACACGGAGGTGTTCCAACGGAGATACGAACCCACCATCTCTTGACTTGCTGAATACTGGGGCGTGGTGCGGCCCAGAAAGTGACATTTCTCTGACATTTGTCATTTTTTTCAATTCATAGGAAAAATGCAGTAAAATCAGGTGAGGATCTGGACAAAGGTGCCGATTTTCTTATGCTTTGGGCGGGTATCTTCCAAAGTGGTACTTGTCCCAATTTGGATGTTTCAGCCTTGGTGGAGGTTCTAGTTTTCTTTGTTAGCGCGATTATGCAAAAACCACTGAACAGTTATAAACAAAACTTGGTTGCGGAAGTATGAAATACTACTTGGTGAGGATCCAGATAAAGGTGCAGATTATTTTTTTGTAACCCTGGCAAGGTTGCAGCGTTTTGGTGACATATTTCGCTGACACTTTACAATAAGGTACACAAAAATGCAGTAGTTACTGAGGAACTAATGAAGAACTAATGAGTAACTAACGAGTAGTGGTTAGGGCTAGGGCTAGGTAGCTTCGTTCCTCATTAACTACTGTAATACCCATATTTCTTTTATCTATCTGCAGGAGGTGGGTGGATTTTAAAGGGAACATCTTGCTACTGGTTTGATGAGCATAATTCCTCCTTGGTCCAAGTGTGTGCTCTACTCCGTTATTTATTGTCTAGTTAATCATGTAATGTTCAATCTCCATTATGATTCCAATGAGACGTCCACCCGCCACCATTCTACTGTATCTCTTTCTCCCAGGCTGTGGTTGTGATTAGGACGAGTTGAAGAGTTAATAAGCGTATTAATTACCTGTGTAGGAGACCGAGCAGCTCACACGGCGAACTCACCCCTGGCTCTGTAGCCTCCCCTCTCCATATACGCACACGAACAAGTCACAGTTGTGTTCCAATGAGCCATCCAAGGTCGCTGTGCTTTCAACACCCCTCGCTTCATACTCTCGAAAGTCACACGGTAATGAGCTTAATTAGAATAATTCAAGGTTGGACAGGACAAGAGAGAGGGGCATAAAAAGAATGGAAAAAGAACAAGTGGATGCACCACATTCTGCAGTAATGATACAGCATATCATGCATTAGTACCACGCAGCAATGTCTCAGCTTTTTTGTTTCCCTGGGTGTGATTCTCAAATACATACACAACTAATTTAATCCCCCGTAGCAGCAAAGGTTTATTGTTTTATTCTAACTTCATTAAGCAGCAGAAAGATGAATTCATGCAGCGTGGCTGCTTTATCTTCATGCTGGTTTTGTGTCTCTGGCACTCTCATTTGCATTCACACCACACGGCCCAGCCCCTAAAAAATGACACAAGCCAGGTCGTAATGTAATGGCCCTTTTTTTTATTTTATTGAAAGTAATAATAGACGGAAGGGGCATATTTATACAAATGACCCGAAAGGGGCAATGTATAAAGAATTATGTGGCAACTGACGTTTCCTACACACACACACAGACACACACACACAGGAAGGAAAGCAAATACAAAATAAAAGTACTGTATGAACATTTTTCAACTCACTAAAATCCATTAAAATAAATACATTTTAAGTAAAGTACACTAAAATATATACAGTAGGTATTGTATTATATTTATATAAAAATGTAATTGAAATATAAAAAAATATTAGATTTCAGATTTACATTTTTTTTAAACACCTTTCAAATATTTTTCAATATATAAAAAATGTATATATTTCTAAATTTCATATAATATTTAAAATCATTGTTTCATTCATTAAATTGTATTTATATTACAATTTATTTCTTTAGTTATTTATTTCGGGTTAAGATTTAATAATTACTTTTATTGCAATTTTGTGAAATATTTTTTTAGATTGCTATTATAATCATTATTCGTATTTTATATTAAAAATAAAAGACAAAGATTTAAAAAGACTTTTAGATTATTTAATACATTTTAATATACATTTTAAATCTTTTCAAATTGAATATATTTCCAAATATACAGTAGATGGCACAGCGTTTACATTTTAATGACCAAAAACTTTAAATATATTTTAGATTCATTTTAAAATACATGCAACATAAATTGTAGAAATGTTTCTAACCAATCACGAATATCACAAAAACATTTTAATTGAAAATTTTAAATAAGCCTTTAATATGTTAAGATTCATTTTAAATGAAAAAAAAGTAATGATTTTTGCCTTATTTCATGACTTAACAAGAATAATAAATAAAATAAAATCAATTATTTAAAAGACAGCAAATATTTTTCTTTATACCTTCTTATTTTATCTGGATATGCAATAGTTTGTTATGTCAAAAAGCACGCAAAAGGCTGGATTCAGTCAAGATCATTTTTTGTAAGTCTTGGCAAGTTGCTGAAAGTTCAGAGAGCCAGGCGGGAAAAAGAGAGCGGGAGAATGTTAAAAAATGTGCAGAGGAGAGGTCTCTGAGGAGAGTTGCGCTGCTTTTATTTTAACCTGCTCGTGTTCATTGGAGACGTCATTACAGAAGAAAAAGAAGTGGGGGGGAAAGGTTCATTTTTGGAAATTCTTACAGTATCTGGTTGGGAGACAGATTCAGGCCACTGTGTGTGTGTGTGTGTGTGTGTTTCCCCCTTTTATTTACGTTTTGAAAAGAGGAAGTCGGTATAAAAGGTTATTTCTCATCTAGTGTCCCTCTTTCAAGGGCAAAGAGGCTGTGAGCCCGGTGCTGATGTGCCTAATTCTTACTTGCTTCCACCCTTCACAGGCCTGCCTTTATCTCCATCTGCGTGCACCTTCATTGTGACACTTAAAGGAGAGCTTGCAGTGAGACAAGACGGTGCAGTTAATAGATCGCCAAGGGTAGGAAATAAAGTGCTTGTAGGAATAAAATCAAAACAGGCCAAATCAGCAGAAAAGGCCAGTAATCAAAACACGTAGTAGCGACTGCGGCTGCTGCTGCTGTCCGAGCAGCCAAGCTATAAGCGCTGACAAATTGAATTGCTTACTTTTCATGCCACATGTGTCATTGGGCTTCTTGGGAGGTGGCTTAAAGAAGAAAAAAGGCAGCGGATGGCTTGTGTCGTCAGCACAAATAGGTGACGGGTCATGAATTCTGTTTTCAACTTGGGGGGGAAAAAACACTCTAAAAGGAAATGAATGATAGAAGAGCCACTTCGGTCACACTTCCTGCTAACATCGCTCCCCTCTGCAAAGCTATCAACGTTTAAAGACCCCTCACTCTATGTATGTCTGTGAGGACAGCATGGAGTGTCTACTACTGTCACAGTGCAACCTGAGCTAATATATGTGTTCCTTCTACAACCAGGCAAGAACTACTATTACAGTATAGCCAATATCCAAAACTTCCTTACTGTTTACTGATCACGCACAGCCGGTTGAGGGGGCCGTGTCTCTATGCAGCTCTGGGCGGTGGGGACCAACTTCAACAGAGTAGGCGTCCAAGAGGAGAAGAATGCAGATTTTCTCTGTACACAACTTGTGACTGATGGAGGATTTTAAAAGCCCCTGAAATAAGCAGAATAGGGCCCCCTTTTAACAAGACATGCAAAACAACAGGATGGCGACTCCTGTCAAAACACCTCTAAATCACAGGACAACCTGAGTTAATGTGTCAGTATAACGGCTACTTCTGCAAATTAGCTACACATGCAAAATAACAGGATGGTTGGTGACTTCCGTCAACACAACTAAAACACACGCTGCAACATGAGCTACTGTTTGTGTTCGTACTAGAACTACGCAGCTGATGGGGGCCCAGATGACTTAGTGAGGCATGCAAAATAATAGGATGGTGACTTCTGTCAACACACCTCTAACACGTGAAGCAACCGGAGCAACTAAATGTGTTCAGACTAGAACTAGGCAGTAGCACAACAACGGTGACTTAACTAGGCATGCAAAATGACAGGATGGTGTCTTCTGTCAACACACATCTAACTCAAATTGTAACCTGAGCTAATGTATGTGTTCTTAGAAGGACTAGGCAGCAGACGGCGGCTCAACAACTTAACTAGGCATGCAAAGTGACAGGATGGTGTCTTCTGTCAACACACATCCAGCTCACATTGTCAGTAGAGCTAATGTATGTGTTCTTAGTAGAACTGGGCAGCAGACGGCGGCTCAAAAGACATAGCGAGGCATGCAAAATGACAGGATGGTGACTTCTGTCAACACACCTCTAACACATGATGCAACCTGAGCTCATGTGTGTGATACAAACATTTCCCCTTCAAAACTATCAAAATGAATACAGCCTTTGTGCTCTCCTCAGTTTATAATGACAGGATGGTAACTTCTGTCAATACACCTGTAATTCACATTTTAAGTTGAGCTAATGTATGTGCTCTTACTAGAACTGGGCAGCAGACTGAGGCTCAGACGACTTAAATAGGCATGCAAAATGACAGGATTGTGACTTCTGTCAACACACGTCTAAAACATGATCCAACTTGAGCTAATGTGTTTGATACAAACATTTCCCCCACACATATATCAACATGTAAACACGCTTCACTCTCCACTCAGTCTGTGAGGACAGGATGATGACTTCTGTCAACACGCCGCTAACTCACGTTTCAAGTAGAGCTAACGTATGTGTTCTTACTAGATCCAGGCAGCAGACGGCGGCTCAAACAACTTAGCAAGGCATGCAAAATGACAGGACTGTGATTTCTGTCAATACACCTCCAACATGTGAAGCAACCTGAGCTCTTAAATGTGTTCTTACCAGACCTAGGCAGCAGAAGGTGGCTAGGACGACTTAGCTCGGCTTAAAAAATGATAGGATGGTGACTTCTGTCAACACACCTCTAAATCGGTGCAACCTGAGCGATGTGTGTGATACAAACAATTCCCCTTCACAGCTATCAACATGGAAACACCTTCACTCTCTGCTCGGTCAGTGAGGACAGGGTGGTGACTTCTGTCAGCGCACCTCTAACTGACTACCTGAACTAATGTATTAGCTAGGCATGCAAATTAACAGAATGATGACTTCTGTCAGCACACCTCTCATTCGAGAGGAAAAGTGTCTTTAAAATGTTATTTCATGACAAAAAGGGGTGCTCTGTGTATATTTCTGTCTGTTTATGAACGCAATAGTCCTCGAGGGTGAATGATTGTCCTCTCGCGTGACGCTTTACATCACGCCTCAGGCAAACCGCAATTCAGCAGTCTAATGTGATTCGAACGAGATCGACGCCGTAAACGATGACACAACGTGTTTTTTGGGGCTGCAAACAGTGTCACATCGCGCATGCACACATGGCTAATCTGCTGCTGGAGGCCATTGAACGCACCACATGCCTTTTACGCCATCACTGCAATTTATGGAGTTGGAGGCAAAAGTTCATTTGACTTGCTAATAATGGGGAGGATAGAACAAAAGATACAATCTACTGACATTAATTGAAAGCCTGCTGATGTGCGTTTTTGTATTCTTAAAATCGTGACAAAGCGACCAGGCATGGTGTCATCGTTTAGTCTTGTGTGTGCGCATGCATATGCATATTTATCCCTCCCTTGCATACATATTCAAAAGATCATCTCACAAGATGATTTGCTGGCTAATTAGCGGATTAAAAACATTTGGAGTATATTGCGGTGTCAGATTTGAGCCTCGAGGCCAAACTCTTGATTTTTTATCACAGTGGCATTATGAGATCAATGCGTCCATGATATGAGTCATAAAGTATGGTGGCTTTCTAAATGCCAAGTTTCCCCCCCAGAGAGCTGCATCGCAAGCTCTGTGCGCCATGCGCACTGCTCAACTGGAAATCACCTCAACACGTTGGAAGGCATTTTTCTCTTTTTTCGAAAGGGCAAATATGTTGGAAATGTGACAGATTGGCTCCCAGGATCCACGTACAGCATGCAGACACACAAACACACACGCGCGCGCAAAGATCACGAGAGCTGAAACCGTTTAAATGACCAAACGTTGTCTAGTGAGCACATTTGCAACGAAATTGGGCTTAACCGCCTCCTGTGACTACACGGCGGTGTCGTGCAGTTTTGCATCACACTAGTGCCATCTAGTGTTCTGAAATAGGCTGCAACTGGTGAGATACGGCGGGAATTACAAAAACAATTCCGTGTCAATAAAACAGAATAATGATACAAATAGTAACGTGTCAAGTTTGTATGTTGTCAAATAAATTCTGTACATTTATTGTAAAATATTCAGTTGCAACAAAAGTATGTCAACTTTTTACTTTGGTTTCAACTCTTAGAAGTTACAAAAATGACATTAAAATTATGAAACTTTTTTTTTTTTTTTTACAGAATTAGAGAATGTTCATTTTTTAGCTGAGTTTCACACTAATTTATTAAATAATTAATTACAGTAAATAGATTGACAACAAATGAAAAATATATTTACTAGAATTCCCGAATTATATTTTCCAAATTAGTAAAAAATGTAGTTTTTACTTAGAATTCATATTTAATTATTTTTATTGTATCATTCACACAAATTAATTAAAAGAAATTGATATTTTTTTTTTTAGATTAAACACAATAAATACATGTTACTTTGCCAATTATAATCCCTAAGGGCAATTATTTTTCTGTAAATTTGTAAACTTAAAAAGAGAAAAACTATGTTTTTTCTGCAAGAAAAAGTCAGGCAAAATAAACACATTAAAAACACATATTTACGATGCTAATAAATTAATAATAATAATAAATATATTAGCATGTTGGCCACACAGTCAGGAGATTGGGAAGACCTGGGTTCTAATCTCTGCTTGAACATCTCTGTGTGGAGTTTGCATGTTCTCAGGGTACTCTGGTTCCTCCCACATTCCAAAAACTATATGTGCCTATATGTCTATATGTGCCCTATGATTGGCTGGCAACCAGCCCAGGGTGTACCCCGCCTCTCGCCCGAAGTCAGCTGGGATAGGCTCCAGCATCCCCCGTAACCCTAGTGAGGATAAGCAGCAAGAAATTCCAAGGCAAACTGCACAGAAAAAAGCCACAAGAAGAACACAGCACTTACAAGCCCTCCAAACAGATGACTCTAATATCTTCCCTAGCATATGAAGTGGCGTTACAGCCAACAGACAATAAATAAGACGCAGCACGGCCATTGTTTACAATATTTTTATTGTTGCTCACTGTCAGATAAAAAGCAGATATCAAGGAGCATAACAATAATGATAATAATAATAATAATAATAATGGTCTTTTTCACCCCCCCCACTGACAAAAATGCTACAGGACAGTGTATCATGAAGGGTGACAAGAATGGCTTGTAACACATCCACCGTACAGAGCTATTCCTCTTTAGGAGTGTTGGCTAGTGTTGGACTGAGCATCATCATCATCATCCATACCTTTGGCATCAATTAAAGTATACTACAAGCATCTTTGTTCATTTCATGAACATTTTGGGGAGCAACTCCACAGAGGTTGTCTGCTAGTTCAAGTTTGATAATTCTACAGTATATATATATTGATTTCTTTTTTTTTGCTAATGTTAGTTTGAAGAAAAGCACCCATAAATGCTGTTTATCCTCTGGGTTATGTACACAAGCATATTATTATTATTAGAGTGAGATTCACTTTGAAGTGCAGTATGCGGAGCTGAAGCTTTTAGCTTATTCCAATAAGGAGGGAAGAGGACGCGTCATGATTTTCAATCACATTTACGTTTCTTTTAAAGAGAAGCTTCACAGGCTGACTTCAGCTTGAGAAAATGAGGTTAGATGAGGGGAAAAAAAAGCACAGAGAGCAGCATTGAGTTTGAACAAAGACATGATGGATAGTCCTCGCTTTGTTCTACTAATAAAAAAATGTATAAATAGAACATCCTGTTTGGATTGAGAGCAGATAAGATGAAACACACACACACACACACACACACACACACACATTTCTTCACCATCTTGATCCATCATTGTTGGATTCCCTGAGATTCCAGGCGTCCCTCAGGGCTTTGCAAACATTGATAGAGACTTGATCAGTCGACTCTGTGAGGTCAGAGGCCAGCACCAGAAAAATGACAGACATACACGCACGCACGCACACACATGCACGCACACCCACGCATGCATGCATGCAAACTAGACTTCTGATAGCGTCACCTGACCTGCAGGCTTGCGTCATATGACCACTCAGTGCCAAAAGAAAGCATGAAGCAAAGAATACAAATGTTTAAAATGGGTGAGGTATCCTTTAGGTAATTCTATGGAATTTAGGCTTCTTAATACCACCTTGGAATGCACTACATATTGATATATGTTCAAGTATATATTCATATTTGTACTGTATATTGCTGTTAACATAAGCGTGATAACTTTCGATAAATATGGCAGCCTCTTTCCCGTCAGCTTTTAGCACCCTTTGATTTATTTAAGGGTGTCTTCAGCCCCCCGAGGAGGAAGCAGACCCTTTTTTAATTGTTTTTTTTTTTTAAGTATTTTGATTAAAATTCAAACAAGATCACCAGTTTTGGTCACTCTTCATCCACAGTTTCCCTTTTTGGGTCCTCCTGTTTCTGTTCCAGCGCCTGGGGGGCGGGGCTTGGGAGGACATCGGGGGTCGCCCTCACAGAGGGGTCTTGTTGGGTGGAGGCCTCTTCCTAGCAGCAAAGGTGGCCTTAAATAAACAACACTTCAGTGTGCTCCTCATCGACTTCAGCGCCGACTTACCTGCTCTGAGAAGCTGTGATTGACCTGATCCGCAAACTCCTGCATCTCGGCCTCTTCCCCATTTGAGTGGCAGCTCGGACTCGGAACCTCGATGCCGTGGCTTTCCAAAATGGCGGCTTCTATACGTGCACATAAAACAGAGCATGTAAATATTCCCAGAGACTTGTCTCATAGGCTTCTCACCGATGTTTGCTCTCCTCTTCATCTCCTTGCGACGGTTAGCGAACCAGTTGTACACCTTCAAGGCCGTCACACGCTCAAACTCGGACAGCTTGCAACCTGAGAGGCGGGACAACAGAACACAAAGACATTCACAAGAAGAAAAACATTTTACTAGAATTCCCTGGGCCGAGCAGGCAGGCTGTGTACGGCAACAAAGACAACAAAAGAAGATGAAAGACCTTTCGCAGCATTATGCTAGAACAGTCTTGACGGCGCATGGTATGCTATTTACTGCAAGGTCAAATATTTAGGATGGCCACTTGCAGTGTTATGCTGGGACAGTCATGACTGTGCATGGTATGTGTACTGCTAGCCAACAGAAATTCAGGATACATTCATGTAGTATGCTGGAATAGTCATGACAATGCGTAGTATGCTGCAAAAACGGTTAAAAACGGTTGAGGACCATTTGCAATATCGTACTTGAATAGTCACAAGTGTATTGCAGGCTGTTTACTGCTTGGAATGACAAAATAAGGACGTATTTGGTTGGAGGTTATTTGAAGTAATACGGTGGATTAACCATGGCAGTGCATGGTATGCTCTTTGCTGCTGGGTAATAGAAATTCAAGATAGATTTGGTCTGGGGACATTTCCAGTATTGCGCTGGAAAAGCCATGACAGTGCATGGCATGCTGTTTGCGTCCATGAATTTGAAAATAAGGAGAGATTTAATTGAGGGTCAAATGCGGCATTTTGGTGAAGCACTTTGCACTTTGAATATCACAGCGTCACTCTTATCACAATTTTTTTTGACTGAATGAATAAATCATTGCTATTTTTTTTGGTTGTATCAGTAAAACATGCATATTTAAGCAAATGTTACATATTTTTGCCTAAATTAAGCATAAATACGCCTTAATTAACTGAATACAAATATAAGGCATTCAGAAGACGCATTCAGAGACTTTGCGATGATATGTAGTTTTCTACACTGGTCAGTAAAAGTGACACTGACGAGACAACAATGTACTCTCTGCGCTAACGTGTGAGTTTATATTATTTCTGTATTATATGTCTTATTTTCTCTTATTATGTCTACAGGTTTTCTATGGTCCAACTACAAAAATATTCCCTTTGAAGGACTCCGACTTTACGGAAATTCACTTATCGCGGCCGGGTCTGGAACTAATTAATCGCGGTAAACAAGGGATTACTGTACTAAGAATTTAGAAATTTGCGGGATTATGCTGGAATGTTGGCCACACAGTCAGGAGATCGGGAAGATTGGGATTCAAATCTCTGTTGGG
This sequence comes from Dunckerocampus dactyliophorus, assembly GCF_027744805.1. Classification (NCBI taxonomy): domain Eukaryota; kingdom Metazoa; phylum Chordata; class Actinopteri; order Syngnathiformes; family Syngnathidae; genus Dunckerocampus; species Dunckerocampus dactyliophorus. The sequence continues at coordinate 15,668,150 of NC_072838.1, read as the reverse complement.
CATCTCTGTGTGGTGTTTGCATGTTCTCCCCGTGCATGCTTGGGTGGGTTTTCTCCGGGTACTCCGGTTTCCTCCCACATTCCAAAAACATGCGTGTTAGGTGAACTGGAGACTCTAAATTGTCCATAGGTATGAATGTGAATGGTTACTCGTCTATATTAGTGCCCTGCGATTGGCTGGCGACCACTCCAGGGTGTACCCCGCCTCTCGCCCGAAGTCAGCTGGCATAGGCTCCAGCATACCCACGACCCTATTGAAAATAAGCGGCATAGAAGATGGATGGATGGATGGATGGTTGTGACAGTACATGGTATGCTGTTTGAGAAAATGAGGATACCTTGTACATTTTAGTTGAGGGTTATTTGGAGTATTACGGAATGGCCAGGACAGTGAATGGTATGCTGGTTGGGACACAACTGGATGAGGGGAGTTTGCATGGAATGCTGCTTGCCACAAGGAAATAGAAAATCAGGATAGAGGAGGAGAGTATAATGCATTGAAATAATCACAACTATTAGTTTTAATTCTACAAATACTCTCATACTGTATGTTCACTGGACCTCACACGGATCAAAAACAAGAGCGCGTGGACAACAATACACCCCCCACAGAGGTTTAAATGTCTCTTAGCACCTGGTTTCTGGATGACTGAGTTGCAGGCGTTGGCGATCTCCTCACGCTTTGCCTCGTCGGGATACTGGTTCTCCAGAAAGAAACTGTAAGAAATCACATTTAGGCTGTCTTACACAGACGTCCGTCCTTGGGTATGAACTAACTCCTTGGGCTTGGCACTGCAGTGGTGTTATGTAATGTGGTGGCACTGATGCTGCTGCTGCTGCTGGTGAGCGGGGAGTCCGAGTGCCCCGTGTGGTCTTATTATTGTGAGTACCCCTGGTACTTACTGCACGCTTCTAATGGACAAATCAATTGCACACAGTGGGTGGGACTGATGCTACTTTGTCAGCATCCTTCTGGGCAGCCGAGAGAGAAGTCGAGTGTGTTCCAGAGAAGCAGAGGTAATAAAAAAAAACTGCTTAATAAAAGTGAGCGCAAAGAGGCAGAAGCAGCTGGTCCCAAATGTACTGCACTAAAAGACATATAGAAGTAGTCATGTAGAAATAGAAGAGTCGCTCACCTCTCCATGATGGACTGACACTCCTTCCTCCAGGTGAACCTGCTTCCTCGACGCAGCCTCAACGGCGCACCGACGATGGTTGCCCTGTCACCGACCATGATACCCGTCCGCCAGTCCGGTTCCTCCTTGACCAATGATCGCATCGATAAAGTAGCGCCTGAAGGAGAGAAAGTCGTGATCTATGGCGAAATTGCGACTTCACAAGTCAGCACGATCAACATGGGCAGGCGTCCCCTGCTGTGACCCAGTTCCAGGGTGTGAGGGGGGTCCAGGGTTACCTGGCTGGGCTGCGGCAGTGTACCACGGCAGCAAATGCATCAGCAGCTCTCTCTGCCTGCTCCACAAGGGGTTGGAGTTGGGGTTGAGGTTGGTGTTTGGGTTGGGGAGGCTGCCACTCGCCCCCGCCACCAGACCGTCTCTGTCCCCTCCCCTGGCCCTGGGCGTGGGACTCACACTGTGCTGGCTTTCGCTCCACCTGGGCCCTTCAGTCGGGACAAAACCAAGGGGTCAGGCGGGCGGCAGAGTTGAGATCGCAGACAAATTAGGAGATTTTAATGCGCGTTTGCGAGTGTGCATGAGCCAATGAGAATCAACTGCTTCTTTGTGCCGTGTCAGCCAAGTGAATAGCAGCTTTAAAAGCGCTGCGGCCGCGTTGGATCGCAACCACTGCAGAGTTAGTATCAGCCCGTTTATAGGAGGGAAAACCAGCACCAGAGTACCTCCACTATCACAGTAAAGCTTGTGAGGGGTAAAGCAAAAGATGAAGGGAGAAAGAAGCAATGTGTGTGCGGGACATTTTTAGCCCAACTAAAGCGGTGTGCATCATCTTCCACATGCAGGAGGATGTAGAGAAAGGGTCGCAAGCTTCAAATTACAGTTCAAATTGAATAATGGGCCTTGTTATGGGTTATTACCTGGGTTATTTCTCTCCAGCAGGTACCAGCGGTAGAAAGCTCTGCGTTTGGAGTCACTCATCTCCAGGCCTTGCTGCAGCAGCCATTGGGAAATGTAACTCTGGCTGATGCCTGAGGAGACCAGGCAAAGAATGTCATCATGAACACCTTACAGGTGCCGTCTGCCTTGGTTAGGTACCGCATGGCGGTGATAAGCCTCAAAACTGTATAATCCACCCACTTCACATTAGCCATATTTACTGTCAGCTTACAATAGCGCTTTGGCAAAGTTTAGCTACTAACGTTAGCCGTTATCGAATGCCTAGCCTCTCATGACCACATAATGACTCCAAATTCATGGTCGTTTAACTGATACGGCTGTTGCATATGTTCACGCGTGATGGACGTATACGTGGATACCAGACAGCAGTGAGTGGAAGCCGTGCACGACAATCCTAAATTTTTACCAAGTTTAACTTCAAATTGTGACAAATATAGACATTTATTTGTTCAGTCTGTTCTTTTAGACAACTGTTGGTAACATCTGGTAGCTGGTGGTAGTGTTATATTTTTGGGGTTGGGGAAAAAAAAAAAAAAGTGTAGCCGAAAAGGGACAGCTACCCGACTCTGACCCCCAGACGTCACTTCCTGTCTGTCCGTCACTCAGCTCCCCTAGGGAACACATTTATAGCAACACACGAGAGCACGAGTCTTACTCACATCTTAAATGGCGTATTTACTCTTATTATTAACACGAGTGTAAAGGTAACTACAGGGGTGTTATTTGATGTCTAGATGGTTGTAATAACATTAAAAAAAACATATTTAGAAGGTTGTAAACAGGTTTTTTTATGCTCTAACTATGAAAACATTCTGTTTATAAATGAGGAATCCTACTTTGCGCAATTTCACTTATCACGGTCGCATCTGTAACCAATTAACTGCAACAAACGAGGGATTACTGTATACTATAGGACCTCTAATCCCAATTAGATAGTGACTTGTCTTACCTGTGACCTGTCCCACAATTGCCTGCGAGATCCTGCGGTTGTTGAGGAAGGTTTTGATCTCGTCTTTTACCAGGTTGCTATCCCTCCTGTGAAAGTTGAGAGAGGAACTTTTACACCGCAATACTAAACTTATTCAGTCAAAGTCTTTTTTTCCTAGCTATCCCAAAACACCTGACCTGAATTAACTACACTTGTGGAGGTACTGGCTGCAGCTCTGGGGAGCTCAGCTGCCATTACCTGATGTTATAATAGTCTTCGTCTGTTCTTTTATTCCCTCCCACTCATCCTCGCTCACTGCTAATTCCTCCCTGACCTTCCTCACCTCATGTATTCCTCCACCTTTTCCTCCAGGTCCCATTCCTCCTCCCCGACCATATCGTAGCTGAATGAGCGCTGCACGGCCACCGCGGGGGGGTAGAGGGGCGGAGGAGAGGCCTCAAAGCTGTTGCTGGGGGACAGGGCGGCGCCGTCTAACCCGGAGGTCTGCGTGGTGGCCGACGCCAGTGACATTGATGAGGTGGACGACGAAGAGGATGAAGTGGGAGCCGGGGCGGCCGTGGCGGGTGTGTTGTTGTTGTTGTTGGATGGAGCAGGGTGGGATTCACAGTGAGGTGCGCGGTGGTCCGGGTCGAGCCTCTCCAGAGACTCCAAAGCGTGGAGGATCTGAGGTTTGGTCATGCCTGAGAGGCGCAGACGCTGCAAGAGGTCAATCTGCTCGATGGTGTAGCGCGGTTCCACCTCGCAGCACTCCATCCTGGCATCTGTACACATTTGTTTATTAGACTGGTGCTTCTCACACTTTTTACACCAGTTACCACCTCACTTCTACCTCCACTTGCCATCAGCGTTTAGATTTGAATATGTGGCTTTTACTTGCAGGGAACTGGCTTGTGGCATATGAGGTGTTTTCCTTACCTATTATATTAGGGGGGCGTCAAGACCCCCCAACAGCAACTCCTCTAGCCCCTATTTTATGCACAACAGAAGTCATTTAAAAAGATACATTTCCGATTTCCGAGCCGGGTGTCATTTTATTACACAAACTAGAGTCGACAAATAACCTAACATGCATGTTTTTGGGATGTCGGAGGAAACTGGAGTACCCGCACACACGCGGAGAACATGCAAGCTCCACACAGAGAAAAACATTTAGGTGTAAGACACCGTGCTGCTTACACAAACTAAATAACCCTTATTTATTCCTAATAATAATCCACATTTTATCATCTTTTTTACACAACAGTATGTCATTTCTGTCTCGCCGCATTTACATTTCTCCCCTGCTTGCTGTATCTCACACGGCAATCACAACTATATGACACGACCTCATTAGAGTGAGCGTGCCGCAGGTTTAACTTCTTCTATTGATTTGTTTTACAAAAGGTGACTGTTATCAGTGTTTCCCAAACATTTATTTAGCTGTGGGGGCCTGCCATAAATACATTTGGCACTACCTGTTCGCCCTCGCTCATAAACACATTATAACGGGACTGTTTCTGAATGCAGCTTGTCGTTCCAACTACTGTAGATGGCATCGTAAGTCTGCTACTGAACACACCTCATACACGCCTGGTCTGGCAGGCAATAAGAAGCTGTAGCAGGAGGGATCGGTGTTGCCAACTTTGTCACTATATTTAGCGAGTATCCAGACCCCTGTTGATGCTGTTTTTCCAAAAAGCAACAAGCTTGTGTGCTTGTGGCATTCCCAAAAAAGGCAACCGGAGAATATTCCTTCGTATTGCTAAACATATTTGGTTCAGTTTTCATGTTTATTACTCACTTTTTGTCTCCCACACAACTGGGGAGGACCATTCTGTGACTCGACGAGGCTACGTGCATTTGTGATGGTGTTTGTCAAAAATTCCCCGCCCACGACCTCTCCCCAAAGCTGCATTGCATGGACATGCATACTGTTTCTTATCTTAATTTCAAATATGATTTTATTATAATTGGGAAAAAAACGTCTGTGTACCATTGGGTACAGTCTACGAACCACATGTGTACCGCAATTTGAGACTCTATGGATTTGACACAACTTTAGGTACACCTGCCCAATTGAATGCACAATTTTGATCGACTCTAACACCAAGGTGAAATTGTTCATTGTTAATGTTGTATACTTATTAGCGTGGTTGCAGTTTGCAGCGCATCATCTTGAAAGTTTTTTTCTAATGTTTTGCACAGTAGAAACATGTCTCAGAATGCTGCAGTGCAGTTCTGTGTTGAAACGATTATTATTATTAGATTGAGACTGAAAAAAGAAACATGAAAGAATCCATTCAAACGCTTCCTTTGACAGCATCTTGAAGGCTCTAAACAATGAGACAAGCCTATTACGTAACAGTAAAAACTTAACCAAAAGTAAATATTTAATCACTCATGGACAATAAATAATTCAATTCTGCATGTTTGTAGATAATCATAGATAGAGATAGTCGTTACGTTGCTTAATTCATCTTCCCGCAGGCATAGACCCAGCAACTCCCAGCCCGCTTGCTTACCTGACGGAGGGGGCGACAAGGAGAGGCGCCCCGGGAGTGGCTCTGTGCTTCGGGTCGCAACGGGGACACACCACTGTCGCATGGCTCAGCGGCTGGACTGCTCGGCGGCTCGGCTTGAACCTCTAACGGAGACAGCCACAGTGTCTTTGCGGTGGTTAAGGAGCTGATAGCATGCTGGCAAAACGACAGCTGATGATGACTTGCCGGAAGGCTAATTGGGCTAAGCTAACCCCGCTAACTCCGGCTGGTTCCCTAGAGCCTGCTCGGGGTACTATTAAGTTAGACATCATGAATTAAACAAAACACGGAAGTCGTTTCGCTTTGTTTCAAAATAAAAGCCATTTGAGTGTTGGTTGTTTAACTCATAAATGAATCTTTAGTTATATTTTGAAAGACAACGGAAACCAACTTGTTATTATTGACTCTTAGCAGACTGTCTCGTCTTGGCTAACTTATCGAAAACTTGCACATTGGGTGTTAAAAAGAAAGTATTACTCTCGTATAGGTAACAACCACAGGTAAATATGAGCATAAATAATGTATATCATTATAATGGCTGAGAATGGAGATTGTTACTGGCGAGTTAGCGACGAGCTAACCAGGCTAGCTAACCGCTAACTAGCAACCGGGATGGTCCCATGGCAGAAACCGTCTCTTACCTCCCCCTTGGCGGCTGTGGACAGACAGCTGCAGCCGGCTGGATGAAGACGGAGGGTGCTAGAAAGTGTCAACAAAGTGTCCGTGACCCAGGTCCTTTTGTCACTCCTTTTACACTCGGGTAAGGAGCAACCACCGCTGGGTCATATTGTCTTTGGGCTATGCAGCAATACAGTATGCAAATATTGTACAGTGCAAGCCAAGGAGTCTCAATTTATGACCCCCCCTCACCCGACAGCGATGCCGTCAAGAACGTCTGGATTGTTCGGACTTCCGGTTCTGATGTAAACATGACCTATGAAAAGAACACTTACAAACAAAACCAATGAAAACACTTAAAAATAAGTAGTCATCATCTACACATATACAAATACAGTATAATAATGCATTATGCAACTATGTAATGGGTGTTGTTGTACCCAATCTAATCTAACGTGAACCTATTTAAAGATAGCAGATAACCACTGTAAACATGCACAACAGCTGCATGCATGGATGCTTACATTGATTAAGAACGTCTAGAATTACAAAAAAAACACACAACGCTTAAGTTTTTCCTCTTTTGTGTAATACCGCTTGTCTCCACCAGGTGGCACCAAATACTCCATCAAACATTTCTTTTAATACGTTTTATCTAATCTTCAGTTTTGATTATGTTCTAATGTGTTTATACGGTATAATATTATTCTTTTCAGTGGAATTCCTTTATAGGATAATACACAATGAGGAAGTAACGTTAGCTCAAGCGATGTAAATGTAATAAAACATAATCAGCATTGAGCTTTGTTCTCTCACCGGAAGTAGTATGACCGTAACGAGTTTGTGCACACAAATGTTATTTTAACTGAAAATGTATTCATCGCTCGTTTGTTGACTTTTGCAGACCGAAGCCCCTCGTCACTACCTTTTCATAACCACTAAAAGCAGGTGCGGCGTCAACAAGTGCACCTGTGCTTACCTGCTACTTTAATTAACCACAGTCAATGACGACTTGGCATGGGGCTTTCAAAATAAAAGCACAGAATGCAGCTCACCTATACAAAAGTCACTGCTGCAGTGTGGGTTGTAAATAACCTGGTCGATAAAACACAAGTTATAGTCTTGACTGACCCTAAACTAGATTTATGATGTGATTTATGATGTTATGAAACTGACTCGCTTAAACAGCTCCACGGGGTTAAATTTTACACAATGGTTGACTACTTCTTGTTATTTTTGTATTTTTGATTTAATACAACGTTTGGAAAGCTTTTTATTTGAATTGATCACAAGTGTGTTTTAAGAAACAAGCGTAAACTAACATACTAACGCACACAGTAAGCTTCACTCACGTTTAAAAGCGCTGTCTGTAAATATCGGACATTTTATTGTGAAAACCGTGCCGTAGACATGCTGTGCTGCCTGACTGGCGTGTGGGACTTGTTTAGTTGGACGTGGAGAGGCCATGAGGTCTTTCTAATAACACTTTACGCTCGGGTGGGTCATTGTAAACGAATGGTGACTTAACAGAGATGGCCAGAACAGGTAATCATTATTTATACTTTATTTTTATTATTTAAACTTGTAAAAAAAAATTGGAAAAGTTTGCTTGGGTGTGGCTGGAGGTGATTAACTATGTGTAAACATTGTGTTTAAAAGTACCTACACCGATATGAGACGTTAGTAGTGGCATTTGGCACATTTGTAAGTAATACAGAGCGCTGTTGATGCCTTTTAAAGCATTTACGTTTAAGTTGTTTGTGAATATTCGCCAAATAATCTGACAAAACAAGAAACAAATGACTCATAGAAGACATTCTTTGATGCTGTCTTATGTGCTGCATCAATCAAAAGTGTGTCCAGTTGGGGATTGTATCAGACTAAAGTGCTATTTATGCACGTGTTTATTTTTCTTCTTTACTTTGTAGTTAAAATACCCATTTCAGAGCCATTTGTCAGTACAAGCTGTCCATGGGTTTATTAATGATTCATGGCAGCAACATCTGTGCTGTGTGTTTGACCTGGCTCCCGTGTCTCCAATCGATAGGACAGCGGGACGTTGGACCCGGAAAATGATGTCTGTGATGTAACGCTGCCTAAAAATCATTGCAACTGTCCTCCCCTCTCCAGGAGTGTGTTGTGCCAGCCTGGAGGATCCCAAGGCCCTGATGAAGATGGGTCTCAGCATGGTGCTGGTGGGTCACGTCAACTTCATGTTGGGAGCGCTGGTGCACGGCGTGGTGCTCAGGCACATCAACCTCCACAAGCAGGCCAGGGCCAGGGAGTACGCCATCTCCAACGTGGCGGCGCTCGCGTGTGGCCTGGTGGTGAGTATGTACAGATATTTTTCCAAAAGGATGGAATAATCGCTCTTGGACTGTTCTGGACTCCTGTGTTTCAATGCAAGTGTGAATAATGCCGGCCACAGCGGAGTTTCTTTTTAGGCTGTCGCTTTTTGGCGTTAATGATCTGGAGCGCATGAGAAAGTGGGAGGGACAACGCAGCTCAAGAGAACTGTTAACAACATGCATGACTTTGACACCGACAGCTGAGTAGCAACGCAGAGGAAGATACAGCTGCTTATCATGCTGAACATCAAGTGCAGCCACTGTCATCAGGAGGTTGCCCACAGCCACAGCTGTTAATGCCAATGTTCTAATTTGAGTCCCGGCGTTTTTATTTGCTTTTGTGCACCTGGCGACTATCAGAGACGCTGCAGTTAATTGAATATAGGCGTTAATTGGGGCGTGTACGGTAACAATGCATGCTTTTGTTTCAAGATTCAAGATTCAAGAGAGTTTTATTGTCATGTGCATAGTACAACAGCAGTTATACCATGCAATGAAAATCTTATTCTGTTCATTCTCCCAAGAAAAGAAAGAAAACAAATGAAAGAATAAGAAAATAAGAAACATAAACACATAAACATATATACCAATAAATTAAGCAACAACAACAGAAGAGACATTAATATAAATAAATAATACAAATAAATAAATAAAGTGCTATGAGTGTGTGCGTGTGTTGCGTGCGGCGTGTGCGAGTGCTTCGTTGAGGAGCCTGATGGCCTGTGGGTAAAAGCTGTTCGTCAGCCTTGTGGTCCTGGACTTCAAACTCCTGTAGCGTCTGCCTGACGGTAGGAGTGTGAATAATGAATGTTGTGGATGTGTGCTGTCCTTGATGAGGTTGTGTGTTCTTCGTAGGACTCTAGATGTATAAATGTCTTGCAGTGAGGGGAGGGCTGCCCCAACAATGTTCTGTGAGGTCTTGATCACCCGCTGGAGTGCCTTCCTATCACGTGTTGTACAGTTACCGTACCAAACAGTGATGGAGGCGGTAAGGACACTTTCGATGGTGCATCTGTAGAAGCAACTCAGGATTGTGGTGGACATGCCAAATTTCCTCAGTCTTCTCAGGAAGTACAGTCTCCTTTGGGACTTTTTCAGAATTTGTTGGGTGTTGTGAGACCAGGTGAGGTCCTCGCTGATGTGTGTGCCAAGGAACTTGAAGGTTTTCACCCTCTCCACCTCAGTCTCATCAATAAACAGGGGTCTATGCGGCTCCTTTTCCCTTGTTCTTGGGTCGATGATCATCTCTTTAGTCTTATCTGTATTGAGAAGGAGATTGTTATCACTTATATCATATTGTTGTTTGATTTGATTTCAACTTTTTCTGCAAGAAAAAGTCACACTACCCACGCAATTAGATTGTTGTTGTTACCGTCCCCAGTCAGTAGGGTGGCACATTTGCTTGGTACCTTGAGAGTGCTATGATATGCTGTGATGCATCAGCTATCACGCTAGTCTTCAATCCAGTTCAGTTAATCAGCAACTGTCAGCATTCACACCCAGTTTCTGTGGGTCACAGCACATGTTTGAAATGCTTTCGCAACTGTGGCCACGACACAAAGGGTTTCCTCTCGGTTTGCTTCGCTTTTTGCGAGGTGTTAATAAAACATATTTTTACGAGACAACAATGTTGTCTTTTTCTTTGCCTGCAGGGAATCGTGATGGGCATCCTGGCAATCGTCCTGTCCAAAAACAGGAGGAGGAGAGGCCTGGTTAGTAGCACATCTTTTATTGTACGGAAAGCTTTAAAAGAATATAAACAGGAAAGAATGTTCACTATGTTTTTCCAGTAATCTCTGTGTTTTATGACACTTTGCGCACTGTGTAGTATTCTCATGCTCTCGGATGCATGTGCATAGCTCGACAGTTTCCTTTTAATGACCTCCACCAGCACAGTTGTGTCTTCAAATGCATGCTTTTGTTTATTTTTGCGCACAACGTCTTGCCTACACTTTTTACCCATCCATTACACTTGGAAGGATGTTTTGAGGATAATCCACGGTTGATTGTGCCACGAACGTAACAAGAACCGCAACATCGCTATGCTTTATAATGAGCAAAACCTCAAACCTGGTGAATCTTGTCTTATTTGCACACACTGGGTAATGGTAAAAGTTTAATCCGGATCTGATCCAGATTGCCTGTTTACATTTGACATGTAAAATGAAATTTAGCACTTGCAAACTGCCAGATCTCAACAAATCAGGTTTTATTTAATCCGAAAGGAAAGCGAGACGGTTGCGTAGCATCTCTCGTCTTCACTGTCAGCAGTCAGGCTGCTCCGACGAGACTGGCCAGGTGCTAAACTGAAGCCAATATGTGAAACTTGTCCGGGTAAACCACGCCTTGTTTCCCTTTTGTTAGTCTGCACGATCGTGAAGTGGGTCGGGTTTGTCTTTTGTTAATTATGCAGCCATCACAGAGCATCAGTCTATTAATAAAGCCTTTGATCTCCTGATGAATAACGGTGTGTTTGAATGCTTTTACACTGTGCAGGTGTACCTAATGTAATGGCCTGTGTGTGTGTGTGTGCGGCAGACGTGGTCCCTCTTCAGTGTGAGCTTGGCTTCATCCCTCATGGCGGCCGCAGCTGCCGTCGGCCTCGTCGTGTCGGTCGTGAGGGCCATCATCCACGGCGGGCGGAGCCTCTTGACGCACTGCCGCTTCCCCGACGCCATCGGCTACTCCAGCATCACCAACGAGTGTCCTTTCGACCCCACGCGTATCTATGTGAGTTACGACCTCTCAGCTATGACCCCTGGCACTGTGGTATTGACAAAACACAACCTTTGGGCGCTAATGTTATGTTAACACATGCGTTGCTGTTAAATGGAAAAAAGAGCACAGCGCTCCTGTCTTATAGAGGATCTTTGACGAGCAGTAGGTCTTTAAAAACAGCAGCACGCTCCTGTCATATAGACTTGTGTTTTTACGGTTGATTCCTAAAAACAGCGGAAATCTTCCATCTTAGATTCTTACAAACATCAGAGTTCACCTAGCAGGAGCTTTGATGAGTGTTTTTGCAGTATATGCTTAAAAATAGCAGGGCTCCTCTATCATGTAGATTAGATTGTCTAACGTTTTGGCAATAGGTTCTTTAAAACAGCATTGTTCCTAAAAACTAGCGTTTTTTGTGCTGGATTCCCTAAAACGGCATGCTTTTTTCTTCTAGCAGTCTACAAACAGCAGAGTTCTTCTGTCTTATGTAGGCTCTTTGATGCACGTAGATCACATGTGTGAAACTCGTGCCCTGGAGGGCCGAGACGCTGCAGGTTTTCTTTCCAGCCAGTCACTAAAGCAGGTGATTTTAATGATCAACACTTTCAGTTTGAGGGAAGGAGTTCATCAATTAAATCACCTGCTGAAAAAACTGATTGGAGAGAAAACCTGCAGTGTCTCGGCCCTCCAGGGCACGAGTTTGACACCCCTGACGTAGATCCTTGCTGTAAAAACAGCAATACTGCTGTCACATAGAGGATTTTTCACTAGTGTTTTTGTGGAATATTCCTAAAAACAGCATAAGTCGTCCATTTAGCATTTTATGCAGTTGATTCCTAAAAACAGCAGCGCGTTCCTGTCATGGAAGGACCTTTGACTATTTTTTTTGCAGTAGATCCTTAAAAACAGCAGCGTGCTCCTGTCGTCATAGAGGAGCTTTGACTAGTGTATTTGAAATAGGTCCTTAAAAACAACAGCAAGCTCCTGTCACAGGATTTTGTGGTAGCTTTTGTGGCAGATTCCTAAAAACAGTCCATTTTCCAGCTAGTTTTTATGCTGTTGATTCCTGAAAACAGCAGGTTCTTTAAAAACAGCAATGCTCCTGTCACACGGAGGAGTTTTCGCCAGTATTTTTGTGGGCAATTCCTAAAAGCAGCATAAATCTTCTATCTAACATTTATGTAGTTGATTCCTAAAAACGGCAGAGCTCTCCTGTCACATGTAGGATTTTTAACTAGCGTTTTGCAGTAGATCCCTAAAAACAGCAGGGTGCTTCTGTCGAAGAGGATGTTTGACTAGCGTTTTAAAATCAGCAAGCGCCTGTCAGGGGATTTTTGCGGTAGATTTAGTCCATCTTCCAACCGCCTTTTATGCAGTTGATTCCTAAAAACAGCAGCGCTCCCTTGTCATGTGTAGGGTCTTTTGAAGAGTGTTTTTGCAGTAGATACTTAAAAATAGCAGATGACTTCTGTTGTGTGGGGAATCTTTGACTATTGTTTTTGCAGTGGGCTCTGCTACTGTCATGAATAGAATCTTTGACTCGCGCCTTTTAAAATTCTGTCCAACTCCCCCCGCCCCTATAGAGCACCACTCTGATCCTTTGGGTGCCGCTCATCGTGACATGTGTGGTCCAGCTGATATTTTCCGCCCGCTGTTTGTCCGTCTGCGTGTCCTTCCTGGGCCTGCCTTGTTGTTGTTACTTGCAAAGGAAGCGTCCCAGAGAGGCTCGAGCGGTGAGAGCATCACTTCTAACCAACGCTGCATCCTTTTTTTTTTTTTTTAATTCGATTTAAATCAAGCCAGCATTTTCCGTAGATCAAAGCGGTGAGGCCGCTTGAGGAATTGGCGGCGTCTCGCGTTACCAAACAGAGGCACCACTCGGAAACGAATCCAAATCGCTACACGGAAG